>NC_086318.1:34568959-35168959 GCF_036172605.1 Pelobates fuscus | reverse complement strand
TACAGGGGCTTCTAAACGTTCACCATATCCCAGTCTGCTACGTAGAATTATCGTTTAGTAGCCTTGCTTCCTGCAATGTATCTATTCAATAATGCACTCTGAATACATTCAAAGGGATACTAAAAAGGTAATTACATCTCTGCTCATCGTAACATAGGTAAAGTAGCAAGTAAATTAAGAGTCTGTATCACATGTGAGTAGTGTAACATTGTATCCAATGGCTAAATAGCCTGATTATACATGTCGTCAATCACTAGAACAGGGATAGGCAACCTTCGGCACTCCAGATGTTGTGGACTACATCCCCCATAATGCTCTAACACCCATAATGCTGGCAAAGCATCATGGAAGGTGTAGTCCAAAACATCTGGAGTGCCAAAGGTTGCCTATGCCTGCTCTACAACATGCTACAAATGTAACTCCTGATTGTCTGACTGCTGAATATCTGCTGAATATCTGCTGGATAACATATACCTCAAATTCTGAGTACAACTCAGAAGCCCAGCTGCAGTAAAACTCCAGCCTACGATGGAACAGAATGTGGCATTATAAACCTGCTATCACGGAGAGTGAACTATTAAAGCGTGGAGTAAATATTTATAAGCAACTATCAAACTGTATACTAGGTACGTCTGGGTAGTGGGTGGGGAGAAGTGAGCATATAACCCACCCTGTCTCAAACAGCCTATCCTTTAAATTTTCTCTTTTCCTTTCCTCTCTCTAAATTACAATCATAGAAAAGAAAAAAGGAAAAGACAGGGTGAAGAAAAGGTGTGCTATGAAATAACTGCATCTGATATATGTGCTTTAGAGTGGTTCTACTCCTTTTCAATAGGAAATGAATAAGCAATATATCTAAACGTCATGAGCTACCGTAGGTTTATATAAAGTTATGCATGTCTGATATTATCTCAGAACCAGTTCTAGAGCTGTCATCTTTTCCTTTAACAGTATCAGAGCCTTTAAAGCTAAGTTTTTAAACCTAGTGCTCTTAATGTTGCTATTTATATCTGAGCCGTTTGCGTAAGGATTATACATTGCTTTTGTATTTCTTTTACCTTCTAAATTATTCTATTTTATATTCTCTCTTGAATTATACTTCAATATAACATATTCTCTATACAGTCTTAACATTAAACATTAAATATATCAGGGTGAAAACTTGCGTTCTTATATACGTCTTGTTAAATTTCTTTCGGGAGAGATTTTTTTGATCTAAGAAGTCGTCCATCTTCCTGGGTCTTCTTGTTGATTGAAGTTTCTTGTATTTCCTGTATATTCTGTATGAGATTTAAAGGGATATTCCATTGTTGTAACAACTTCATTCCTTCTGCTGGTGTTTTTGCTGTAGATTTCCTTCTTTTGTAATAAGTAGCTTAGCTGGGTAGCCCCAGCGATTTTGTCTCAGATGTTCTGTGATGTTCTTATAAAGACGTCTGCGCCTTAATGTTTCTGTCGACAAGTCTGTAAACATTAAAACTCCTTCAAATTTCTTCGGTAATTCTTTGTTATTTCTATGGGCTCGCAGGATCAGCTCTTTAACATGGAGAAATGTACTCTCATAAGGATATCCCTTGGTGAGGAGGCAGGTAAGTGTTGAGGTTTTGGGATTCTGTGTGTTCGATCCAGTAAAAATCTGCAGGGGTATCTGGAAGTAGTGCCTGGAATAATTCTGTAATATAAGCTGTTAAATTTTCTCCACTCACCTCTTCAGTTACCCCTCTCAAACGAATATTATTACGTCGAAATCTGTCCTCCATAGCCATGATTTTGGTATCTTGTGAGGATAGCAGTTCCTCTAACTTGCATACTCGTTCACTCAAATCTCCTACTTCAGTACGTAGGTTTTCTGCTTCTTTTTCCATTTCCATGGTTCTAATACCTAGTTCCCGGATATCTTTTTTTACTTCGGCTACCGCAGTTGTAACTGTAGCCTGCATTCTAGAGACTGCCGTATCCAGCATAGTTTGAAGCATGGATGCTAGGACTCGTTGTGTGAGAGGGGCATCTGCCTCAATATTTCTTCCAATTTCTTTAAGCTGATCTGTAGCTGAGTTTAAGTCAGCGTTGTCGCTATTGTCAGCGTTATCTGACTTATCGGCGCCATCTTGGGGTTGAAAATCCGCTTGTCTCATTTGAGTTGTTCTGGCCGTAAAAAAGGTAGATTTATCAAGCTTCTTTCCTCGCTGTCTGGACATTGTAGGCTTATAGTCTTGCTGTAGACAAATAGGCTTATTGCTTATTGCTTATTGTAGAGTGGTAGTATTCAAATCAAATCATTTATCGATCAACTGTCCAATTATTTGCCCGGTTAATAGTGCAAGGGTAAGCTCTCAGAAAACAGTTTTAGCCGTGCTTCAGAGCCTGGAGCTACCGGAGCTCACCTAGTGTGCAGCAATCAAGGTCGGCTTCCGACCACACCCCTCAACAGCTGATGACGTTGTTTTAGAGACAATCCCAGTAGGGAGTTTAGAATATGTGTGCTACTGGCACAAGCAGCTATTTTTGTTTTCCAATTCACATCAGGAAGATTAAAGTCACCCATGATGATAACTTCCCCCTTCATTGTCATTTTAGCTATTTCCTCAACTAGTAGATTATCTCACTCTTCAGTTTTTCCTGGGGGCCTATAAATCACACCTACACGAATTACTGTGTGAATACCAAATTCTAACGTAACCCAAACGGACTCTATTTTCACCTCACTAACTTTTATTAGGCTATATTTTATGCTATCCTTCACATACAGGGCCACCCCTCCCCCTTTCCTGCCTTCCCTGTCTTTTCTATATAAAGAGTACCCTGGTATTGCTATGTCCCAGTCATTTTTCTCATTATACCATGTCTCAGTAACAGCGACTAAATCTACACTATCAGTTGCCATTATTGCCACAAGTTCACGGATCTTATTCCCTAAACTGCGAGCATTTGTAGACATGACTCTAAGTTCATCATTTTTTTAACACACTTGCTACAGGCACCTTCTGTCCTTGTTTTGGGGGACAATTGGATTGATGTTTTATCACCCTTTTGCCCCTCCTCCTAGTTTAAATACATCCTAGAAAAACCTCTGAACTGCTCACTGAGAACATTTGTTCCCTTTCGAGAAAGATGCAAACCATCTTTTTTGTACAGTTTATTTCCATTCCGAACAGAGCTACCATGAGAAATAAAGCCAACTCCTTGCTTCCGACACCATTCACCAAGCCACAAGTTAAAGTCCCTAATACGTATCCACCTGTCATTCTGAGTGTTATGCACAGGCAGAACTTCAGAGAATGACAGTGTGGAAGCAACCTGCCGTATATCATTGGCAAAAACACTAAAAACTTCCTTAACCTCTGAAAACTCATTGCAAGCCAAGTCATTTGTCCCTAGATGGACAAGTACATCCAATTCCCCTTCCTGCTTTGCTCGTTTAACAATATTACAGATACGTCTCCTGTCTCTGTGAGCAGTAGCTCCGGGAAGACACCTCACAAGACCACCATTGTCCATCTCCACACCTCTTATGATGGAATCCCCCAACAGCAACTGCTTTCTATTAGGCCTCACCATAGTCTCCAAGCCTCTCTCCATAACATCACTAGCCTCAGTGCCTCTCTCCACAACACCACTAGCCTCAGTGCCTCTCTCCACAACACCACTAGCCTCAGTGCCTCTCTCCACAACACCACTAGCCTCAGTGCCTCTCTCCACAACACCATTACACTCTGAAAGTGCAGAAAATTAATTATGTAGAGCAACAGACTGTGCAATATGCCTTTTATCCACAACTCTAAGTCTACCAGATCCTACAGTGATCAATCTGCCATTCCTATTATGTCTCTGCGGCAGTGGCTTTGCAGCAGTTCCAGCCTGAGTTTGTTTACCAGATAATTTACAAATCTCAGACTTCAAAAATACAATCTCCTGCCGCAAGATAGAGAACTGTGTACAGATTAGACAAATACCAAACCTCCAAAAAGTGGAATGTGAAACAAATGCATAGCAACTATTACACTGAACTAAGTCTGCCATTCCAATGAGGTGAATAATTTAAATCAAATTAATTTTAACTTTTTATTTATCCTCCTGAATAACTCAGATTACCTCCAGTTTATCTCCAGAATATCTCCAACCACACACACTTAGAAGCAACACTTAGATGAAGAAACCAAGCTATATTTGCCAAGCTAATGACAACAACCCTTATATACTCCTAAAATCACCACCCACAAGGAATGTTTAACACCTGGGTAGGCCTCTGCTTATTTGCAAACAATAGCTAATTTAAACAGCAATCAACAGCAAGTAGCTAACTAATCAAATCAAATGCCTTATAATTACCAACAGGAAATAAAACCTTGTGCAATCAGTAACCTTTTCCTACAGATGCATCTTACCTGTAACAGTAAAAAAGAAAACTCTTAGCACAACTCTTAGACAGTTGAAGCTTCTGTAAAACTCTCCAGAATATCTCCAACCACACACACTTAGAAGCAACACTAAGATTAAGCAACCAAGGCAATACTGTGCTTCGGAACTTCGGCACTTCGGCACATCGACATTTCGGAACTTCAGCACTTCGGCACATCGACACTTCGGAACTTCAGCTACTTCGGAACTTCGGCACTTCAGCACTTCGGAACTTCGGCACTTCGACACTTCGAAAATTCGGTACTTCGGGACTTTGGAAATTCGGCAATTCATCTATTTGGTCATTCGGAAGTACACTGCATGTAACTAAAATGTAGTCGGGATTCCAAATATTTTTTTTTTTAAATGAAGCAGTGTCATAGAGTCTTTTAGATATGAGCTCATGAGTTTGACTGAAGGCTGTAGGAGAATGTCAATGTACTCAGACATATTAGACAATATGATATCAATACCAGAGACAATAGGTCTCCCTGAAGGGTTTTTCTCATCTTTATGTAATTTATGTAGAAGATAAATTACAAGGATTTTAGGACAGGGTACATTTAAAAAATCATATTCTTGTTTGTTGAGGATCTTAGACTCCAAGCCTTTTGATGAAAATTTGGACAAAGTTTCTTTAATAATAAAAATAAAAATTCTTATTTTTAATAAGCTTCTCCTTTTATGAAAGATCTGTGTCCCTATTGATATCTCAAACTGAGGTTATTTGGAGTTGCACAATAGTTCTGTAAGATTTGTTCTTACAGTTTGCATTTACCTCTCCCTGCTGTTAATGATTATCATGCTCCTTTTGTTACTCCACACATTTTTCATGCATGTTTGTTGATTCCTTGATTGCTCCGCTTACAAGAATAAACCTTTACATGAAAAGCCTTGTTTGCATTTTGTTAGTTCTTTTTGTTTTATGTCAAAGCAAAATCCCAACTCCTTGAAATGAACAGATATATGATGAAATAATTGAAATATATGCAAGCCATGAGAAGAGCAATGCATGAAAGCCCAGAAAAAGGCCTGATTGATGAAAAAAAAAAATGTTTACGTAAAGTCCACTGGCAGAAAACTAGAGTGAGCTTGAGAAGGTATTTATCTGGGTCTAGAGTCCAACTTTATAATCCTGTGTGTAGAGCAGGTGAAGTAACTTGAGCGTCGTCTAGAGAGAGAGACGGAGGGTCTGCTGTTCAGAAATATACAAACTCTGCAGTTTCTGAATTACCGTAAGTAGCATTTTGCTGAATAAGGGCAATGATCACACATAAACAAATACACACATGAAAATAAATAAAGCAATTAAAATCACATTTGATCGGGCATTAAACAGCAAAATACTTTGTGAAGTTTTTTAATTTTCTTTATTGCTAAGCTACAAAAGGCTTCACACATAAAACATCTGTAAAGTCCCTAGAGAAAAGAAAAGATGACAAGCAGAATAATACAGATTGCGTACACACACATCCCCCCTCTCCTATCCCAACTTTAATATTAAGACGAATCATAAACAACATATTATACAGTAGAATGTTCACTGGTAAAGTGATCAATCCAAAATTCAAAACATTAAAGCCAGACATATGATTTAAAACATAAAATTATTATTTATAGATTTAAAGTGCATGTTTCATTGAAATAGCAGTGGTGTTGTGGAGACAGGGTCAGGCACTGAGGGTAGTAGTGTTGTGGAGACAGGCTCAGGCACTGAGGGTAGTGGTGTTGTGGAGACAGGTTTGGAGACTATGGTGAGGCATAGAAAGCAGTTGTTGTTGGGGGATTCTATCATAAGAGGTGTGGAGATGGACAATGGTGTTCTTGTGAGATGTTTTCCCGGAGCTACTGCTCACAGAGACAGGAGACGTATTTGTAATATTGTTAAGCGAGCAAAGCACGAAGGGGAATTGGATGTGCTTGACCATCTAGGGACAAATGACTTGGCTTGCAATGAGGTGTCAGAGGTAAAGGAAGTTTTTAATGCCATCATGGGTGACTTTAATCTTCCTGATGTTAATTGAAAAGCCAAAATAGCTGCTTGTGCCAGGAGCACACATATTCTAAACCCCCTACTGGTATTGTCTCTAAAACAAGTCGTTGAGGTGCCAACTCGTAAGGAGGCCATACTAGATTTAGTGTTCACAAATGGAGATTTGGTATCAGATATTACTGTAGGTGAAAGATTAGGACCCAGTGATCATCAGTCAGTGTGGTTTAATATAAAAACCGTGACTGAGTCACACCACACAAAAACATACGTTTTAGACTTTAGAAAAACAAACTTTTATAAAATTAGAATATATGTGTAAAGGAGTCATTATCAGACTGGAGCAATTTAAATGGAGTCCAAGAGAAATGGGATTATTTAAAAGTTGCACTGTGGAAGGCAACAGAAAATTGCATTAGGCTTGTCAGTAAAAGCAAAAAATTCAAGAAACCACTGTGGTACTCCGCAGATGTGGCCAAAATAGTAAAAAACTAAAAATTAGCATTTAGTAATTGTAACGGAACGCCTGGCACCCCAACTGGGTACCTTCTGCTGACGGATGCTCCTAGTGCTTACCGAGAGCTCCAAGCACTCCACCAAACACCATAACCACAGCAGACCCCACAAACCGCCGCAGCTTGGTTGGGGTCTCGCCGTCTTACACCCACTCTGGACCTAAGTCCAGGGTCCTGCTTCCAGTAGGTAGGCCTCTCTTAAAACCAGAGAGCAGGAACAGGAACAAGCTCTCCCACGGGGACCTTTTGGAGGAGTGGAATACAATTACAGTAGCAAATCAACATACAATACAATGTGAACCACTCCCACAGAAACAGGAAAATCCCTCCTCTCTATCCTGGAGATAATTGGGTTAGGTGACTGTAGTAAACTTAATTATCTCCAGGTACAGAAAATATTCCTAAGTTAAAACTGTAACAAAAACACATTAAAACACATAACTCATGTTTCCAATATTTAAACCCCCATGTTCAACATATCCCCAGATAGCTTGGATCTGAGCGCTCAATATATCCGAAAAGTGCTCAGATCCCACGAACACAGTCAGATCACCATGGGTTTAAGGTGTTTTCACTGACCGTTCGGCATAAATCTGTCCAGAATTAGTTCCATGGCCTTTAGTCCTCAGGGTCAGTCTAGTTCGCGAGTTTAATTGTACCGAACGCTGCTGCATTCGTATGAATATAAACGAAAGGATGGAAGTCTGGAAGTCCCAGTGGTGTTCGTTTGAAACAATGACCAAACACAGTTCCATGCGGTCTACGACAAAATATCGCTGGGGGGTTCGACAGTTTAAGATGGCCGCCACCACGTGTTTGTTCATACGAACGGCGATCATCCCAGCCGTTCATCAATTAGCTGTGGTTAACCACAGCTTCTGGGAGGTTAACAGGCTGCACACTCCCATTGCATGTGGTTGTTCGTTAGTTTGTTTGTATAAACAAACACCATAGCCACAATCCATTCGGTAGTCCCATAGACTGACCTGGGGAAGGAAAAAGGCACGAACACAAGCTTTTCCCCTGTCCTGAAATAATGTCTAATACATGGACCATAGTCCTGGGGCAAGAGGCTGTCAAGCAGGCCTCTCCAAATCCCAGTGACAAAGGCGCTTTCGTCACAGTAATTTAAAAAAAAAAAAACAGAGTGAGGAAGACATAATGATCTATAAGATTAGGCAGAAAGAGGCTAAGTAAGTTTTAAGAACTTCCAAATCACACACAGAAGAAACAAAAACAGTCAGTAAAAAAGGGGACAAAACATTTTTTAGATATATAAATGAGAAGAGGAAAGTAAAACAAGGATTAGTTAAATTAAAAACAAAAGAAGGAAGATATGTAGAAGAGGTTAAAGGTCTAGCAGACTGCCTCAATTAATATTTTTGTTCAGTATTTACAGATGAAAATGAAGGAAAGGGGCCTCAGTTAGGGAAGGACAAATGAGTCATTTGTTACATGTGAGTTTACAGAGGAAGAGGTTCTATTTCAACTGTCAAAAGTAAAGATAAAAAAGTAAATGGGACCTGATGGAATACACCCAAAGCTATTAAAAGAGCTTGGTGTACTAGCAAAACCATTAACAGATTTATGTAACCAATCATTGTTAACAGGAGTAGTCCCAGAAGATTGGAAGTTAGCGAATGTTGTGCCCATTCACAAGAAGGGTAGTAGGGAGGAGTCGGGCAACTATAGGCCAGTAAGCCTTACTTCAGTAGAGACAACTTGGGTTTACTTCAGGGAGATCATGCCAAACTAATCTTATTGATTTTTTGCATTGGGTAACTAAAATATTAGATCAGGGTGTTGCAGTAGACATTGCTTACCTAGATTTCCGTAAGGCTTTTGATACTGTTGCACATAGAAGGCTTATCAATAAACTGCAATATTTAAGTTTGGATTCCAATATTGTTGAATGGGTAAGACAGTGGTTGAGTGACAGGCAACAGAGGGTTGTAGTCAATAGAGTATATTCGAAGCATGGGCTTGTCACCAGTGGGGTACCTCAGGGATCTGTACTTGGACCCATTTTCTTTAATGTTTTTATTAGTGATATTGCAGAAGGTCTTGATGGTAAGGCATGTCTTTTTGCAGATGATACTAAAATATATAACAGGATTGATGTTCCAGGAGGGATAAGCCAAATGGCAAATGATTTATGTAAACTAGAAAATGGTCAGAGTTGTGGCAACCGACATTTAATGTGGATAAGTGCAAGATAATGCATCTTGGACGTAAAAACCCAAGGGCAGAGTACAGAATATTTGATAGAGTCCTAACCTTAACATCTGAGGAAAGGGATTTATCGGGGTGATTATTTCTGATGACTTAAAGGTATGCAGACAATGTAATAGAGCAGCAGGAAATGCTAGCAGAATGCTTGGTTGTATAGGGAGAGGTATTAGCAGTGGAAAGAGGGAAGTGCTCATGCCATTGTACAAAACACGAGACCTCACTTGGAGTATTGTACGCAGTACTGGAGACTGTATCTCCAGAAGGATATTGATACTTTAGAGAGAGTTCAAAAAAGGGCTACTAAACTGGTTCATGGATTGCAGGATAAAACTTACAAGGAAAGGTTAAAGGATCTTAACATGTATAGTTTGGAGAAAAGATGAGACAGGGGGGATATGATAGAAACATTTAAATACATAAAGGGAATCAACACAGTAAAGGAGGAGACTACATTTAAAAGAAGAAAAACTACCACAACAAGAGGACATTAAAATAGAAGTCTTAAAATAGAAGGGCAAAGGTTTAACAATAATATCTGGAAGTATTACTTTACTGAGAGGGTAGTGGATGCATAGAATAGCTTTCCAGCTGAAGTGGTAGAGGTTAACACAGTAAAGGAGTTCAAGCATGTGTGGGATATGCATAAGGCTATCCTAAATATAGTATACTAATTATACCAGGCTAATATTCACTCCCTTGGTTCCCATTTTGGGCTACCTATGAAGACTGTGCAGGCAACAGGGGTTTACCCCCCTATTTTTTGCAGCATTTGGCTACTAACATGGTGCTTTAGACGGAGTGACTACTAGATCATCTAAGACTGGGCAGTGGATATAGATGGAGTTTTTAGCTCGCTAGTTATATGCACCAGGTCTATCCTTACTCTGTTACTCTCCGTTTTGGGTGCCTGTGTATTTACCTGTCACTCTACCCTTTGTAGTTATACCTACCTACTCTGGCATTTAATTGATTGGAGTCCAAGGTTTTTTTAGCTTTTTGTCATTAATAAAGTATTGATTTTTATTCTTTAGCTTATCTTTAAGGGTTGTACTGCTTTTTCCTGGCACTATACCCACTTGGGCACGGATGCCGGTGAATTAGTATTTTTTTTTTTTTTCTGTGTTTACGATATCCAGGGTTACCCCCTATATATTAGTACAACCCAGTGACTTTTCACTCTATAGACTTCAGGTTACCAACTGGAACCGGAGTCTATTTAAAAACTATCCTAAATATAGGATAAGGTCAAGGACTAATGAAAGTATTTTTAAAAATTGGGCAGACTAGATGGGCCGAATGGTTCTTATCTGCCGTCACATTCTATGTTTCTATGTTTAAATGAACAATACACATAATTTATATATTTGCCTGTGTAGCCATGGGAAAATCCATGGGGGAAGGGGTAACACAGTTGCCAACTGTCCCATTTTTGTTTTGACAGTCTCATGTTTTGGGCTCCTGTCCCGGCATAAATTTGTCCCACATAAATCTCAATCATGCATCAGATACTGGAAGAGTTCAGGCTTGTGGTAATAAGATAAAATGTGTTTCTGTAGTATATGTGTGTATATGTCAGTGTGTTATACTGTGTGTCTGCATATGTATGTACCATTGTGTGTGTGTGTGTATATATTTATGTGTGCGCTTTTGTGAGCATATGAGTGTGTATTTCTGTATCAGTGTGTGTAAGTATATATCTGCTTATGTGTATATCTCTGAGTGTGTATATGTTTGTGTTTATGTCTGTGCAACAGTGTGTGTGTGTGTGTGTATGTGTAACTGTGTATAACAGAGCATGTGTGGGTATCTGTGTGTCAGTAAGAGTTTCTGTTAGTTTGTGCCACTTTGTTAGCTTCTACACAGCAAGAAGAGTTAGCAAAAACAATATATAATTAAAGAAAAGTTTTGTTATGCCGTCAACATTTTGGATGTTTTTGCCCCATTACCAAACATCAAAGTTATGGGACTATAACACTGACTGCATGCTGTTGCTTATCTGCATAAAAAAAAAAAAATCAGATGGTTAATGTTATAATTTTCCATTTTATTTTTTATTTACAACTGTTTATTTTCACACTATATCACAAGTGGCATTATAGGGCTGGTATGAAAAAATTAAAGAAAAGAAAAAAACCCAAAAGGATGAATTCATCTTGATTTTGTGAGTTCTCTACCACCCCCACCCTTCATATGTGTTAACCATATTACACTATATATTTTAATATTATTTCTATAGATATTCATATTGAATACATCTAAGATATCCAGTTTGTATCAATTTTTATTATTATCACTTTATGGTGAATCGCACGTTTTTTTTCCTTTTGGTTTTTTTCTTTTCTTTCATTATTATATTGTGAGTATCTATAAGGGAACACTTTAAAAACCCTAGGAATTCTGTGTAATATAGCACCACAGTTAACTTTTTGTTCTTTCTATACTGGTATAAAGAAAGCATTTACAGGGCTACTTTTTATTCCTATTCCAGCCATGTGTGGCACATAGGTGAAGGGTTGTCTTTAACATGGGCAAACGGGGCAGCTGTCCCAGGCCCAATTACTCCTGGGGGACCCAAAGCAGCTGCCTTGTGGGCCCTGCTGCCAGTGCAGTCAGGGGCCCGCACTCTAAGGAGGCCCACTAGGTGGCCCATGCACTTTGAGCCACCCAGTGGGCATTTGTCAGCAGGGGCCTGTTCGTGCACAACCTGGTCCCTTGCTTTTTGGGAGAATGGCCGCAAATCACTTCCTCCCAGAGAAAACAGAGGTGCACGGAGGGAGCACCAGGGAGTGAGCATGGGGGCTGTACATCTAAACCCTAACTCCCAACAGCCCCAGGCATCACACTGGACCAAGGAAATCCACTCAAAAGGTAGGAAACTAGAGGTTGGGTTTACAAATGTAATGTAAGTGTCCGTGTGTGTCAGTATGCCTGTCAGTGTATGTGCCTGCATGTGTGTCAGTATGTCTTTTTTAGTGTGTGTGTCAGTATATCCATCAATGTATGTGTCTCTGTGTGTCAGTATGTCTATCAGTGTATGTGTCTGTGTGTGTCAGTATGTCTGTCAGTGTATGTATGTGTCAGTATGTCTGTAAGTGTATGTCTGTGCTTGTATGTCAGTAAGTGTATGTCTGTCTGTGAATGTGTCAGTGTATGTCTCTGTGTGTGTCAGTATGTCTGTCAGTGTATGTGTCTGTTTCTGTCAGTATATCTGTCAGTCTATGTATGTGTCAGTATGTCTGTCAGTGTAGGTCTGTGTAATAGAAAAAAAGTATAGGGTCGCACTCAGTCACAACAATTAAACACAGGGTGCTACTGAGCATAGGTCAGCAAAGAACCCTAAGGAATATATGCAAATAGAAAAAATCCCAGGCACTCACTGTGATTGTTCTCCAGGCAGATTTATTGCAATATTTCGACCTATTTAGGTCTTTATCAAGCTTGATAAAGACCTGAATAGGTCGAAACGTTGCAATATATCTGCCTGGAGAACAATCACAGTGTAGGTCTGTATGTCAGTATGTCTGAGAGTATATGTGTCTGTGTGTACCTGTACCTGTACATATCTGTATGTTGTCAGTATGTGTAACTGTGTGGCAATGTTTGTATCTGTGTGTCTGTGTATCTGCATGTGTTCAGGTTGTGTATCTGCTTATCTGTATGTGTATTGTTGTGTCTGTATCTGCATGTGTTAATGTTTGTATATGTGTCTGCATATCTCCATGTGTGTCAGTGTGTATATATGCGTATCTGCATGTGATTCCGTGTGTGTGTGTATGTGTATAATGGTGTGTGTGCGGCAGTGAATGTGTATAAGTGCATACATCTCAACATCCAAATGCCATCACTACACACAGATACACCCCTGCATTAAAACTTTAACACTACATATAAACACACTCCTACATTGAAACAAAAACACTACATACAAACACACCTCTGCAGTTGAAAACTAACTGCATGCTTGCATTCAAACGCTAATACCACTTACAAACACATTCACATGAACATACTTCATACAAAAACACGCTTACATTCAAACAAACACTGCTCAGTACTAAATACAACCCTGCAAGCATGGGAAAATGGTAGAGCCGCAGCTGTCAGAGCATTGTTGGAGTTGAACAACAGATAGGAATCTACCTTTTGGACACCCTTGCGATGGGGTGGGGGGCAAAAATAATACTGCCCAAGGTCCATTCTACTTTATTTCTGCCACTGCTTTAGGATGGATGGCGTAATTTTATAACATGACAGGAGGCTTCGTATTTGCTTAAGTCTCTCTTTACTAGAACTCCACAGCAGCACAAAAAAACAACCAATCAGAAAAAAGTTAGGTACTATAAAACTCCCCTCCCCATGCATCATTTCCTCTTTCTTTGCTGCTCCGCAGACAGTACAGGTCGGAGTACCACTGCCTTCTGCTAATAGTGGGTGGCTTTGGGATTTAGTATGATTTATTTATGAGTTAAATGTATTAAAGCTTTGTTTTCTTATTATATGCCTTTTATATATTTATTTTTATTTTGTTTAGTTATATATCATATATATATTATTTGGTTATATGTTATATATATTTAGTTTTATATTATATATATATTTTATTGTATATTATGTGATTTAGTTTGGGGTTTCTTCACCTTACCCCTCTTTGCCCCCCATGTTGCGCTGGGGATGTTTGCCGTTCAGGGTGGGGATTCTTGCCTGGGGAGACCTTCAGTCTGCTCTCCCTTTGTTGCTTTTTTGCACAGCAGCACAAAAAAACAACCAATCAGAAAAAAGTTAGGTACTATAAAACTCCCCTCCCCATGCATCATTTCCTCTTTCTTTGCTGCTCCGCAGACAGTACAGGTCGGAGTACCACTGCCTTCTGCTAATAGTGGGTGGCTTTGGGATTTAGTATGATTTATTTATGAGTTAAATGTATTAAAGCTTTGTTTTCTTATTATATGCCTTTTATATATTTATTTTTATTTTGTTTAGTTATATATCATATATATATTATTTGGTTATATGTTATATATATTTAGTTTTATATTATATATATATTTTATTGTATATTATGTGATTTAGTTTGGGGTTTCTTCACCTTACCCCTCTTTGCCCCCCATGTTGCGCTGGGGATGTTTGCCGTTCAGGGTGGGGATTTTTGCCTGGGGAGACCTTCAGTCTGCTCTCCCTTTGTTGCTTTTTTGCACTCCCCCCCCCCCCCACTCCACCCCACTTTCCAGCGCCGCCGGACTACGGGCGCTACGCTCGAGGATACAGGAGACTAGCCGTTTGGCTGCCTCCTCTGATTCCCCGAGCTGAAGTGTGAGCCTGCCGGCGACCGGGGTTTCTCACGGTCAGACGCGAGTACCCTGCGACCGGCTCTGCTCATGCACGTGGCCGCCTCACCGAGGCCGGGTTTCTTTCAGCCACGTGCGTCCGACCGGCTGGAAAAGGGGCACCTGCTCGCGGTCCCTCCTGCTTCCACGGTCAGATCTCAGCGTTTGTTGCCCTGCTGAGATTCCCCGGCGGATCTCAGCAGGTTTACCTCAATTCTGCAGATATGTCTATAGTTCTTTCAGTGTAGATCTCACAGCTTGCTGTGAGCTTTATGGCATTTTATATGTCAGGCTTCTGGGTTTCTATGACAGTTTGTTATTTTGCTTGCTGGGTGTTTTACTGTCAGTGTATATCAGTTTTGCTGTCATTGTGGGTCACGGATTACTATGTGTTTTACTGACAGTGTATATCAGATTACTATGTGTTTTACTGACAGTGTATATCAGATTACTATGTGTTTTTCTGACAGTGTATATCAGATTACTATGTCATTTACTGACAGTGTATATCAGATTACTATGTGTTTTTCTGACTGTGTATATGAGATTACTATGTGTTTTTCTGACAGTGTATATCAGATTACTATGTGTTTTTCTGACTGTGTATATGAGATTACTAGTTGTTTTTCTGACTGTGTATATGAGATTACTATGTGTTTTACTGACAGTGGATATCACAGTTTGAGGTGTGTTTTACTGACAGTGTATATCACAGTTTGCCGTGAGTTTGCTGACAGTGTATATCGCAGATTGCTGTTTGTTTTTACTGACAGTGTATATCTCAGGATACTGTGAGGTTTACTGGCAGTGTATATCACAGTTTGCTGTGAGGTTACTGACAGTGTATATCACAGGATACTGTGAGTTTTTCTGACAGTGTATATCACATATTGCTGTGAGTTTGACTGACTGTGTATATCTCAGGGTACTGTGAGTTTTACTGACAGTGTATATCACGGATTCCTGTGTGTTACGGTTATTATGAACTCGGATTCATGTGCCTCACAGTATATATCTTTTCGGGTCCAGCTATGGGGTCTCTGAGGAGACTACTCTGGTATGTACTCACTGTCCATGGCATACATATAGAGTCAACAGACCTGGATCTGGCTCAAACTGGTATGGGAGACCAGTCTACTCTGATACTATACAATATGTTCAGATATGATGATGGTATCTATATTAACGATTGAAACATCAAACAGATCTGGGTGAGCATGCGCATACCACTTCACAGTTTAAGGAGAGTATCGCTCAATGTATCTTACTTTCATGGACATGGTAATCACCGTAACAACTTCCGCTTATACCCAATACAGCTGGGATACCGCTATTTGCCTGCTGGGCATTTAGGGACTGCCAGTCCCGGTTCAGGTTATTCACACGGCATTACGCTGTCTAAAAGGGTTGATGTCTGGGGGCCCTATGTCAGGGTGCTCTGAGGATCTACAATTTTTTGGGGAACTCTACCCAAGCTCAGAGGTCCCCATTACTCATTCAAGGCCTATGATAAAGCGCTACGGAATTGGATGGCGCTATATAAATAACATATGATATATGATATAATATACAACCCAGGATTGGCCTGCTATGTCTGTGCCCCATTGATTGGCTTGCTATGTCTGTGCCCATTAGAACGGCCTGCTATGTCTGTGCCCCATTAGAACGGCCTGCTATGTATGTGCCCCATTAGAACAGCCTGCTATGTCTGTGCCCATTAGAATGGCCTGCTATGTCTGTGCCCATTAAAACGGCCTGCTATGTCTGTAACCATTAAAACGGCCTGCTATGTCTGTGCCCCATTAGAACGGCCTGCTATGTCTGTCCCCCATTAGAACGGCCTGCTATGTCTGTGCCCCATTAGAACAGCCTGCTATGTCTGTGACCATTAAAACGGCCTGCTATGTCTGTAACCATTAAAACGGCCTGCTCTGTCTGTGCCCATTACACGGCCTGCTATGTCTGTGCCCCATTTATTGGCCTACTATGTCGGTACCTATTTGACTGGCCTGCTATGTCCGTGCCTATTTGCTTGGCCAACCATCCTGTGTCCATTCGTTTGGCCTGCTGAGCCTGTGCCCTGGGGGAATATCACTGAGGAAAAGCCAGTGCCCACCGGTGACATGGAAATAGGCAGGTGTCCAGACAAGCACCATTGCCATACTATCCAAGAGGACACCAGTGTACGGCCATCTGAATATGGTGGGAAGGGTGAAGGCCCTAAACCTCATGCCTGAAGGGCAGGGTTTCTTATGAAGGCCCGGACACACATCCTGGACACACATCTCCAAGGAGAACTTCGCACAGCCAAGGACCGGTGCTCAGGCACCTACAGGTGAACGCGGTGTTTTCCTAGTCTTTAACAACTACCTCCGTATCTGCCTCCCGGTATCCATATAGGTATCGATAGTTATTTCCAGCATAAGGTTGGCTCCTGGCCCTGTCCAGTGGGGCTTACTTATCTTACCTTCCGGCCTGCTATTTGCCTTCTAGCTGAGATAGAATTAGCGTTTTTACTCTTATCTACGTTATTGTTGTTTTTCGTGACTTCCTTTTCCTTTCGCTTGGGTCATCGAGAGGCCTGACTTGACCTCCTCCGACCTCCAGGGCGCTCGTGGATTGCAGAGAACGTCTCCAGCTTTCCTCAGACTACCAACGGTCAGCCTGGACCCCGCGTGCAAGCACGGGATCCGGACGGTCAGTTGATAGTTTTTCCATCCTTGTTCCTAAGATTGCCCTCTACGTTCTGCTCATACTAGTATTTGGTGTGCCCTGCAGTTGGTCACCCTGAGACTCTAATTTGGATCACAGGAGGGTGCGGCCCTCCATCACTTAGATCCGAGAATATTTTCTCTTCGGGAACAGAGAGCGAACCCCTCTCAGATACGGGGCCGGACACTGAATTGTTATTAGAGGGCGCAGCCCTCCCTCAAACTCAGCCAGAGACTGAGCTGGATACAGGGGACAGGTTTGGAGGACACATTCTCATAGAGAGGACCGGTCACGGATGTAGACTCTACTATTTGGTTATTTACGGGTGCGGCCAGCTCAGGCTATCAGCCGGACGCTATCACGGTATTCGATCACATTAGTAGAGAGCGCGGCTCTCTCATACACTCGACGCTCTACAGTACCGACCATTTGCTCATCACACAGGCTTGTACCTGTGCAAGACATCGATGACTACATAGAGGGGCGCCCCTCCTGCATTCAATTAGATCTGATGTCCTTGCTACTGATTTCGTTATAGAGGACTGCCTGGTCATGCAAGATATACATATTTAGACTGGATCCCTCTATTCTATCTCCTGTAATGGATCTACTGGATCCAGACCGCTCCAACCCACGCAAAACATTCTCACAGAGGTATAACGGGGGGAGTCTCCCACTTATTTACACACACTCCTGGAGATGGTACGGCTAACGGAGGGACCTCAGGTATTACGTGAGTGCAAGTTTTGGTATATTCTGCACCATATAAAACAGAGGATCGCTTTCTTTTTTTGTATATCCAGACCATTGCGGAAAACTGCGCAGACAGTTTCTTCCATATTTAGGTGACAGGAGATACGGAGACCTTCATGGAGCTAACGGGCACTGCCCTGCTCGAGTAACAAGATTAAGGAAGGCCTTTTACCTGGTCTGAAGGTAAACCGTTCGCATGGATCACATGGCAAGACCGGTAACCCCGGTTGTATTGAGTTCCCTGGCCATTACGATCTTGAGATGAGATGGCAGGACTGCCCCATCTCCTCGGAACGCATACCTGGTGATCAGGGTTCGGAGTTGGGGGTCCTCCGTCTATACTCTTTTTATCCCTCACGGGAGCCGTTTGGTTCTGGATTCTCACTAACCTACTTTTCAACTACCGTCATGGAGACCTACAAGACTTTATGGGGGTACCTGGTGTTCCCCGACTCCTACTCAGACACCTTTCACTCTTAGACGAGGACATATCTGGATAGAAATCTGCACTCCGGTTGGCACTTCCCATCACTTTTTTTATTCCTGGGATTCGCTACTCCCAGAATAGTCGACCACCGTTCCTCCACACAAGTTCAGTTCGGATCCCTGTATCCCTGCATCCAAGGATTACACAGTTCACTTGGAATATTGGAATCACTTAGGATACGGCTAGTTTGACCACACTCTTGCCTGCATTATACTTTATTCTCGGAGGAGTCTTCTCACCGAGTAGGCCAGGAGGGAACAACAGATCCTACTCGGTTCTATTGCGATTGGGTGGTGGACTTAGACGCATTACTTGAGATTGAAGATCTGCCTGCAAGGCCACATTGCCGGGTGACCCTGGCACGATCGGTGGAGCAACCTTATAAATCAAGAGTTGAGACATGGTGGCAGTGTCTTATCGTGGCCCTAAGTCCGCAAATGACCTTCGACATTTTATAACTGCAAGGAAATGGCTAATAGGTCAGTTTGCCAGCTCATGGACCAGCTGGTAGGTAACAGGTCACGACCCCACGTACATTGGTTCTATCAGCGGAGGATGTTTTTCCGTTTTTTGGGATACTTCATCACCTGGCATCTCCATCGGTCGCTATATTGTCATCTATCGCAGTTGGAAAGTCCATTTGGGATTGCTCGGGTAACCCCGAGAATAGGTACCAGAGAAACAAACAGTGTTGGATTTGTTGACTGAGCGTTAAAACAGCAAATACGAAGCCTCCTGTCATGTTATAAAATTGTAGATTATGCTAGCTTTAGTGTACCTATAATCTTAATTTTATTAATGACAGGAGGCGAGTATTTCCCACCCATTCTTATCCCTCACTTGTTTTATGTTATAATTTGGTTTAATCAGGTACGTATGCAACTCTGCTTGTTGTCTCTGCTACCTGTCGCCTGTTCTTATGTCTATTTTTTCTTAAGTAGGGTTGGAATATCTACATTTTGAGGTAATTTTGGTTGCTACATTGGGTGCACACATGTTTATTCAGAGTACTTTTCATTGGATAATCAACCTGTTCGATTCAGTTTTTTCTCTCGTTTCAGTTTACAGTCCATCACTATCGGTTTGACAATTCTTCTCGGATGGTGGACATTGTTGTATTCATCGTATCTAGGACTTAGTTTCTTCCCCATTATGTTTTCTGCCTTTTATTCAGTTTTGTTGCAGCTTGAAAGAGGAAATGATGCATGGGGAGGGGAGTTTTATACTACCTAACTTTTTTTCTGATTGGTTGTTTTTCTGTGCTGCTGTGGAGTTCTAGTAAAGAGAGACTTAAGCAAATACTCGCCTCCTGTCATTAATAAAATTAAGATTATAGGTACACTAAAGCAAGCATAATCTACAATTGGATGCCAGGGTTTGGGGGCCCAAGCAAACATTTTGCCCAGGGTCCAATCAATATTAAAGACGGCCCTACACAGGTGCCGTGGCATTTGCTGCTGAGGTTGGGCTGATTAAACAAATTTAGATTTGCATACTGTAACGGAGCCCCGTGTACCCCGACCGAGTACCCTCCGTTGATGGATGCTCCTAGCGCTCTCAGAGGACTCCAAGCACTGCAGACGACACCACAACCACCGCAGGCTCCACAACCGCCGTAGCTTAACTGGAGCCGCGCCGTCTTCCTTCCACCCTGGATCGGCTTCTGTCCTCCAGGACCGTGTGGGGAAGACCTCTCCTCCAGGAGAGCGTATCCGGAACAAGCTCTTACAAGAGCTAAGTGATTAAGAGCTCAGGGGAATATGCAGAGCATAGCAATCCCCAGTGTGATATAGCAGTTCCCTCCAATAACGAGACACGGCTACGTATTGAGGGTCAGAAGAGGTCTGAGGACTGGAACACCCAGCCTGCTTTTTATTAGGATAAGGTACACACAGGACACTCCCAGGGGGAGGATGAAATTGACCAATCACATGCATAGTACAGCCCACAGGTTCCCTCCCCTCAGATAAACAGTTAAACCAATTATTACATACAATAAAAATACAGTTTTCACATACACACTGTAACTTTAAAACCATACATTCAATTTCAATAAAAGTTACATATTCAGACTCAGCATACATCAAACATAAACACTTCCAAAAATCAGCCAAATCCCTCCAGTGGATCAAAAGTTAGCTGGAAGTCCTTTATGACCGACCGCAAGCACAATTTCCTGCCCAAAACAGTTCCATAGATTTGGGCTGTGCGGTCGGTCAATTTCATGCGAAAAAACGACTAAGTCCCATTTCGAACGGGACTTAGTCTCTGGAGCTGCAAGTTCAGTATGGGAGAAGGTAAGGGTCAGCGGTGTTCGGCAAAATGTGTAGCCGATTTTGGTTCCACAGAATCTTTAGCATACACCGCTGACCGCATTCGAGGAAACCAAGATGGCCGCCGCCACGTGCAATTGACCGGCAGTAACCTCACAGCCTGGGAGGTAAATTGCCTGCACACTTTAGCTTCTGGGTGGTCCGCCTGTGTGGTACTTGGTTCAGTAAGCCCTATTTACTGAACCAAGTGGGGGAAAGCCAGGAACAAGTTATTTTACAGGTCTGGGGACATAGTCTTAAAGGGACATTGTTCAGCAAAGTCACAATATGTCCCCAGACGGTTCTTAAAGGGCCATACACACCCAATAAATGTTAATAAGTTTTCAGGGGCACAATCTTCCAGGGGCCATAGTCATGAGGCAGGAGGCTGGCAAACATGCTTCTCCACAATCCAGGGAAGCAGGGCAATTTCTCATTTAAAGGGCCAGTTACAAATAGCGATTTGTAACACATACCTCCCAGGTGTCCCCATTTGGATGGCACAATCTCTATTTTTGGCACAAATCTATCTGTTACACTTTTCAAGGAGCTCCATATTGTTGGTGTGTCTGTATAACAGGGCTCCACAGCAATACTACTCCCAGTAATTTGTCTTTAAATTAGAAATCAGTCTGTGTAAACAGACCCACCTCTTTCTATGCCCCCCCATTTACACTCCTAAAAAGAAAGTATCCCATTTTTTCTAATTGAAAGAGCAGTGGAACAGAACACTTCTCTGTCTGAAAGATGCAACGGATAAAATAAAACAGACAGAATTAATAAATTGTGCCAAATATTTGCTGAAAATTAGGTGTAAAGGTATCTAAAACATTTTAATAAACCTCCCCAGAAGTGCCCCTGGAATTTGTTTTCAAAATGTTGGCAACTATGCCAGGGCAGGTGTTCCCCTGAGGCAGGGCCGCCATCAGGGCATGACAACCGTGACAATTGTCACGGGCCCGGCGGCCCTGGGGGGCCCGGCAGCCCGGGCACAACGTGTATCGGCGGAACTGCCGCCGGTGCATCTGCACCGGGGCCCACATGCTGATGGGGCCCATCAGGTGGCCCAAGCATTTAGGGCCACCCAATGGGCCCGATCAGCGCTGTAATAGCGCGACCGGGCCCCTTTAAAAAAAAAAAATGCAGCCGGAAGCAAGTGCTGCTGGGAGGAAGTGACGTCCGGTCACTTCCTCTCAGTTTACTCCGCGCGGGAAGGAGGAGAGAAAGGCCGCGAGGAGAGGCAGCCGAGTCACATCATCCCCAGCCACCCTCCTGTGAAGAAATGGTAAGGAAGAGAGGAGGGTGGCTGAAAATGAGGTGTATGTGTGTATGCCAGTGTGTGTGCATGTATGCCAGTGTATGTGTATGCCAGTGTATGTGTATGCCAGTGTATGTATGTATGCCAGTGTGTGTATGCCAGTGTATGTGTATGCCAGTGTATGTATGTATGCCAGTGTGTGTATGCCAGTGTATGTATGCCAGTGTATGTGTATATGCCAGTGTATGTGTATGTCAGTGTATATGTGTATGCCAGTTTATGCCAGTGTATGTGTATGCCAGTGTATGTGTATGCCAGTGTATGTGTGTGCCAGTGTATGTGTGCCAGTGTATGTGTGCCAGTGTGTGTGTGCCAGTGTGTGTATGCCAGTGTGTGTATGCCAGTGTTTGTGCACTGTGTGTATGCATGTGGGTATGTCTGTTTCAGTATTTGTATCTGTTAGTGTGTGTGTGTGTATTCCTGTGGGCAGGATTTGGAGGCGGGCCCTGTGGGCGGGCTTGAAGGGGGGCCCAGACCTTGAGCTGTGTTAGGGGCCCCAAAATTTCTGATGGCGGCCCTGCCCTGAGGTAACAGACTGGTACTTTGGATATTTGTCCCCTGAACACTTTCAGAAACACACAAATTATTAATAATATCCACCCGCCCTCCCTACCTGGAGAGCTGGCGTGGATCTTTCCCTGGGGTCCAGTGGTGCTTCAGTGCGGCGGGCGGCAGTGTTCTAATGAGAGGCGGCGAGGGAGCTCTAACCTGTCTGCTCTGCTCCCTCGCGGGCTGTCTGCTGATGTCGTGAGCCGGAATATGACATCATATTCCGGCTCCCGCAGAATCAGCAGACAGCGTCCCCCCCGAGCGGCCCCCCGTGGCTGGCCCTGGTGCTACCGGGAGTGCGCGCGAGGGAGCACTCTCCCCTGAGTGCTTCCTCTTCAGCTCCCTCGCGCACCGCACTGATACTGGAGCCGGAAGATAACTGTATTTTCCGGCTCCAGCATTAGTACGCGGCGCGCAAGGGAGCTGAACAGGAAGCACTCAGGGGAGTGTGCTCCCACGCGCAATCCGCCCACCCACCCGGTGACACCACTGGACCCCAGGGAATCTACCTCAGCTCTCCCAAAGGTATTAAAGATGGCCATGCACTGGGGGGATTACATTTAAAAAAAAATGTGTGTGTGTGTTAGTGTGTGTTAGTGTGTGTGTGTCAGAGTGTGCGTGTTAGTGTGTGTGTTTGTGTTAGAGTGTGTGTGTGTTAGTGTGTGTGTGTGTGTGTTAGTGTGTGTGTGTGTGTTAGAGTGTGTGTGTGTGTGTGTGTGTGTGTGTGTGTGTGTGTGTGTGTGTGTGTGTTAGTGTGTGTGTGCGTGTTAGAGTGTGTGTGTTAGTGTATACTTTTTAAATATTACTTTTCTCTGTAAAGAATAAATATAGTTTTTATACTCATCAATTCAACTGTATCCTGCACAAGTGATTCCAGAGGGGGGCAGTGTCACCCCATAAATTGGCTTATATACTTAGAGCCAGTTATCAAAAGGCTCTAAATTATGTGAGCACTTTAAATTTTATTCATATTGGCAAAATCAGTATCTAAGGTACTACACTTAGATTGGAATATCTGTGTCTTTTTTCGTATGATGTGGAGAGGAACATATGCACTTTTTCCTTGAGAGAGGGGTCGTGTGATCTACCCTAAAAGACACAGATGTCTGGAAGTTTGGAGTCTTACAACTGTAAAAGGCTCTAAAAAATTTGAGTTTATTTAAATTTATAACTCACGTAATAATTCTTGGGACATTTTTTTGATATACTGCACTATTTTTTGCATATCTTTTCTATTTCCCTTATATGTACACCAAAATACAAAGTGTGATATAGAGGGTACGTGCCTATAAGCACTCTATGCAATAATACACTTATTTTTACATCTAGATATAGCACTGAAACCCCCCCCCCAGAAAATATCCCTTAAACAGGGACTATGAAGTGTGTCCTGAAAATATCCAGAAAGGAGGTAACCCTAATTATAGACTGACAAAAAAGAAGAAAGTGATCCCAGGACAAAAATGTCCAGGATACACAAATAGGATATGTATCAGAGTTGACTGTTACTGTTAAAAACCATAAGTTTATTAATAATCATAAACACAAACAAAAAAAATAAATAAATAATAAATAAAAAACACACTAACCAATAAAGAGGAGAAAATGAAGCTCAATAGGCTATAAAGGGGTGAAGCCAAATGAAGGGGTAATGTCAGAGGTTAGATGTTTCTATATGACATATGAGTGCCCAATATAAGGAATAAGAGTATCTGTATAGCCTATAATAAAGACATGGTAGAACTCCCTAGTGTGGAGTCATCGAGCAAATACTACTCCCTAGTCATATAGTTAAAACATACAAGCCCTCTAGCCCCAGTAATAGCAGAACACTTGAATAGCAGAGCTCTTAGTATACAATATGAACAGCTACTAGGGAAAGATAAGCCACGCTACACTGTTGCACATAATGGCTAAATGCTATCCAATGCTAGTCCTGTGTTAAGAAAAGCTATATAGTTAGAGGAAGGCTGTACCCCTTGCTAAACTGCGCTTAAATCCGGCTTCTACTCCCCATAAAATAAATAAACACCCCAAACAGTGCTGAAATAAAAAGTGATGTGAATTTTAAAAAGTGATAATGAGCCTAACGCGTTTCGGCGCTTAAACGAGCGCCTTTCTCAAAGGCTATCAATGAGGATACTGACTTGAGCATGTATTTATACCTAAAGCGGCGTTATGCTGAGCCTATCCGCAAGGCAATGGGCAGCGTTTCATTTACACGCCCCAAGGTCAGAGTGATTACTCCCTTCTATCGGTCGTCCGTAAATGTGCCAATCAGGTTAGAGTGGGCGGAGCTTAATGCCGAACACGGATATAAGTGTTTATTATGTTGCCATGGACACAGTCTTGCATCTCACGTTCGCAGAGTGATGTCATAGACAACAAAACCCAAAGTACACACTGACCACAGCAGACATAGAAAATGTATATACAGAGATGTAAACTAATGTCAAAGTTTCATGATGTTAAACAGTGTATGATACTGTGAATTACAGGTTCAGCCCTAAAAATTACAAATCACAATAGCTATAGTTATTCCCAATATGAATAAGTATCTAGATTATATTATAAATAATAAAGGGTATCCTGAATCAAAACAACAGTGTTAAGTGAATATAACAACTTATATATAAAGGTGTATTACAGAAGGGTTTCTTTAAAGCAATATGATGCGCATGATCTTAGATCAAATTAGGGAAAAATAGCTCAATAGTTACATATAGTCCATATAACGGTATATTGTCCTCAGAGGTTCATGATTATGATATAAATCCTAAATTAATATAGGTAGTATCAAGTAAACTAATATATACACGTTAGAAAGAAGTCCAGGATTCAATAAAGGGGGTAAACGTAAAGCCTTCATTGAGGCCATTTGGAGACAAAGTGTCCAGTTTGTGAATCCAGAAGCATTCTCTCCTTTTGAGGATCAGATCCAGATCGCCTCCCCTTTTCCCCATTAGTACCTTTTCAACACCGACAAATTTAAAGCATCTAGGTGAATCGCTGTGATGTAACCTAGCGTGTCTAGCAACAGGGGTGTCTCTTTCAGATGTAACTGAATGGAAATGTTCCATCATGCGTCTTTTTAAGGGACGTATTTTTTTCCCTACATATTTTTTGCCGCATTTACAAGTGAGAAGGTAGACTACCCCTGTTGAATTACAATTAAAGAACTGTTTAATTGGGATCCTTAGTTCCTACGCCCATGGTAGCGTGGCTTATCTTTCCCTAGTAGCTGTTCATATTGTATACTAAGAGCTCTGCTATTCCAAGTGTTCTGCTATTACTGGGGCTAGAGGGCTAGTATGTTTTAACTATATGACTATGGAGTAGTATTTGCTCGATGACTCCGCACTAGGGAGTTCTACCCTGTCTTTATTATAGGCTATACAGATACTCTTATTCCTTATATTGTGCACTCATATGTCATATAGAAATATCTAACCACTGACATTGCCCCTTCATTTGGCTTCCCTCCTTTATAGCCCATTGAGCTTCATTTTCTCCTCTTTATTGGTTAGAGTGTTTTTTATTTATTATTTATTCATTTTTTTGTTTGTGTTTATGATTAATGATAAACCTATGGTTTTTAACAGTAATAGTCAACTCTGATAAATATCCTATTTGTGTATCCTGGACATTTTTGTCCTAGGATTACTTTCTTCTTTTTTTGTCTAGATATAGCGCTGCACTCCTGAAAACCGAAGATTTAAAGGGTACAAACTCCTGCTTAATCTAATTTTTTTTTTGTTTGTTCTGGTCATTTAATATGAGTGTGGCATGGTTGGAGGAGGGAGTGTGGCAGGGGGAAGGGAGTAAGTTTGACAGAGTTGGAAGGTGAGCTGGACCAGACTGGCATATGAGGACATTTCCTGGTAGGCCTGCATACCTTCAAAGCCGGTGCATGGCCGCAAAGGCTGTGATGTGCAGCAAAAGGTTGTTGAGTTTCACAAAAAGGTAAGTGGCTATAAGAAAAAAATGGTGGAATGGTGAAAATGCCAATTAACACCATAAGGGCAATACGTAAAAAGTCCCAGTCAACTGTAAATATTATGAATCAGTCTGGAAGAGGACGTGTGTCTATATTGTCTCAATGCACTGTTAAGAGGATGGGTCGAGTGGCCAAAAAATATCCAAGGATCTCAGCTGGAGAATTACAGTTATTAGTTGTGTCTTGGGGTCAGAAAGTCTCCAAAACTGTAATTGAATGTCATGTACATCAACACAAGTTGTTTGAAAGGGTATCAAGAAAAAAGCCAGGCACTACTGGAATTTCAAATGGGATTGGATTCTATGGTCAGATTAAATAATTTAGAGCTTTTTATCAATGAACAACAGTTGTGGGTTTGGTGAACACTGAGAAGTAGCCATATGAAAAAGCACCTCATGCTCATGGTTAAATATGGCAATGTTCTGGGACTTTGTTTCTATCAGAGGACCTGGGCATTGTGTTATGATTTATGGCATCATGGACTCTATCAAATATCAACAGATATTATATGAACACCTGACTGCCTTTGCCAGAGGGATTCAAATTGGCCATAGTTGAAGCATCCAGGAGGACAATGATCCAAAATGTACATCAAAATCAACACAAAAATGATTTTGTGACCACAACATCAAGGTCCTGCCATGGCCACCCCAGTCTCCTGACTTGAATCCCATAGAGCATCTGTGGGATAAACTAAAGAGGAGAGACAACCAGCATTGACTTCGAAATGTGAAGGATCTGGAAAGATTCTGTTTGGATGAATGGTCTCAGATCCCTTGCCATTCAGGCATTATAGGAGATGTCTCAGGACTGTTAGCTAGGCACATGGAGGTAGCACAAAGCATTTACTAAAAGGCTGCCAATAATAGAGCCACACATATATTGAACAAAAATGTTTTTTTTTATAAACATGTTATGTTTGCAATTTCTTGATATTCATGAGAGTAGAGTATTTATTGATAATCTTTATTTTTGTAGCACATGGGCTAGATTTATCTGTAACAGTTGCCCTATAAACGTACAAAAAGAAAATATAAGAGCAAAACATGTGCCGGTATTGAGCAGAATGTGGCCATGAGTGGAACATCCAAAAAGCAGGCAAGATTTGAGGGCCAGTATTTTTTGAACAAAAAATCAAAAGGTTAAACAATAAATTTGCTCATAGACTATTTTGCTCATATCTTCCAAGGCTGATAATATTAGTGAGAGTGTGTGTGTGTGTGTGTGTGTGTGCTGCATGTTGCTATACTTCTGATGTGAATAGTTCTTCTGAAAGAACTTGCAAGGGTGTACATAATGACAATTGTTCCCTCGCACTGCCAACATTGTATCACAGGCTACTTGTCATTGTACGTGTCTGTACGCTGTTGTACATGTCTGTGTAAAACAAAGTAGTTCTTTTGAAGTTATTTTGAAGTATTTGTAGAAATAAGTTTCCTGTTTATTTATTTTTTTTCTGTTTGTATTGCATTAAAGGGCTGGTATATAAAAAAAAAAAAAAAATTATCCAGGGATGCTTTTAATGCCAAGTCCAGCCTTAGTGGGATTGAGTGGGGATAGTTGCATAGCCAGATTGACCCCCTCTACTGTCTCAAGGACAGTTTCTTCAATGCCTGTCATATGCATGAAGCTTTGTGTATGTGACTGGATACATGAATGTTAGTAGTGTTGTGTATTAATGGATGGTAAAAATGATTAGATGGGTTGCTGGATCGAAATAGGTGTAATATAGGTTGGTTTAGGTGACATGTTATGTGGCCAAGTGTGTGAATATGCCAGGGTGAGTGGGTATGACTGGGAGGTAAGATGGCACTATCTGAATGGGTGAATAGGGTAATATTATTGGTATGGAGTATGTGCTGGTTGGGTTGCTGAATGGCAATGTGTATATTGAAGTATAATTGTGTGGAGTGGTAGTGTCTGAATATAGTGATGTGTTTTTATAGAGTGTCAGTATATTTATGTAAGAGCATTTTTGTATATAGTTTTAGTGTACACGTTTTGGTATTTAGTGTGTATGTTTAGGTGTGTTTGTGCACTGTGTTTCCAATTCTCATCTGGCCATCTTTATCTCTCTCTAGCACCTCTATTTATATATCTCTCCTTCACATGTGTTCCTCTCCTCCTTTTCCCAATTAGGCTCCTTTTCCCATAACCATTCCTTTCTACACTTGTTCTCCCTTATTCATTCCTCTCATCTCTCACTTGTTTACCTCTTCTTTTTCCCCATCCCTCATTTGTACCCCTCTTGTTTATCTCCATCCTTCACAGGTTCCCTCTCCTCTTCTATCCCCTTTTCTCTTTTATCCCCATCCCTCTTCTGTCCCCCTGCTTCATGCAATTGTTCTCCCCTGCAAGCAGCCAAAGGTGCAGTAGGTTGTAGGGGTTATGATTCTATTGTCATCTCTGTGCACTCTCATGCAGTTCCTTTGCCTGCCGACTAATAAGTGAGGACCTACTGCCACAGGTGGACTGGTTACCAGCTAACTAGTGAGGACCTGCTGCTGCTGAGCACTTCTACTGTACTACCACTGATGCAGGGTTCCAGTAGTGTCTCTCCTTTCCTGTCTGCCACCCTAAGGCAATGGCCTTGGTGGCCTTGTGGGAAATCCAGAAATGGGTGGATGGAGAGGAGTTTGAAGAGTAGAAGGGCAGCAAAATAAATCTTTGTCTGTTTGTTTGCCAAAATGCTTACACCAGTCCTTCTACTGATTAAAGGAACACCCCTTTGTACAACACTGATAATGATACAATATAATGTCTTATTACATTCTCTTTGCAGGTTTCTTTGAAAATACAATTTAAATGGATCCAATCACAATACTGATTTCCATTATTATCTGTATATCTTTCCTATATGTTTCCTATGGCTGGAGTAAAAATGAATATCAGAATTTCCCTCCAGGACCAAAACCACTACCAATCATTGGAAATATGCACATTCTAGATCTCAAGAAGCCCTTTAATTCAATGTTACAGGTACTGTTTTAGTTTTGCTAAAAATATAAATATTCTACATATATTTGCAATCAATCGTCCTATTATTAGAAGTGGGATCTTGGTAAAAGGTGGGAAGAATTGTCAAAACCAGATCCAGATTTTCATTCATGAGTCCACAGAGTTTTTTAAATCCAAATTAAATGTAATTACATATTGTAAGCACTTACAAACAAATAACATATACATGATAGGGGCATCATGATTAAAATATTACTCCAAGCTCCGTGACCACTTCATGAATTTAAGTGGTCATAGTGTTTAAACTCTGTATGTGCAATGTTTCAGTTTGAAATGTTGCACTTACAGAGAAAATGTGCGTTGCTCCGGCAACATCATAGCAGGTTAATGTTAAATCTGTGCATATTGGGCGTCTGCTGACAAACAACCATTGCTGTCGTGACTCCCCTCCACTTAACAGTGTTTTATTATCATTTGTATTAATATTTTGAAAAGCAAAAAATTGGATGATTTTTTTTCCGTGTATAATTTTTTAATAGATTAACACTGTGACGAAACCAATCTCGCCACATTGTATTGGAGGAGCCTGGTTGCCCGCCTGCTGCCTTTGGATTATGGACCGGCAGCTAAAGGTTTAATTTTACTGTGCAGAAGGATTTATTTCTCCCTTTCTGCACAGCAGTTCCGAACAAACAGCCGTTCACCAACCTCCACAGAGCCGTGGGAAGCCGGCCGGCGCTGTTAATTGGCCACCCAGAAGCTTAACCGCAGCTTAATTGCTTGTTAACTTTGTGCCTGCTGTTACACTTTGCGGCCACTAGGTGGCGGTGTTCTGGAGCTCCCCGGGCAGCCAGCGCTTTTCTGCCCGGCTTTCATGCACCAAAATCGGACACTTTTCCGTGCAGGCACCGCTGAACCTCCAGTCCCTGGTTCTAATTCGTATGGATTTGGTGAATGCAGGGAAATTCGGTAGTTTGCTGTATGTGAACTGTAGTAACCCAGATAGCAATGCCATGGAGCCTGTTCGTATAATTAAAGACTTTGGCTCCATGGCACTTAAACTGTATTCGGGTGGTCTGGGTGCCATTCACCTAATAATGTGCACCCAGACCTGAGCTATCTGGGGATATGTTACATGTCTGTGTTTTATGTATAAAATATGTCTGCATGTATTTTAAAGTGATATACTGTTTCTGTGTCACCATGTGTATAATGGAGTCCAGGGCCGGACTGGGCATTAAAAGCAGCCCTGGGAAAAAATGTTTTACCAGCCCCATAATGCGTCGCGCCAGCATAGTGTGCAGATACAGAGTTGGAAAAGAGAACTTAAAATTAAAAATTATTACTCCAACGTAAAAAAAAGCACTCATATGGTTCAAAATAAACAAAAGTGCTGATTTATTTTAAGCAGATGTGCCTTTGCATGTAATCAATGTTTCAGTCCATCTACCATGACATATTAAGGAAAGCTTGGTAATGGGACTGAAATGGTGAATGTATGTTGGGCACAACTGTAAAAAATTGACGTTATCTTGTTTACTTTGAAGTCCTTTGGGTGCGCTCTTCACTTTTAAATATGTTATTGTGCTGGAGTGTGCACCTACCTAGCAACAAGACTGGGCCAATATCTGCTCATTACATATGGTACATATTAATGACATTTCTCTGTGTATTATGCATATATAAATGTACATTAATATATGTGTAAATATAATAGACATAATTATCTATATATCTAATACACACATTAATATACATGTCATATACCAGTGGAGGATCCAGAGCCTGATCCCGGGAGGGGCACTTGTAGATTATTTAAAGAAAAAATCCATGCACAATAACCACTACTGCTCTGACCGGCCCCTTCAGAGTGTGTGCCACCGGACCGGCCACCCGGTGGCACATACTTGTTCAGAGCAGCCCCCAGGTGCCGCGGCCCACCGGGAAAATTCCCGGTATCCCGGTGGGCCAGTCCGGCCCTGATGGAGTCTGGCCTTTGTCCTGGGAGATAATTGAATTATTTCATTAATTATCTCCAGGACAGAGAGGAGGAAACCAGGGTGCATTATGGGAAAGTATTGTGGCTGTATGTACTAATCTGATACATGTCTGTCTGCTGTTTCAGTCTTCCATCTGGTCCCCTAGGGGAGTGTCCACCAGGTGGGAGACCTGCATAAATACAGGGGCAGGTAGCCCTGAATAAACAGACCACTGCTTGACCCTCAACACGGAGCCTTGTCTCGTTCTTGGGGGGGATTCACTGTATGCTGATAGGGACTGACTGCCAGGAGTGTAAGCCGCTTGGGAGCTTTTCCTGTTCGTCTGCTAGCAGCAATTCGTGAGGTTCCAGTTCGGGAGTTTGGAGTGCTACCTGATTCCCTAGTATGCAGTTCGGGAGTTTGGTGCATTCACCTATATCCAATTCGTGAGTTTTGGTGCTTTTACAGTAGCTGTGCCTGTCTGTGAAAAGGGGATTATCGCCTAAACGGATTTTTCCCCTTTTATGCTGAAACGGTCCGTAACAGACACATAGAGTTTCATACAATATACAGAGGAGTATCACATATTGGAACAAATATGTACAGTATATAGTTCAGCAGGTCAATATAATTAGAAAATGCTTGTGCATTTAGCATATCAGTGGTTCGTTGTTTGCATTGCATGGGCAATTTCCAATTTTTGTATTTCTTTGTTATATTTTGTCTCATAAAAGAAACAGTCCTATGAAAGTCTAAAATAGCAAAACAATCATAGAAATATGTATATGTATTTACATGTATTTTACAAGTTGTGAAAGTTACATTTCTAAAGATTCAATTATTTTTGAAAGTCTTGAGGTAGCAATAATTCTTATGTCGTAAAACAGGTTTTAATTGGATTAACAATAATAAAGATAGAATCATTGTCAGTCTAAATGCAAGTATATACTGCCTTATAGAGGAGTTGATCTGCACCTGGCAGACCCCAGATAACTTGTCAAACAGGAGAGGCCTGGGGTTGGAGACTGAGTCTTGATACTAATAGGTCTGGGGAAGCATAAAGACTTTATTATAGCCTCCAATTTATGTTATGTAATTTCATAAAATTATATTATTTACAAGGGTCAGGGCTGGCAGTGGAGTAGCAGATTCAGAAAGGAAGCCGAGGTTCATAAGCCAAAGGGAGACAACCACTGGGACAGGACAGGAATAGAACAGCAGGACAGGAGCAAGAAATGCCAGGTGTCCACACAGGCTGTACAGCAACCAAGCAGCTGCTGGGGTGCACTCTGGGTAAAAACACCTAGGGATGTCTTTATGAGCAATAATGACAGACAAAAATAAAAATTAACCTTTCCAAAACTCTTTCATTACACAATTTAATAATCATCATACAAAAATGTAGAATATATTTAAAATATACTGGAAAATTTTACCACAAGACATGGAACAAGGTAGGGAATTACCAATAAATCCACCTATGATTTTTAGAAAAACAACAAGTCTGAAAATGGCATTAGCCGATATGTTTTCCTATTTGTCTTGCTTGCAGCTCTCTGAGAAATATGGATCCATATTCAGCATTCAGATCGGAACAAATAAGGCAGTTGTACTCTGTGGCTATGAGATGGTGAGAGATGCTCTTGTTAATCATGCCGATGAATTTGCTGGAAGACCCAAATTACAGATTTTTGAAGATGTAACACAAGGACATGGTAAATGAAATGGACTATATCTTGTAAACAAACAGATTAGACTATATATCACCAAGAGAGAAAGAGGAAATTGAATGCGTAGAATTGCAATGGGTAGAATATGGATGACCTAGACGTTTATTATTATAACTATTATTGGTATTTATATAGCGAGAGCCTATTCCACAGCACTTTACAATAAGAGAGGAATTTACCAAATGAGACAATAGCAAAATGTAACAGGAACAATAAGTAGTTAAGGACCCTGCTCAAATGAGCTTACAGTCTAGAGCAGGCTTCCACAAACTCCGGCCCTCCAGATGTTGCTGAACTACAACTCCCCTGATTCTCAGCCTATCTCTTTCATTCATAGAACCACGGGCATTGTAGTTCAGCAACATCTGGACAAGCAGAGTTTGGGGAAGCCTGGTCTAGAGGAATTATTGAATTTATGTGCCCTAAGCAGCTTTATAGTTTGCATGTGGAGAGTTTCTAATATCATCAACACTGTACTAGAAGAATTACAATTAAATATGTCAAGTGACAGAAAACCATGCCCATGCTTTAATACAGCACCCATTAGTGTAGTTATCATTTTGTGGAATTTAAGTAATAATGAGGTGTAAATGACATTTTGAAGAAATGAAGGTCAAATAGATAAAGCACAAAAGTAAGCATCAAATTCAGAGGGGAAAACAAAAAAGAAAGGGATGCACTAAAAAGTAAGAAAATTGAATAACTGTGGAGGCTGTGTTTCAGTGCTCAGCCTCCATTTTTTAATGCAGTAATCGAATTCCAGGTAGTACACTGTTATCCCTCCCTGGTGGTCTAGTGGTCTCCAATCCTGCTGGTCTGGTTGACTAGCTATCCGGTCTGCAGCTCCATTCGGTACAGAGTTGCAGACCTTGAGGCAGCTGTCTCTTGAAGTGTCAGAGGATTTCAATGGCAGCACTCTGTTTGACCGGAGCTTGCAAAACTCTGCATAACTCTGAACCCAGCAGAGCTCTCTCCCTGGACATGCACCTTCTCTCTTTCTCTGGAGGGGCCATGCACCCGACGGCACACATGGTAAGCTGCTGGGCCCCCTCTTGGTTTTGGGCCCTCACTCACGGAGCAAGGGCCTAACGCATCAGTCTGCCCTAAGGCCAGTTGAACAGCCATGAGGCCCCAAAGAGTGCCAGACATTAGGCGGTCGCCTAACTCACCAAACTAGAGAGCCATCTCTGATAGGTATGAAAAAGGCAAGAGAATAAAAGACAAGAGGGAGAACAGTAGGTTAGGACATAAAACATGACAAGCGAAGTATAAAAAAGAGAAGGGTCTGAACAATACAACTTTTCTGGAGGTTCTATTGACGAGGTTTGATATGTATTAAATGTCATGTACAACATATTGATTGTTTTATACATTGTTCAGGTCTAATCTTTTCCCGGGGTGAGAACTGGAAGGTAATGCGAAGATTTACTCTTTCAACACTCAGAGATTTTGGAATGGGAAAAAAAACAATAGAAAACAAGATATATGAAGAATGTGATTCATTGGTACAAAAGCTCCACTCTTACAATGGTTAGTTTATAATTGAACTAAAAGTTTTTTTTTGTTATAATATATTTTATGCTGATTATATCAGTAATTATCTTTATTCTCCCTGGTGGTGAATTTCTTTTATCTAGCTACAACTCTCCTGTAGACTTCAGTTGTAGTGGGAGTATTTTATAAAGTAAATACACTGATCAGCCACAACAATAAAAACACTGACAGATGAAGTGAATAACACTGATTAAATTGTTACAATGGCAAAAAAGCAGGCTGGGCATCCCAGTCCTCAGTTCTTCTTGACCCTTCAAAACATAGCCTTGTCTCGTTCTTGAAAGGGAATTATACTGGATTATTACTCTGCTCTTTTTACAGCTGAACCTGACTCTCCCTCTGGATATCGTGGATGGGATTATACCAGCCTGACTTCTTCACAGCAGCTTGCAGGGAAAAGGACGTCTCCAACGGCTGGTATCCTCTCACTACCTGGGTAGCCGTTACATTGGTTGGCAGCGGTGGGATGGTCTTTTATCCAAAGAGCAAGTGCTGAATGGAGTATCAGTATGCCAGGCTGAAAAGACCCACACTAAAAGATTTATTGGAGAGTCGTGATAGGAGTGCCAGTAACAGACCACGGAGAGAGCTGATAGCTGACCTGCTGGAGCTGGACGAAATGGATAGGTCCATGGAGGTAACTGAACCTATTGCACCGGTCAGCGAGGACGATGTACTCACGGCTATTGTACAGCGGAGATTAGCCTTGTATCCAGCAACGTCCACGGAACTAATAAACCAACTGTTCCGGGACGCAAAGGAGGAGATCGAAACTAAGAGGAGGCAAGAAACGGAACTGGTAAGGGCTAGACAACCCATTACACATGCAGTTCCTACCCCTCCACCCACTGCTGCGGTAAAGAAAATTCAATTTACTGCTTTTAAAACATTTGTGGAAAGCGAAGAAGAAATTGATGGTTATTTGGCTGACTTTGAGAGGCAGTGCTCACTACACCAAGTACCACCAGAGCAATGGGTCACTATCCTGGCGGGGAAACTATCGGGGAAAGCAAATGAGGCTTTCCGAGCACTTACTGCAGAGGAGATATCACAGTATCAAAGGGTGAAAGAGGCACTGCTCACCAGATATGCTTTAACCCCAGAAGCATACCGCCGCCGCTTTTGGGAGTCCAAGAAGAAGGCTGTGGACTCCCACATGGAATGGGCCAACCGATTATGAAGGGTGGCATCACATTGGGTCCAAGGGTGCAAGGCCAACACCGGGGAGGAGGTATTGCAGCTATTCCTAATGGAACATTTCTTCCAAGACCTGGCCGCGGACATACAAGACTGGGTATGAGACCGCCGCCCCGCTAACTTAAACGAGGCGGCTCGGCTAGCAGATGAGTATGCGGAAACAAGGAGAGTAAGCCAGGGTACTACACGGCTGGCGCATAAGGTAGAACCGCGCACTCCAGCCGTCATCTCACGCCCAGAGTTTCGGGCTCCAGTTCCACCAGGACCACTGCGTCCTCATGGGTCTACCAACTACCCCCGAGATTTGTCTAGGGTGACGTGCCATCACTGCGGCAACACGGGACATATTGTTCGTTATTGCCCCCTGAGATCTACCAACAACAACTGGAGACGCACAAAACCTAACACAGAGACCACTCCATCACGTCCCTCTGCGGCTCACTGCCTAGACACCGAGGTGGGCCCGGAGGAATGTCTGGGAATTTTATATGAGGCAGATCCAATACAAGCTGCTTCTCCGGATAACCGGCAGCATCACCGTCAGGCGGTACGGGTGAATGGACAAGTAGCACAAGGCCTAAGAGATACCGGGGCTACTATCACTTTGATTCAAAAGCATCTGGTAAAGCCAGAAAATGTGTCTACTCGCACCGTTGCTGTTCGGGTCGCAGGGGGGGGCTGTATTTCGCTTGCCCACCGCCCGAGTGCACTTGGACTTGGACAACCTGCCTGCCGAGGTTGTGTTGGGTAACGACATTGGCCCTCTGACTTCAGCTTATTTACCTATGCCTGCTGCTGCTTGTCCCGTAACCACCCGCTCACAGACCCGTATCACAGATGATCATAACACAGGCCGGGAGACCCAGGTAAGCCAAGAACCCACATTTAACCCCACTACGATAGAAAGACCCATAGCTTGGGACACCACAGAGGAGTTTGGGAGGGAAACTAGGGAGGACCCCACCCTCCAAAGGTATCGGGAATTAGCAGACAGTAGAGGTGACGAGCGGGAACGTTTTATATGGGATGGGGACAGGTTATACAGACTGACTGAAGGCAGAAAGAGAGGCTGTGTCCCTTCGCAAAAGCGCCAACTAGTGGTACCCAGAAAGTACCGGTTGGAACTTCTTCGAATTGGCCACGACATTCCGTTGGCAGGGCATCTAGGGGGTAACCGCACCACCTACAGGATCACCCAGACCTTCTTTTGGCCGGGGATCTCAAAGGATGTGCAACGTTACTGCAGCACTTGTGACATATCCCAACGGGTAGGGAAAAGAGGGGATCACCCTACAGCTCGACTGTCACCTATGCCCATGATCAAGGAACCGTTTAGCCGGGTGGAAGTCGACCTAGTGGGACCTCTACCTAACCCCAGTCCCTCTGGTAAGAAATATATTCTTACCGTAGTGGACTATGCTACTCGCTACCCGGAGGTCGTCACTCTGACGAATATCCAGGCGGACACTGTTGCCAGTGCCCTTGTGGGGATATTCACCTGACAGAGGGACTCAGTTTACCGCAGACCAAACCCAACAGTTATGGAAGGTCTGCGTTATTAAGACCCTGCTTAGTTCACCGTACCACCCTCAGACTAACGGTCTCTGTGAATGCTTTAATGGTACCCTCAAGCAATTGCTGCGGACCTTTACGGGGGAATACAGAGACTGGGAGCGATTCTTGACGCACCTCCTGTTTGCTTATCGGGAGGTACCGCAGGAATCCACAGGGTTCTCTCCATTTGAGCTGCTCTATGGACGGAGAGTACGAGGCCCTCTCGACCTCATCCGAGAGCACTGGGAGGGAGAGACAGAACATGAAGGTGTTCCCATCGTGCCATATGTGCTGGAAATGCGGGACCGCATGGAGCAGTTAGCTCGGATGGCACGGGACCATCTCCATGCGGCCCAGAGTCGTCAGAAACATTGGTACGATCAGGGCGCCCGTCAGAGAACGTTCCAAGTGGGCCAGAAGGTGCTGGTGCTTAGGCCTGTCAAAGGGAATAAGCTCCAGACCTCCTGGCAGGGCCCTTACAAAGTAGTAGCACAAGTCTGCGATACTACTTATGTAATTGCCAGTAGCAAAGATGAAAGGATCCAGAAATCCTTTCATGTAAACTTGTTAAAAGAGTACCAGGAAAGACCAGAGGATATAGCCGCCATATGTATCCCAGCCACTGAAGACCCTGACAGCTTACCCATCCCCAACCTATTAGCCAACTCAGAACCTAAGACCCTGCTCACTACCATACAGCTAGGGGAGAGGTTAACCCCTGCAGAAAAGGGACAGATCCGAAAATTGCTAACTGAGAAAGGGTTGACATTTTCCCAGGAGCCAGGGTACACTCCCTTAGCAACTCACTACGTAGAGACCCCAGGACAAAACCCTCTCAGACAAACCCCCTACAGAATCCCTGAGGCAGTAAAAGAGGAGATGAGGAAGGAAATGCAAGAGATGTTAAGACTGGGGGTGATAGAGCCATCTGACAGTCCCTGGGCCTCACCCGTGGTTCTAGTTCCCAAAAAGGATGGAACAACCAGATTCTGTGTCGATTATCGATGCCTCAATGACAGAACCATGACAGATGCATACCCCATGCCCCGAGTAGACGAGCTATTAGATCGTATTGCCAGGGGGCGTTATCTGACCACCATCGATTTGTGCAAAGGGTATTGGCAGATTCCCCTGGCCAAGGAGGCTATCCCTAAGTCGGCCTTTATCACCCCATTTGGCTTATACCAGTTCAAGGTCATGCCATTTGGGATGAAAAATGCCCCAGCTACATTTCAGCGCTTAGTGGACCACCTCCTTGATGGCTTCCAGGATTTCGCTTGCGCGTACCTGGATGACATTGCGATCTATAGTGAGACTTGGGGGGAACACCTAAGGCATGTTGAGGCTGTGCTGGATCAAATCAGGGCTGCAGGCCTAACCCTGAAGCCAGAATTTTTTTTATTTTGGGATGGCAGAAGTCCAGTACTTGGGACACAGAGTGGGGTGTGGGAAACAACGACCAGAACCTGCTAAGATAGAGGCCGTAGCCAATTGGCCCACACCCCACACTAAGACTCAAGTGTTAGCATTCTTAGGTACAGCAGGGTACTACAGAAAATTTGTCATAGCCATAGCCAAACCCCTGATAGATTAAACAAAGAAAAAATTACCTAGGGTAGTCCTGTGGTCTCCCGTCTGTGAAGCAGCGTTCCAAACCCTGAAACAAGCTTTGATCAACGCACCTGTTTTATCTGCCCCCGTCCCTAACAAAAGATTTGTCGTCCACACAGATGCGTCCATGTACGGACTGGGGGCAGTGCTAAGCCAGATCGGGGAAGATGGGGGAGAACACCCTGTCGCATACCTGAGTAGAAAACTATTGCCCAGGGAAGTGAGCTATGCGGCAGTGGAAAAAGAATGTCTAGCCTTGGTCTGGGCTCTAAAGAAGCTCACACCATATTTTTACGGTCAGGAATTCACCCTGATCACAGATCACAACCCCCTAGTATGGCTTAACCGAGTGGCTGGGGACAATGGACGATTGCTGAGATGGAGCTTGGCTTTACAACCGTATAACTTTTCCATTCAATATCGCCCTGGCCGGTTCAATGGGAACGCAGATGGACTGTCCAGGCAAATGGAACTTTTACCCTAGCAGCAGACCGGACAGCCCCAAGTTGACCCGAAAAGGATCAATCCTGCCGGAGTGTTCCACAAAAGGGGAGCAGTGTAACAAGACTATACTACATGCCTGGACTGTTAAAATAGCTGGAGTTAGCATGGATATTGTATGAGAAATGCCATTACCAGTGAATGCAGCCGTTCGTATGATTCCACACGAATCCTTTGTGCTCTGAATAGGTGGCCGCCATTTCGGGACTTTGCACGTGTTCGCGGCCATCTTGCGCACGAACGCCCGTCAACGCGTGGAACTAAAAACGGATACGCAAACAGGCGAACACTGCTGAAACCTCCATGCACTCAGAACTTCGTGCTGGAACTACTGAACAACCGGCCGTTCGGTAGTTACACTTAACTTAATATGGGGATTCCGGCGAACGCCAGGATAACGGTGGATGGCAAGGATTTCGTGGGGTTTTGATGCACGAACAGAGACCGACCGCAAGGCCAAAACTTATGGAACAATTTTCGGCTAGTGAACCTGTGCGGTCGGTCAAAACTTTGGAACCCCATAGCTCCCAAACCATTCATTCGAATGGGCTGATTTTCGGATATGTTGCTCCCCTGAACAAGAGCTATCAAGCGGTGCCGGATTTACATCCAGAACTTGGATAAAAATGTGTACAGTATAATTGGGTTAACTGTTTATCTGAGGGGAGGGGATGTGTGGGTTGTACCATATGTGTGATTGGTGATTTTGTGCCTCCCCCTGGGTGTGTTCTTTTTGTATGTAACTACAATAAAAAGCAGGCTGGGCATCCCAGTCCTCAGTTCTTCTTGACCCTTCAAAACGTAGCCTCATCTCGTTCTTGAAAGGGAATTATACTGGATTATTACTCTGCTCTTTTTACAGCTGAACCTGACTCTCCCTCTGGATATCGTGGATGGGATTATACCAGCCCAGGACCGGTGCTAGGATTTTTAGTTACACAGGCGAAGATGCATTTTGGTGCCCCCCACCCTCGTTTAAAATAAGGTTCATACAAACACAGAAATAATCATACAGAGACATACAGACACAGACAGGGACATACATGCATACAGAGACATGCAGGCATATAAAGACATACATACAGAGGCATACCGTCATACAGACACATACATACATACATAGACATACAGAAACATACATACAGAGACATCCAGGCATACAGACACATACATACAGGCATACAAAGACATACACGCATACAGAGACATACCGTCATACAGACACATACATATATACAGGTATACAGAGACATACAGGCATACAGACACATACGTACAAAGACATACAGGCATACAGACACATACATTTGTACATACAGAGACATACAGGCATACGGACACATACATTTGTACATACAGAGGCATACAGGCATACAGAAACATACAGACACATACATTTTGTACAGACATACAGGCATACAGAGACATACAGGCATACAGAGACATACAGGCATACAGAAACATACATACAAAGACATACAGGCATACAGAGACCTACATACATACATACATACATACATACAGAGACATACATACATACATACATACAGAGACATACACAATTACATACTTACATCAGTTCAATCTTGTCCCCTGGATGCATGCTGTCTGGCTCCTTGGAGTCCTGTCCTGCAGCCCAGCCCCATCACAGGGCGCCAGCCATGCTGTGTGGTACACAGGGAGCAGGGATATGATGTCATTCATATCCTCGCCCCATCCACACAGCCTGCGGCAGACACCAGGGTAGGTGCAGTGGCGTACACATGACCCATGGGGCCCCAGTGCGCAAATTGATCCGTGCCCCCCCCCTCTCGCGCTTACTCTGCGTGGGCCGGGGCCGCAACACATGGCGGCGGGCACCTGATCGCAGGGGTTGCAGGGCTGTGACCCCTGCGACCGCGGTATGTACGCCAGTGCATGCAGATGCACACACACTTAAAGGACCACTACAGACACCCAGATCACATCAGCTCAATGAAGTGGTCTGGGTGTCAGGTCCCTCTAGTTTTAACCCTGCAGCTGAAAACATAGCAGTTTCAGAGAAACTGCTATGTTTCACCGAGGGTTAATTCAGCCTCTAGTGGATGTCTCACTGACAGCCACTAGAGGAGCTTGCGCTATTCTAAAACACTGAACGTCCATAGGAAAGCATTGAGTAATGCTTTCCTATGGGCGGTTTCAATGCGTGCGCGGCAAGAGCATTCGGAGCTGAGAGGCGGAGGAATCCCCAGCGCCAAGGGAGAAAGGTAAGTGCTGAAGACACACACACACTCTCACGAACAGATGCATACACACCAGCTAACGGCCACACATTTACTGACAGACACACTCAGCGACAGACATACACACACACTCACTTACAAAACATACACTCTCACTGACAAACACACACTCACTAACAGACATCAAACAGACTCACTAATACACACACAAACACACTCAGTAAGAGACTCACTAGCAGACACACACAATGACACTCACTAGCAGACACACTCACTGACGCTCACTAGCAGACACACACACTGACACTCACTAGCAGACACACACACTGACGCTCACTAGCAGACACACACACTGACGCTCACTAGCAGACACACTCACTGACGCTCACTAGCAGACACACTCACTGACGCTCACTAGCAGACACACACAATGACGCTCACTAGCAGACACACACACTGACGCTCACTAGCAGACACACACACTGACGCTCACTAACAGACACACACACTGACGCTCACTAGCAGACACACTCACTGACGCTCACTAGCAGACACACTCACTGACGCTCACTAGCAGACACACTCACTGACGCTCACTAGCAGACACACACTGACACTCACTAGCAGACACACACACACACACACACACACTAACACTCACACTAACACATGTTTGTTTTTTTAATTTAATCCCCCAGCCTCCTTACCTTTTTGGAGTGCTGAAGGGATTCCCTGGGGTCCAGTGGTGCTGCTGGGCTCCTGGGCGGGTAGGCAGGCTGGCTGGCTAGCGGGCGGGTAGGCAGGCTGGCTGGCTGGCGGGCGCGAGGGAGCACTCTCCCATGTGTGCTTCCTCTTCAGGTCCCTTGCCACCGCGTAGGGATGCCGGAGCCGGAAGATGACGTCATCTTCCGGCTCCGGTATCAGTATGAGGCGCGCGAGGGAGCTGAAGAGGAAGCACACATGGGAGAGTGCTCCCTCGCGCGCCCGCAGAACCGGGCGCTCGGCCACGCTACAATAGGTCGTCGGTTGGAGGGGAGCGCAGTGCGCTTCCCTCCTTCCGGTCACCCTGATTTTGCTCCCCCATGGCCGGTGCGCCCTAAGGCGGCCGCCTGGGCCGCCTTATGGTAGCGCCGGCCCTGTACCAGCCTGACTTCATCACAGCAGCTTGTAGGGAAAAAGACGTCTCCAACGGCTGGTACCCTCTTACTACCTGGGTAGCCGTTACAGCACCTGGTGAGGGCTTGTATATATTAGGCAGCACAAAAACACCCAGTTCATGAATTACATGTTTTGGAAGATGACTGGGTCAGAGTATCTCCAAAATGGCAAGTCATGTGGGGGTGTTTCCAGTATGCAGTAGTTGCTACCTACCAAAAGAGTGCACGGAAATACAACCAGTAAACCAGCGTCAGGGTCATAGTTACATAGTTATATAGCTGATTAGAGACTTGCGTTCATCTAGTTCAGCCTTCCTCACATATGTTTTTGCTGTTGATCCAAAAGAAGGCAAAAAAAAAAAACAGTCTAAAGCGCTTCCAATTTTGCAACAAACAAGGAAATTTTCCTTCTTGACCCCAAAATGGCAGTCAGATATCTCCTTGGATCAAGCAGCTATTATCCCACTTATTAGAAATTATTTCCCTGTATGTTATGTTTTTGGAAGTATTTATTCAATTGCTGTTCAAACATCTGTATGGACTCTGATAAAACCACCTCTTCAGGCAGAGAATTCCATATCCTTATAGTTCTTACTGTAAAAAGAAACCTTTCTTTGCCGTAGATTAAATCTCTTCCAGCCTACATGCGTGACCTTGTCTCCTATGTATAGCCGTGTTTATGAATAGATTTCCAGAATATATTTGTATAATGTTATCCATTCCCCTCTGAGGCGCCGTTTTTCAAAACTAAAGAGATTTTTTAAACTTTCTTCGTAGCTTAAATGCTTTTATCAATTTTGTAGTGTGTCTCTGCACTTTTTATAGTATATAAATATCCTTCTTTAGAACAGGTGCCCATAATTGCACAGCATATTTAAGGTGTGGTCTTATCAACGATTTATAAAGAGGCAAAATAATATTTTCCTCCCGAGAATTTATGCCCCTATTTATACATGACAAAACCTTCCTGGCCTTAGCAACTGAAGATTGACATTGCATATTGCTGCCTCATTTGTTGTTTATAATAATTTCCAAATCCTTCTCGTGTGTGGTTATCCCTAATTCACTAGCATTTAGGGTGTAAGTTGCTTGTGCATTCTTGACCCTGAAGTGCATAACTTTGCATTTTTCTATGTTAAATTTCATCTGCCATTTTAGTGCCCAGTCCCCCAATCTATCTAAAACACTCTGCAGCAAAGCAATATCCTGCTTACATTTTATTACTTTACAAAGTTTTGTGTCATCTGCAAACACTAAAACATGGCTTGCAATGCCTATTTCAAGATCATTTATAAATATGGTAAATAGAAGCGGTCCCAATACAGAACCCTGTGGGACACCACTTACCACTTTTGTCCAGCTTGAAAATTTACCGTTAATGACACTTCGTTGTACTCTATCCTTAAGCCAATGTTCTACCCAAGAACAAGAATATACATCTCGACCAATTTATTTTAGTTTGGCAAAATCCAAGTAGATCACATCCACTGCAACACCCTCAGCTATACTTCTACTTAGTAAATCATGGGTACCCAAGTCCCATTTGATGCATGAGGGATAGGAAGTCTTGTTCGCCATGCCCAATCACAAAAATTGCTGAAAAACATAATGCTGCCCATAATAGAAACATGTCAAAACACAGTGCATCACAGTTGGTGCATATGGGGCTGCATAGCCATAGACCAGAGAGCCCATGATCACCTCTGCCCATTGCTGAAAATGCATTCAATGAGGACGTGAGTGTCAGAACTGGACCATGAAACAATGGAAGAAGGTTGCTAGACATGAAGAATCATGTGTTTTTTGTTTTTTTTAGATCCTTCCTAGGGAAGAGGTTTAAGCAGGTTGTGTTGTGGGAAGAAGGAAGGCCAGTGGATGCATTGATATACTCTAGGCAATATTCTCCCAGGAAACATTTGATCCTGGTATTTATGTGGATGTTACTTTAACATGTTCTACCTACCTAGAGATGTTGCAGTCCGCGTACATCCTTTCACGTTCTCTGATGGCAGTGTCCTCTCTCAGTGGGATAATCCACCCTGCCACACTGCAAGAAATGCTCAGTAATGGCTTAAGGACAAAGAGTTCAAAGTATTACATTGGCCTTCAAATTCCTCAGATCTCAATCCGATTGAGCATCAGTGGGATGAGTGGGAACAACAAATTCAATCCTGAAGTCATCATCTTGCAACTTGCAGGTATTATAGAATCTGCAGCTAATGTCTTGGTGTCAGCTACCACAGGACGTGTTCAAAGGTCTTCTAGAGTTCATTCTTCAATGCAGCAGAGGTATTTTGGCAGCACAAGGGGACCTACACGATATTAGGCAGGTGGATTTAATGTTGTGGCTGATCAGTGTATAGGTCACTATGTGCAATATAAAGGATTATGCTAATGATAAAGAACTTGGTTTGGGGTGGTTTTAGTTCATCTCACTCAAATGTACAGCAATTCTATTGAGTTTTCTGAGATTGTGATGGCTATTTTCATTGGGGCTCCCCAGGATAGTTTCCCAGTTCATATTCCTACAATGAATCTCCCATTGCTATATTCTTCCAAATGCATCTCCCATTCTCTTATACTATCAGTAACTCAGAATTCATCTCCTTAATGTTATTTTTTTATCAAGCTGCCCATGCCCCTTTTGCTGAGATACCATCCTTCCTATTTGCAACTCTATCCCTATTCTAATCCTGATACCTCTAGTTATAAACACAAACTTATACTCCAGCCTTATACATCATTCCACTAACCTATCTCCCCACAAACTAACGTTTCCTTTCATCTCCCATATCCTGTGCCTCAGTATGTCCTTCTCTACCTTGTCGCTCTCCATCATAGACACGTGAATTTCTCCACGACTCTCTCCTGAGTCACAAAACCCTATCTGTTTTTTTTTTTTTTATAAATATTTTTTATTGAGTTTTATAACAATATAAATATACAGTAAACAACCGAGAAAGGTACTACAAAAAAACATTCTTTCCCGGGTAAAACACACACAGGTATGGCAAGTTACATCATATATATGTAAAAGATAAACCTTCCAATGCGTAAAAAATTTAATATGCAATATCGAAGTATAGGAGAATCACACTCCAACAAAAACCAATACCCATAAAATAGGACATATAATACAAACAAAACTGGTCCAAGATAATATAAGAATATGACAGATCAAAAATCCCATAACAATTACAACTAGTATCCAATATATGGTCAAAGAGCCTGTAACGGACCGTTTCACTTACAAGAGGATAAAACCCAGTTTAGGCGATAATCCCCTTTCCAGATGCACAGGCAGCTACGGCAAACACCATTCTCCCGACTGGAACCACACGAACACTGGGACAGCTGAACAAGAAAAGCAGACATCGGCTTACACTCCTGGCAGTCAGCAAACAATCCCATTCCCCCAAAGAACGAGACGACACATCGCTTTGAGGGTTAAGCAAGAACTCTAGACTGGGACACCCAGTCTGGCTTTTATTTCCAACTCACACATACAGGCCACACCCAGGGGGAGGCATAAAAGAACCAATGACATAGATGTTACCTCCCACACATCCCCTCCCCTTAGTGTGACACATAATCCCATTATGCATACAGAGTAAAATATACTTTTACACAACTTTCATAACTTTAAAACCATACATCACATTCACATAAAAATACATATCCACAATCAATCCATTCAGGGGAACAACATATTAAAAAATGGCATGAATCCGACCAGGGGTTTAAAAGTTACTAAAAGTATCTTTTGGACCCTGGCTTGCAGCATGGCACAATCTGGCCCAAACAGAAGTAAAACATCCCCCACAATGCATCCCGGCTTCCTCCCTTCTGCCCTGGAGATAATTGGAGAAGTAATCCAATTATCTAGGACTAGAGTCAGACTCCATTAACCACATGGTTGCAAAAAGACAGTAAAAGACATAAAATTACATACTGATACATTTAACACATAAAACACACATTTCTACATATCCCCAGTTTAACTGAACACATAAATACCTACATAATATTTAAGACAGTATTACTGTGATATGTTACAAAGTCTTAAAGGGACATTAGTCCCAAAAGTCCCAATATGTCCATCGCTGATTTTAAAGGGCCAGTAGCAGCAATATAAATTATTACATGCCCAAATATAGTGTTTATAGAGCAATATGTCCATGGGCCGTAGTCGCAGGGCAGGAGGCTAGCAGCCAGGCCTCTCCAGTTCACAGTGGCGAAGCTGGTTTCGCCACATTTCTCCCCTTTGCCAATTAGACTAACAGGGTACCTGACTTTCTGCCGGTCAGTGCCCTGGTTAGTCCAGCAACCCACCCACGAAACAGAAATAACAGAGCAGCCCACCCACACTAACCGGTTACTACATCTGGGTGAGGAAGGATTTTGTCCAAGTTCTGGTGTTTCACCACTGCTGGGTGGGAGACGGGTAGGCTGCCTTGGTGGGTTGCTGAGGGGGCAGAGACCAGCGGTACTCTGTCCTGTTGCCAGCACTACCACGGGAGTAGTCTGGTGGGCGCCTGGTTGCTGGAGACTGGCTGTCTCCACTTTAGGTGCACAGCTCGACTGCCGGAGGGGGAGACCGACTGTCTCCCCTTTGGATACATCACACTGAGGCTGGGGAACAGGACCGACCGTCCCTATCCCTTGTGCTGTAAGTGCAGAGACTACGGTCCCATCTGCACAGTTGTGGGGCTTAACATCTCCCCTTGGTGGGTTAGGTTGCCGTGGGAGAGAGGGTGTAACAAGTTCCTCTCTCTGGATGGCAAACTGCCGCTGGGGAGAAAGGATGGCACCTTCTGCTCCCTGGGGTACACACTGCCGCTGGGGAGGAAGGATTGCACCTTCTGCTCCCTGAGGTACACACTGCCGCTGGGGAGGGAGGACGCTGCTCTCCTCTCCCTTCACCTCACCCTGCCTTCCTGGCACATCACTTTGTTGCTGGGGGGCAGGAACAATGACCTCTGCCCCCTGTAACTCAGCCTGCCGCTGGGGAGGATGGACGACACCATCAGCTCCCGGAGACACACACTGCCGCTGGGGAGGAAGGACTGCACCTTCTGCTCCCTGGGGCACACACTGCCGCTGGGGAGGGAGGACGCTGCTCTCCTCTCCCTTCCCTTCACACTGCCTTCTTGGCATATCACTTTGCTGCTGGGGGGCAGGAACAACAACCTCTGCCCCCTGTAACTCAGCCTGCCGCTGGGGAGGATGGACGACACCATCAGCTCCCGGAGACACACACTGCCGCTGGGGAGGGAGGACGCTGCTCTCCTCTCCCTTTACTTCACACTGCCTTCCTGGCATATCACTTTTCTGCTGGGGGGCAGGAACAACAACCTCTGCCCCCTGTAACTCAGCCTGCCGCTGGGGAGGAAGGACAACACCTTCATCCCCCTGGGACACACACTGCTGCTGGGGAGGAAGGACGGCACCTTCAGCTCCCTGAGATACAATCTGCCGCTGGGGAGGAAGGACGACACCTTTAGCTCCCTGGGACTTACTCTGCCGCTGGGGAGGATGGACGACACCATCAGCTCCCTGGGTTACACGCTGCCGCTGGGGATCTGGGCCGACTGCCCAGCATCCCTGTGGGCCGGTAGAGAGACCTCGGTCCCATCTCCACCTGCCTGTTGTGGTTCCTCACAGGACCAATCTATGAGGACCCCTACTTCGGGTTCTTCCTGCCGCCTCGGGGGGGGGGCGGCTAACCTCCTCGGATGCAGCCTCTACTCTGCTGCTGTACCACTCTTCCTGCTCATCATACTCTTCGTCCATCTTTGAGTTTTGCTCAGCCATGACCTGGTTCCAGATCCCCTGGAATGTGTCCATGGATATATAACCCCCATACTGGGCCACTTGCTGCCTCACCTTGGCCATAAAATCATCTTCAGCGTCAGAGCCTTCCATACTTGTCTGCTCCAAGTCGCTGGATACCTCTGCTGCCAGGGGCGCTGCACGAATGCTAACGTTGCCCTCAATTTGTAACTCCAAGGAATTGGTGTTCTGTAGCTGTCCTTCTGGCTGTGGGAACAATCCCGCAGCTTGTTGGTTCCTCTGCGTCGTTCGCAGCATGAGGTACGCCTGTACATCGTTGTAGACCCGGTCTGCCATCCGCTCCGCTCGGGCTGGTGAGAATAGAGCCATCCTGCTCCTATATTCCCTGGCAAACTCGGATTCCTCCTCCTCCCTCGGAGGTGCTGCAGCAGCTGCGACTCTGTCTCCTTCCATTTTCCTGATTTCCTTTGTAGATAGGGTCGCTGTATGGATACTAGCGTTGCCCTCAATTTGTAATCCAGAAATGGTGTTGTCTGTAGCTGTCCCTCTGGTTGTAGGAACGATCCCGCCGCTTGCCACCAATTGTAACGGACCGTTTCACTTACAAGAGGATAAAACCCAGTTTAGGCGATAATCCCCTTTCCAGATGCACAGGCAGCTACGGCAAACACCATTCTCCCGACTGGAACCACACGAACACTGGGACAGCTGAACAAGAAAAGCAGACATCGGCTTACACTCCTGGCAGTCAGCAAACAATCCCATTCCCCCAAAGAACGAGACGACACATCGCTTTGAGGGTTAAGCAAGAACTCTAGACTGGGACACCCAGTCTGGCTTTTATTTCCAACTCACACATACAGGCCACACCCAGGGGGAGGCATAAAAGAACCAATGACATAGATGTTACCTCCCACACATCCCCTCCCCTTAGTGTGACACATAATCCCATTATGCATACAGAGTAAAATATACTTTTACACAACTTTCATAACTTTAAAACCATACATCACATTCACATAAAAATACATATCCACAATCAATCCATTCAGGGGAACAACATATTAAAAAATGGCATGAATCCGACCAGGGTTTTAAAAATTACTAAAAGTATCTTTTGGACCCTGGCTTGCAGCATGGCACAATCTGGCCCAAACAGAAGTAAAACATCCCCCACAATGCATCCCGGCTTCCTCCCTTCTGCCCTGGAGATAATTGGAGAAGTAATCCAATTATCTAGGACTAGAGTCAGACTCCATTAACCACATGGTTGCAAAAAGACAGTAAAAGACATAAAATTACATACTGATACATTTAACACATAAAACACACATTTCTACATATCCCCAGTTTAACTGAACACATAAATACCTACATAATATTTAAGACAGTATTACTGTGATATGTTACAAAGTCTTAAAGGGACATTAGTCCCAAAAGTCCCAATATGTCCATCGCTGATTTTAAAGGGCCAGTAGCAGCAATATAAATTATTACATGCCCAAATATAGTGTTTATAGAGCAATATGTCCATGGGCCGTAGTCGCAGGGCAGGAGGCTAGCAGCCAGGCCTCTCCAGTTCACAGTGGTGAAGCTGGTTTCGCCACATTTCTCCCCTTTGCCAATTAGACTAACAGGGTACCTGACTTTCTGCCGGTCAGTGCCCTGGTTAGTCCAGCAACCCACCCACGAAACAGAAATAACAGAGCAGCCCACCCACACTAACCGGTTACTACATCTGGGTGAGGAAGGATTTTGTCCAAGTTCTGGTGTTTCACCACTGCTGGGTGGGAGACGGGTAGGCTGCCTTGGTGGGTTGCTGAGGGGGCAGAGACCAGCGGTACTCTGTCCTGTTGCCAGCACTACCACGGGAGTAGTCTGGTGGGCGCCTGGTTGCTGGAGACTGGCTGTCTCCACTTTAGGTGCACAGCTCGACTGCCGGAGGGGGAGACCGACTGTCTCCCCTTTGGATACATCACACTGAGGCTGGGGAACAGGACCGACCGTCCCTATCCCTTGTGCTGTAAGTGCAGAGACTACGGTCCCATCTGCACAGTTGTGGGGCTTAACATCTCCCCTTGGTGGGTTAGGTTGCCGTGGGAGAGAGGGTGTAACAAGTTCCTCTCTCTGGATGGCAAACTGCCGCTGGGGAGAAAGGATGGCACCTTCTGCTCCCTGGGGTACACACTGCCGCTGGGGAGGAAGGATTGCACCTTCTGCTCCCTGAGGTACACACTGCCGCTGGGGAGGGAGGACGCTGCTCTCCTCTCCCTTCACCTCACCCTGCCTTCCTGGCACATCACTTTGTTGCTGGGGGGCAGGAACAATGACCTCTGCCCCCTGTAACTCAGCCTGCCGCTGGGGAGGATGGACGACACCATCAGCTCCCGGAGACACACACTGCCGCTGGGGAGGAAGGACTGCACCTTCTGCTCCCTGGGGCACACACTGCCGCTGGGGAGGGAGGACGCTGCTCTCCTCTCCCTTCCCTTCACACTGCCTTCTTGGCATATCACTTTGCTGCTGGGGGGCAGGAACAACAACCTCTGCCCCCTGTAACTCAGCCTGCCGCTGGGGAGGATGGACGACACCATCAGCTCCCGGAGACACACACTGCCGCTGGGGAGGGAGGACGCTGCTCTCCTCTCCCTTTACTTCACACTGCCTTCCTGGCATATCACTTTTCTGCTGGGGGGCAGGAACAACAACCTCTGCCCCCTGTAACTCAGCCTGCCGCTGGGGAGGAAGGACAACACCTTCATCCCCCTGGGACACACACTGCCGCTGGGGAGGAAGGACGGCACCTTCAGCTCCCTGAGATACAATCTGCCGCTGGGGAGGAAGGACGACACCTTTAGCTCCCTGGGACTTACTCTGCCGCTGGGGAGGATGGACGACACCATCAGCTCCCTGGGTTACACGCTGCCGCTGGGGATCTGGGCCGACTGCCCAGCATCCCTGTAGGGCCGGTAGAGAGACCTCGGTCCCATCTCCACCTGCCTGTTGTGGTTCCTCACAGGACCAATCTATGAGGACCCCTACTTCGGGTTCTTCCTGCCGCCTCGGGGGGGGGGCGGCTAACCTCCTCAGATGCAGCCTCTACTCTGCTGCTGTACCACTCTTCCTGCTCATCATACTCTTCGTCCATCTTTGAGTTTTGCTCAGCCATGACCTGGTTCCAGATCCCCTGGAATGTGTCCATGGATATATAACCCCCATACTGGGCCACTTGCTGCCTCACCTTGGCCATAAAATCATCTTCAGCGTCAGAGCCTTCCATACTTGTCTGCTCCAAGTCGCTGGATACCTCTGCTGCCAGGGGCGCTGCACGAATGCTAACGTTGCCCTCAATTTGTAACTCCAAGGAATTGGTGTTCTGTAGCTGTCCTTCTGGCTGTGGGAACAATCCCGCAGCTTGTTGGTTCCTCTGCGTCGTTCGCAGCATGAGGTACGCCTGTACATCGTTGTAGACCCGGTCTGCCATCCGCTCCGCTCGGGCTGGTGAGAATAGAGCCATCCTGCTCCTATATTCCCTGGCAAACTCGGATTCCTCCTCCTCCCTCGGAGGTGCTGCAGCAGCTGCGACTCTGTCTCCTTCCATTTTCCTGATTTCCTTTGTAGATAGGGTCGCTGTACGGATACTAGCGTTGCCCTCAATTTGTAATCCAGAAATGGTGTTGTCTGTAGCTGTCCCTCTGGTTGTAGGAACGATCCCGCCGCTTGCCACCAATTGTAACGGACCGTTTCACTTACAAGAGGATAAAACCCAGTTTAGGCGATAATCCCCTTTCCAGATGCACAGGCAGCTACGGCAAACACCATTCTCCCGACTGGAACCACACGAACACTGGGACAGCTGAACAAGAAAAGCAGACATCGGCTTACACTCCTGGCAGTCAGCAAACAATCCCATTCCCCCAAAGAACGAGACAACACATCGCTTTGAGGGTTAAGCAAGAACTCTAGACTGGGACACCCAGTCTGGCTTTTATTTCCAACTCACACATACAGGCCACACCCAGGGGGAGGCATAAAAGAACCAATGACATAGATGTTACCTCCCACACATCCCCTCCCCTTAGTGTGACACATAATCCCATTATGCATACAGAGTAAAATATACTTTTACACAACTTTCATAACTTTAAAACCATACATCACATTCACATAAAAATACATATCCACAATCAATCCATTCAGGGGAACAACATATTAAAAAATGGCATGAATCCGACCAGGGGTTTAAAAGTTACTAAAAGTATCTTTTGGACCCTGGCTTGCAGCATGGCACAATCTGGCCCAAACAGAAGTAAAACATCCCCCACAATGCATCCCGGCTTCCTCCCTTCTGCCCTGGAGATAATTGGAGAAGTAATCCAATTATCTAGGACTAGAGTCAGACTCCATTAACCACATGGTTGCAAAAAGACAGTAAAAGACATAAAATTACATACTGATACATTTAACACATAAAACACACATTTCTACATATCCCCAGTTTAACTGAACACATAAATACCTACATAATATTTAAGACAGTATTACTGTGATATGTTACAAAGTCTTAAAGGGACATTAGTCCCAAAAGTCCCAATATGTCCATCGCTGATTTTAAAGGGCCAGTAGCAGCAATATAAATTATTACATGCCCAAATATAGTGTTTATAGAGCAATATGTCCATGGGCCGTAGTCGCAGGGCAGGAGGCTAGCAGCCAGGCCTCTCCAGTTCACAGTGGCGAAGCTGGTTTCGCCACAGAGCCCATGGGGTATTATCCAATACTGGGTTCCATTTGAATCTAGGTAAGTCATAATACGTTCTTCCATTAAGCTCACCTCATTAAAACCCTCTGATCTTGTCAATAAGGTTGGAATATAGCGTCAGAATATTAACGTTAAAATAATCATTCATGAGGATCAACCCTTTTTCCATCTAAAATTGGTATAGTAATTGAGCTTTAACTTGATCTCTAGTAGGAATCTCAGTACTTTTCCAAAATCTAGCGATTAATATTTTAGTTGCCATTAGACAATGTATAATCACAATATCAAGATTACCATTTATTTCTGAACCCATAAAATGAAGAAGGGCAATTTCCGCTTTATGCTCCAGGCATATACCTCCAATCCTATAGATAAGATTAAATGAAATACTCCAAAGAGGCTTAATTCTGGGACAAGCCCACCAAATATGGAGCATAGAGCCGTCTGGATGAAAACATCACCAGCAATTTGACGGGTTTGTACTGGATATTTTTGCAAGTCTAGTCGGTACCATATACCATCTATACAGGATTTTGGTAAAGGTCTCTAGAATGTTCAGATAGTGAATGGCTTTGTTAGTCATAGAAACATAGAAACATAGAATGTGATGGCAGATAAGAACCATTCGGCCCATCTAGTCTGCCCAGTTTTCTAAATACTTTCATTAGTCCCTGGCCTTATCTTTTTTTTTTTTTTAATTTTTATTAGAAAGATTTCTTCTTTTTTCAACAAATACAACAATATACTGGTCCCAAATCATACAATATCATTAGCAGACAGATGAAATGACATAGCTTGTTCTTATTAAAGATTCAGTTGCATTATAGTTCTTCACATTTGTCTTATAAACAATTATGGCACAGTATATACTAAAACATACAAACATAAATACAAAAAAGAAAAGGAAAAAAATCCCTCAGTTAAATGTAATGTATCATCTATATCGATTATTCCCTCTTTACATATAATAGCTAATCAAATTGAATAATAACTTAGGTTTAAGAGAGACTATTAGGAGAAGTTTGTCCAAATAATGACTTGTATTTATCTAACCATTCACCATACCACAGTTTTTTCTTCGAAATCACATCATTGATCATCTCGTGTTCCATTGATATTTGAAACAGAACCTGGTTAATCAATATACGTTTATCAAACGGCTTAGATGATTTCCAGTGTCTTGCTATGTTATGGACAGAAGAATTAAACCAAAATGGCTATTTATTAATGTCTATTTATTCTGTGTTCACTGTGTAAAAAAAACTGGTTTCTAGAGTAAAAGCTTCCCTTCCCCCCTCTGTGTACTCAGTAACTGTTTCCTCTGCAAATTCCTCTTTAGCCGGGGCAGCAGCTGTCTCCTAAGCTGCTACCTCACCCCCCCTTCCCATCTGAGCAAGCCTCGTGTAACAGCTTCTTTTATTAACTTCTCCCCCACTTCCTTTGTGCAACTAAAAGCTCTATAGAAACATGCCACATGTAGTAAAATGGAGCTGGGATACAAAGAAATGTCATGTGATGATGCTGGGGTCACGCCCAGTAGGGTGGGTTTAGACAAAGACCCCTTAGACTGTTAACCAATGGATAAATGATACTGTATGCTAATTGTGATTCTGTACATGACGTTTTTCTGCTTTAAAAGGGAATTGCACCCCCTGCAATAAAGGCCACTCTGGAGTTCTTTCAAACCTGCAATGTGTCCGGTGTGATTTTACTTCCAGAAGACATGTGCATGCATTAATCAATTTGGAAGGTGTAGATAGACAAATAATCAAAGTTTTCTTTGATCCAAAACATTTGGCGCCCGAACAGGGACTGAAAGGCTTATTGTTCTCCATTTGAAGCCGTATAAATTCCAAAGACAGGAGAACAAAGGATTCCCAGAGATTGGAAACTGAGTCTGATCAGCTCTGCTTATGGTAAATTACTTACCTATATTTTCCTTTCTTTGGACTCCGTTTGTTCTCCATGCCTTCACTTCTGCTTCCTGTGGATAACATCTTCAGACAGGTATTTAATATGCCCAATAATGTCCCCTTTTATATAGAACAATCTGTCATAATTGTCTATCTACAGCCTAAATCCTGAGTCTGAGTTTTATATGTGAAAGTGTCTGTTTGAGAATCTGTTTTTACTTCTTTTGATTATTTGTGGCCGGATTATATTAATTGTAAATCCTGGCGTTGTTTTTATTTTGAGATCAGGGGGTTCACAAGACAAACCTGGCGTTTGTGGCCGGATTATATTCATTTTAAATCCTGGCGTTGTTTTTATTTTAAGTTCAGGGTTCATAAGACAACCCTGGCGTTTGTGGCCGGATTATATTCATTTTAAATCCTGGCGTTGTTTTTATTTTAAGTTCAGGGTTCATAAGACAACCCTGGCGTTTGTGGCCGGATGATATTCATTTTAAATCCTGGCGTTGTTTTTATTTTAAGTTCAGGGTTCATAAGACAACCCTGGCGTTTTTGGCCGGATTATATTAATATTTTAATATTAAATCCTGGCGTTTCTTTTGTTGGTTTTTTTTTTAAGTTTGGTTTTGGGAAATACAAAACTGGCGTAATTAGTTTTAGTTTGTTGAAATTATAAAGACAACGAACACAGAGTTAAGTTGTTGTATGTGTGTTTGCGTGTTTCTATGCTATTTGTGATGTAATTACATTTGTATTTTGTGCTTTTGTCTTTCCTTTGACTCGCTCCTTCCTCTGAGTGAGGTTTGTCCAGTTGGAATTCCTTTGTTAGTGATATGATTGCAAGTGTATGTGTAGCTTGATGTATCCTTGATTTATGTTTGTGTCCTTACTTATTTATGTAATGTAACTCCTTGTGTTTTTGTTTGCAATGAATGTAGAGTTATTTCCTGTTCTTTTGTATTCTTTATGTTTCTGTACAGCACTCATATAGTTAAATGGGTGATATGCTTGTGAGCCTCAGTGAGGAATGTGTGTGCTGGACAAATATTCTACTTAAGAACTTTATGTAATCACAGGGACTGATTCTAATTTCCCTGAAGCTCAGTTAAGTAATGAATTGTAATTGCTAGAGAAAAAAAAAAGTACTTTGATGGAAGTTGGTTTTATTCTTAGATATCCAGAAATGAAGGGGTTACACTAACTTGTGAAGAGGCAGAGAGAGGAGTGCAGATTCGACCCCCTCCTTTTTTTTCCTTTAGGACTATAACTACTTAACTATTACAGTTATTTGTGTTTGGTGCAATAACCAACATTATTTAAGATCTTGCAGATATTTGATTCCAGAGTTAAAAACCAGCACAAGAATAGTGATCTATGTGTGTTTGTTTGTTTGACTACGTTGTTAGTCTGTACTGTTTTTTTTTTGGTTTTTGGTTTTTTTGTTTTTTTTCCATTGTTTTTATGTATGTTATTTTGGTGTATGCAATTATACAGTAAACTCCATTCCTTTTTACGGAAGGAAAACCTTGTTACTTCTGGGGTTGAATTAAAATCTTTGATTTAATTCATGAGAATGAGATTTTAATATCATGACCAAAATGGATTACTGTATATTGTATACTGGAAATACACGTGTTTTGGATATAGAGAAGACGAAGGAATAGTATATGAGAATGGATGAGGCAGATTTACTACTATCCACAGCCACGCCTACTCCTAACTTAACATTACTTCCACTCTTACTATGCCCTTTTACTGTAGAATTGCCTGAATCCTAATGACCCATTCCACTTCATGGAGTGACTTGTTTAAGCCTAAGATAAATTGGCTGATTAGGCTACCTGTATTACCAATGTCCTCCACGACGAGTTAGCATCTGTGGAAAGTATCACTTCAGGTTGTCCCAAATTTTCCTCTGACTTAGATTTCAGTACATAATAAGGCCCGTACCCATCGGCTATATGTGGCCTTGTATAGCAGGCCACATGGAATCTATTTGTAGCATGCAAGGCCTGCCTGACTCCTCATTCCTGTCTAATATTGTTCTCTCCTGCATACATGTAGCTGGCTCTCCTTGGAGTAGCCTGTTAACTAAGTCTTGCTTTGTAGTTACCTCTACCTGTCCAATCAATCTGCTAGGTGCAGATGTCCTTCCCCCATTTGCAAGCCTCTAACACCTTTCTGCCTGATGGCCAAATTCATATGTCTGAACCAATCTCTGCTGCTGACAAAACAGCCCTCTGCTTATTATTTCTTCTGCTCCACATAGTGAAACCTGACCAGGAGGCAAGGGTCCTAGCTAGTTTCCCCAATACCCTTACCTGAATTATACAGGCCCTGAAGATTTTGCACACCTCAATGTTTTCCCCACTCCAAGTTCCTGTGAAGTTGCTCCCAGGGGCCAGCCTGTTTCTTAAGCCATACTACCCCCTCTCTATCCTCCGCCCCGAAGCCTGTCCAAGCTCTTGCTATTCCCTAACAGGTTAAGGCTCTGGTGTCAAACGGTGCCTTGGTTCCCTGAGACTCTCCCTGCAATATCCCACTTCTCCCTGTAATAGACTAATCCTGTGCTGGACACTGTCACCATGCAGAGATGACACTCTATTACCTGGCCACTCTTCTACCACTTCCCAGGGGGGGGAAATGAGATGACACTGACTCTATTATTTTCAGCCTTCTTCCTCATTACATCTTGTGGTTCAGAAGACCTGTTCCTGTTGGTGGAGATGAAACTCACCATAACAGATCTGTTCCAGATTTGCTGTCACTACAGTGGACCAAGTATCTCACCTCAACAATGTCTGCACAAGAAGCTGAGCTATAGGCTCTCACCACAGCATGCAAGACCTCTGAAGGAAGACACGCCAATATTTACTCTGCAACAAGGTATGCACTAGGTGTGGCACATGACTCCGGAATGAATCTGGAACTAAGAAGATTTCTTACAGCAACTGGCACACCAGTTAAGTACAGCACGGCTAAAAAGAGCTGATGGATGCCTTACACCTTCCTGAAGGAGTGGCCGTACTGAAGATAAAGGCTCACGGAAGATTGAACTCAGAGGAAGCATGTGGCAACTATTTGGCTGGCCAAGCTGTCCAATAAGTTGTAAGTGCACTAAGGGAAGTGGACAGAAGAGTGTCTGCTGAATAAACTCACATATTCACCATGTAAGATCCTACCCATAGACCTCAAGCTCCTGAAGGAAAAACAAGCAGCTACTGACCCTGAAGAAACACAAGCTGGAAACAGAAAAGGGCAACCCTTGCAGACGGGCTGTACCCCAACAATTTAAAGTTCTGCTTACCCAAGAACATATACTCAGCAGTGGTCCAGTGGGCCTACGGAACATCATATCTGTCCAGAACCTTCATGAACTCTTTTGATCAGCAAATACTCTGAAATACTAGGAATTGCCTCTCTGACCAACAGTTACTGTAGATCTTGTGCCATTTGTGCCAAGGGCAACTCAGGAAGAATGGAGGAAAGTCCCAAGCATCTAGCCAAACTTCAGTATCTCTTCCAGAGGAGTCAAGTTGACTACACCCAGAATGCCAAAGAGTGGCTGGTTCAAATATGCATTAGTTATAGTAGACATGTTTTCAGGATGGCCAGAGGCCTACCCAGCCACCAAAGTGATAACCAAGACCACATGCTGAGTAGTGCACCTTGAAAGTTACAGGGATCACCAACCCTGTGGATTCATCATTCCAGAATAAAGCCTGCCTCTGCTTCATGGGAAGTAGAATTTGTTGATCTTGACAATTTTTGAAACTCCATTCTTAAAGAGCAAAGATACTTGCTGAAGAAAATATCAACAAGTGGGTGTTTTGATGGCCATAATAATGCCTGACCACCTGTCATCGATGGAAAGCTGAATACCCTAAAAGGGGACCTCGTGAAACTAAAGAGAAACAGACGTACTCCTTACTCTGCAGCCCTCACGCCTGAGGTGCCTACGCACAGTCGAAGCTTCTTCAGAATGATCTGCTTATCTTGAGTTTGTGGTGATATTAATATTGAATTTTTAAATGATCTGAGTCTGCTGGTATTAGGGTAGCATGAGGCAAGATTTATAAGATTAAGAATAAGTAAATGTGCCCTAGCCAATATTATGTCCATACACATAATACATGACAATCACCAAGGTACTCTTGACACACCACATTCATGCTCCAGGACAAAAAGGAACACTCCTATAAAGGGCGGTGTTACCCACACATATATATTAATGCCATAGGGGTGTCAAGGGGGGTACCAAATGATTTTAAGGTAATAAACTAAGTTTGAATCTATTCTCCCAAGCATTACAGCTAATAAAATCTGAATTGGAAGGGAGGAGGTTCATATAATAAACAGGAGACCTTTTACTTATGGGACATGTAGGACTCACCTGAATGGGTAAGTGCCACGTACATGACTGTTAATCCCCTCAAGCCATACATTAGGACTTTAAAAGACATGATAGTCATCCCATATTTGAGGATACTATGACTGTAGAGACAGATTTCTCTGACACTAACTTGTGACTTGAATGGATGAAATACAATGCTACTACACATAACAAGTCTACTGCTATGTCTGCGGAGGAGCGAGGCCTCACCCAGGTACTGTATCCCTGAACCTTCCTCCGGATATGAGGTATGCTTTTTAAGTCTCTACACTATATGTAAACCTAAGCGGTCAGCATGCGAGTCATGGAAAATTAATACCCAATCATTACTAAAAATATTAACCCAGACGAAGGCATCCAGGGAACTATACTGGTTATGGGATATATGGTGGGATAGGGCGGTTACAAGCTACCTCTCAGATGACCTTCCAGAATAGAATGGCCTTATAGATGATTTTGGCAGGAAAAAGGAGAGTATGTAAAAATACTCCCAGACACCGTGACATGCTGTACCTATATCCCAGATAATACAGGCCCTAATGGTAAGGTAACGTTGGCAATAGAAAAGTTAAAAAGTTTATCCAATGAACTGAAAAGGAATTCTGGGGCCACAGATCCATGGGAAAGATGGTTTGGATGGATGTCTGGATGGCAATAGGTGTTTCCATTTTAATAACGATAATCATCCTCGCTCTTCTTGTTTGTTGTGTATTACCTTGTCTTAAGAAATGCCTACAAAAGACAGTTGACCAGACCACCCCGACCTTCCTTCACCAAGAGATTGATGACATAGACCGTGATACACCACATACACCCTTACAGTCCCACCGCACTAAATCAATAGCTACTTCCTCTTAAGGACATTCAGGGATAGCGTCTGTCTCTACGGGCAGAAGTCTGTCGCGGAAGAAGTAGTGGACAAGCTGCTATGGGTAACCCGCACAGTGAAGCGTTCGAGGCCTGTTCAGACAGATGTGCAAGATAGCCTTTTGTTATTTTTCTATAGGGACAGTATTAGAGTTAGAGATAGTAGTTATTAATAAAATAGCCATTTTAAGGGGGGACTGTTATGGACAGAAGAATTAAACCAAAATGGCTATTTATTAATGTCTATTTATTCTGTGTTCACTGTGTAAAAAAAACTGGTTTCTAGAGTAAAAGCTTCCCTTCCCCCCTATGTGTACTCAGTAACTGTTTCCTCTGCAAATTCCTCTTTAGCCGGGGCAGCAGCTGTCTCCTAAGCTGCTACCTCACCCCCCCTTCCCATCTGAGCAAGCCTCGTGTAACAGCTTCTTTTATTAACTTCTCCCCCACTTCCTTTGTGCAACTAAAAGCTCTATAGAAACATGCCACATGTAGTAAAATGGAGCTGGGATACAAAGAAATGTCATGTGATGATGCTGGGGTCACGCCCAGTAGGGTGGGTTTAGACAAAGACCCCTTAGACTGTTAACCAATGGATAAATGATACTGTATGCTAATTGTGATTCTGTACATGACGTTTTTCTGCTTTAAAGGGGAATTGCACCCCCTGCAATAAAGGCCACTCTGGAGTTCTTTCAAACCTGCAATGTGTCCGGTGTGATTTTACTTCCAGAAGACATGTGCATGCATTAATCAATTTGGAAGGTGTAGATAGACAAATAATCAAAGTTTTCTTTGATCCAAAACAGCAATCGTGATTTTAACAGCAACTAAACAGTGAATAGCGAAACAAATATCTTTTTTTGATTCAAATGACAAATTCAGATGTAATAGGGCAGAGGCTGCATTCTCCATAATTCTATTAGCAGTCACAGCTGTAAAAATATTAAAGGCCCAAGACCATAGGTATTTAACAGCTGGGCAAGCCCACCAGATGTGTATATAAGTACCTGAATGGGTACCACATCTCCAACAAGTTGGATCCGAAGTATTAAACATTCTAGCCAGTCTAGCAGGAGTATAGTACCATCTATAAAGAACTTTAAAGTGGCATTCTGACAAGTTCAAACAGTGAATATATTTATTCACCAAGCTCAACGAGGAGTTCCAGTCGTCCAGAGAAATTTGGAGCTCCAATTCTAGTTCCCAGGTTTTAATCAGGCTGTGGGGGAGACTCTTTGAGAGCTTCCAACATTGATGCAGCAACAGACATAATCTTTTTAATAGGTTGGGAATTAAATATGACTTCTAATTTTTTAACAAAAATGGAAGATGATTTAATCAAATTTTTTTGGATAAAATTTTTTATACGGAGATAGGTAAAAATTTCCCTACGTGGAATATTCAGAGTGTCAATAATTTTCTGATAGGGTAGAATATTGTCTCCCTGCATAATTTCTGCAATCCTTAATTTATCAGAGTTGACCCAATTCTTTAAGGAAAAATCTGGTATAAGCAGTTGCAATATCTCCAAAGTGCAAGTCTTGGGTATCATATTATTTAGGCCTAATTTTTTCTTAATTAGTATCCACTCTTCTAAGATTTGGGATAATATCGTTGAGTTGTTTATAGGCGAATTTATTAGATTATTACTTGTAACTGTCCACATCGAATATTGTAATTTGTCTACCTGGGCCACTTCAGACTCAATAGTATACCATGGTTCCGAGACCTGTTTAGGGTCCTGAAGAAGATATATATGCCTAATAATGCTAGCGTGATAACTATAGACAATACTAGGGAAATGTAAACCTCCATTAGTCAATTTTTTGGTTAAAATCTTTTGGGCAATTCTAGGTTTTTTGTTATTCCAGATGAAATTATTAAAGTATGTTTGGATCATCGCCAGCCAGGGTCTGGAGGCCTTAAGCGGAATCATGGAGAACAAGTATAGCCATCTAGGCAGAATATACAAATTAATGATGTTAATTTTGCCTTGCCAGGAAGTTTCTAGGTTTCTCCATTTTCTAAGTTTAAGGTTCATATTTCTCATAAGAGTCGAAATATTCCGCTCCATTATTTCTGACACTTTAGCTGTTATAACTAATCCCAGATAGTTTATTTGTGAATCAGTCCATATAAATTTATAAATTAAGGCTAAACTATTTACTATCTCATTATTCAAGTTCAAAAACATTACCGTAGATTTATTTATATTCAACTTGAAATTTGAGATAGTGGAGTATCTGTCGATCTCAGACATTAAGGATTTTAGAGAAGACTCTGGAGCTGATAGCGTAAGTAGCGCGTCGTCCGCATAAAGGGATATTTTGACATTTAACGAATTCATTTGTACACCTTTTATCGTTACATTATTCCTAATGTTAATAGCCAAAGGCTCAATAGATAAGATATACAACAGAGGAGAAAGGAGACATCCCTGTCGCGTACCATTTTTAAGTGCGAACCACCCTGCTGTAATGTTAGGACCCACAGTTCTGGCAGAGGGAGAAGAATAGAGAGCCATAATGGCATCATGTATCCAGCCGGTGAGCCCAAAAGCGTTAAGGGCTTCACTAAGATAACCCCACCCGAATGTGTGTTACTTGATTGTTGTGTTGCAAATGCTTACAGCTGAATCCTGGCTATGTTTGTATACTTTTTATTTAAAATTGTATACAGTGTAACATTCTTCATTCTTCCACTGGGTAAGTATATTAGTTACATAGAAACACAGAATGTGACGTCAGATAAGAACCATTCGGCCCATCTAGTCTGCCCAATTTTCTAAATACTTTCATTAGTCCCTGGCCTTATCTTATAGTTAGGATAGCCTTATGCCTATCCCACGCATGCTTAAACTCCTTTACTGTGTTAACCTCTACCACTTCAGCTGGAAGGCTATTCCATGCATCCACTACCCTCTCAGTAAAGTAATACTTCCTGATATTATTTTTAAACCTTTGTCCCTCTAATTTAAGACTATGTCCTCTTGTTGTGGTAGTTTTTCTTCTTTTAAATATAGTCTCCTCCTTTACTGTGTTGATTCCCTTCATGTATTTAAATGTTTCTATCATATCCCCCCTGTCTCGTCTTTCCTCCATGCTATACATGTTAAGATCCTTTAACCTTTCCTGGTAAGTTTTATCCTGCAATCCATGAACCAGTTTAGTAGCCCTTCTTTGAACTCTCTCTAAGGTATCAATATCCTTCTGAAGATAGGGTCTCCAGTACTGTGTACAGTACTCCAAGTGAGGTCTCACCAGTGTTCTGTACAATGGCATGAGCACTTCCCTCTTTCTACTGCTAATACCTCTCCCTATACAACCAAGCATTCTGCTAGCATTTCCTGCTGCTCTATTACATTGTCTGCCTACCTTTAAGTCATCAGAAATAATCACCCCTAAATCCCTTTCCTCAGATGTTGAGGTTAGGACTCTATCAAATATTCTGTACTCTGCCCTTGGGTTTTTACGTCCAAGATGCATTATCTTGCACTTATCCACATTAAATGTCAGTTGCCACAACTCTGACCATTTTTCTAGTTTACCTAAATCATTTTCCATTTGGCTTATCCCTCCTGGAACATCAACCCTGTTACATATCTTAGTATCATCCGCAAAAAGACACACCTTACCATCAAGACCTTCTGCAATATCACTAATAAAAATATTAAAGAGAATGGGTCCAAGTACAGATCCCTGAGGTACCCCACTGGTGACAAGCCCAAGCTTCGAATATACTCCATTGAATATACTTCGAATATACTCCGTTAGTCATCATGAAGGATTTACACCAATTGTTATATGGAATAGATATTGCTAAATCATCGTCCTATTTAGTTAAAGCTTTGGGTATATCTGGGGTCCCCTTAAGTTTTATCACTTCTATCGCAAGAGAGAACACTTTTTTTACCATAAAACCAGAGAAGATTTTCCTAAATAGTTTACCCAAGCGACCATCTAGCGTTAGTATATTATCTTTAAGATAGCTCTTAATACGAAGGTAATTAAATATTTCTCTAGAAGGTAAATCCAACATTTTTTTTAAGAACTTCAAAGCTTTTCAATTGTTGTTCACTATAAAGATCGCTTATCGTATAGTTAAAAATGTTATACCAGCTTACCAAGTTAATCTCTAACATATAGTGCTCTAAGGACCTTAAACTAAGGTTCTCATAAAGTGTTTTGTTAATATTTAGCTTCATGATGCACAATATATTATTTTATTTTTCCAGGAAAGCGTTTTGAGAATACAATGATAATGAATGCTGCTGTAGCCAACATAATTGTATCCATACTTCTGGATCGTCGATTTGATTATGAGGATCCAACAATATTGAGACTCTTGCATTTAATAAATGAAAATATTAGACTTACAGGAAGCCCTATGATACTGGTAATTTACTCTGTTTATGTTGTATTGTAGCTATTAATTAGGTACACATTTAGTGACAGTGCTCTTTCTTGTTAATTTTTTCAAGTTGTACAACTCCTTTCCATCATTGCTGCGTTGGTTACCTGGAAGTCATAAAACCATTCATAAACAGGTGGATGAGATGATGATCTTTGTCAAAGATACCTTCACGTCACAAAGGAATGAACTAGATATAAATAACCAGAGAAATCTTATTGACGCATTTCTTGCCAAACAACAGGAGGTATTGACACTCTTCTTTCTTTCTCTTTCTTGCTTTCTTTCTTTCTTTCGATACATATAAATACAATAATAAAGCAATCTAAATCGCATGTAAAATCACCAACAAGTTAAAACTGCACAAAACAAAAAAATAAACAACTGGCATGCTTCACCAACAGCTGGCTAGAGAGCTCTGTGCATACTGAGCTATAAAGACCTCAATCATTAATCAAATTATCCATAAAATCACTGCCATAGAAACATAGAAACATAGAATGTGATGGCAGATAAGAACCATTCAGCCCATCTAGTCTGCCCAATTTTCAAATTGGATGGTTTGGAAACCAACCATTTATAGCACTCTGATAAGCACATCTAGCTACCCTTGGGACTTGCTTGGTAATGTGGTACATTACTTTATAGTCTTACTTTACTTTATTGGATAAACCCCTCCAGGCAATAATGTATCAAGCAGACTTGGCATATCCTGGCACTATTAACATTATAGCAGTTAACCCCCTTATGTGGGTTTACATATTTTGGTCTATTTTAGTGACTTGCAGACTGGGCATCTCATAACAACTGGATGTTAAAGGTGTTAATCAATACAACGCCAAGATACTGGACATTTCTAGTCCTCTGCATATCAATGGAGTTAAATCCCTCATGAAGTTAATCTTTTTGGGTTTGAGCAATTTATGGAGCCAGGAGACAAATAAACGGTATCATTTATGGCATCACTCTGTGAAGCCCAAGTATTTTTACTTTTGATTACTATCAGAATAAAGGTGGATCCTTCCCATGGTGCTCCAGTGTGAAGGGCAACAGTTACTTTCTTTTATACCTGTGTGCATAACCTTATTGGTCTTTTGCACCTGTCAGAAAAAGTTAGACAACATTGCAAAGAGCATTATGAAATGGTATCTTGCGATTTTAAGATGTGCAGATTTGCTTTAATAAAATAAATATTCATATCCTACTTGGTTTTCCATTTCCTCAATATCTATTTTTACAGGAAAACCCTAGTGCTGAAGTGTATTTCCATGACAAGAACCTTTCAATGCTTGTGATTGATTTGTTTGCTGCTGGGATGGAGACAACCTCAACAACATTGAGGTGGGGTCTTCTGCTAATGATGAAATACCCAGAAATTCAACGTGAGTATACTGTTTGGCTAATGATTCATGATTAGTGAAGTCGCGAACTTAAAATTTTCCGTTCGCGAACGGCGAACGCGAACTTCCGCAAATGTTCGCGAACGGGCGAACCTGGCGAACCGCCATAGACCTCAATAGGCAGGCAAATTTTAAAACCCACAGAGAATCTTTCTGGCCACAATAGTGATGGAAAAGTTGTTTCAAGGGGACTAACACCGGGACTGTGGCATGCCGGAGGGGGATCCATGGCAAAACTCCCATGGAAAATTACATAGTTGATGCAGAGTCTGGTTTTAATCCATTAAAGAGCATAAATCACCTAACATTCCTAAATTAATTGGAATAACGTGCTTTAAAACATCAGGTATGATGTTGTATCGATCAGGTAGTGTAAGGGCTATACAAAAAAGTTCAAAATACACAAAGGTGTGGAATAGGTGGCGCTTATATATTTGTGTATATTTATATCAAAATAGCCGCTAAAACACTCTGTGGGCACTCCTATGAACCCACCACACATAAGAGATCACCAAAAACAACAATGAAAACCTAAGTTTTCTATGAGTGTAGCGCTAGGTATAGTTAGAAATATAAAAGTGAAAAGTGCTTTAATTGCACTTACCCTCTTTTTCACACTTGTATATATGAAAAGAAAAAAGAGAGAAAATATACAAATAATTGTGCAGTATATTAAAGTGGGTTAAATTAAATAGTGAATTTGCCGGATATAGAATCGAATCCACTCACATTTTTTAGAGCCTTTTGCAGATATAAGGCTCTAAACTTCCTAATGTCTGTGTCTTTTTGGGTAGACCACACGACCCTTCTCTCACGATATACGTATGTGTATTTTCCTCCGTGTTGGGTAGAAAAAAAGACACAGGTAATCCAATCTGAGCGTAGTATTTCAGATGCTATAGATGTCAATGTGAATAAAATATAGTATTGCTCACCTTCTTTAGAGCCTTTGATAACCGGCTCTAAGTATATTGGCCTAGTGTCAATTTGTGGGGTGACACTACCCCTTTCTGGAATCACTTCAACAGGATGCAGAAAAGTTGGTTTGAGTATAAAATGTATATTTATTATAAAAGAGAATTTCTAAAATTTGTGTACAGTATACTAGAAAATAAAAAATTAAAATACCATATGGATAATACAAATATAAATATAAGTTATTGCCAAAACGCGTTTCACCGTTACACGGCTTCCTCAGTCGGCTCCTGATCTTCTTCTGGGTGGTCCCGCTTTTTATACCTTTAAATTGGCCGCCAAAAGTCTCTTAATTCTCAGTCCAGTGTGTTTTCAGTGACGCGGGCCGATGCCGTCGCGTCACTTCCTGTCTTTCTTACTACATTTCCCATGATGCTGTATGTGTCCCGACGTCATTTCCGGCTTGCGTCAGCGGTATTATGGGAGATCGAGTCCATAGTGACATCGTTGGAAAGTTCGTTTTTAGTCCATAAACACATTGTTAACATATTGTTTGTTGGGACAGGGATAAAAGGAGACAAATATAACTCAATTATTAAAAGGTTATACAGCTTGAGAAAATTTAAAACTTAGTGATAAAAGAAAAGAAAAATGAAAAAATGAAAAATAATAATAATAATGAAGTAAAAACACAGACTTGTCTGTATTTGATATGTAGGTTTCTTTGTCTAAAGTCATGTTTTTATCCCTAAAGATTTAACTGTGGGGTATTCTTATAAAGACAAAACTGTTAGGTTGTCCTACATTATAAGCTGCATAAGTTGGAAAGTCTCTCTTATTCATCTAAATTGTATCTATTGTGGCATCATAATTGTTGATGGTTCTTAATATTAAAAAGGATTAAAAATGATAAGAAATTAAAGGAAATGGCATAATTCGAAATCCGCATTTAAACCCAAAGGGGCTAAGGTATTTAAATTAAAAATCCACTTTGTCTCTGTTTTTCCTAGCTTTTTTATTTCATCTTCCCCTCTCCAGTTTAGAGTGACCTTTTGAATGGCTAAAAAGTTTAAAAATTGAGGATCATTGTTATGTACTTCTTTAAAATGATTTGAAACACTATGTTTTTCATACCCTTTCTTTATATTTCGTATATGTTCGTTTATTCTTACATATAAAATACGAGAAATTACTACATGTTTTTCAAAGAGAGTTATATACCTACTACAATGTTCTTGTAATCTTCTATATGTGGGCAGAACTAAGCGTCCTTTATATGTAAGAATAAACGAACATATACGAAATATAAAGAAAGGGTATGAAAAACATATTTCCTTTAATTTCTTATCATTTTTAATGGATTTTTTTAAATCCTTTTTAATATTAAGAACCATTAATATTAAGAACCATTAAGAACCATCAACAATTATGATGCCACAATAGATACAATTTAGATGGATAAGAGAGACTTTCCAACTTATGCAGCTTATAATGTAGGACAACCTAACAGTTTTGTCTTTATAAGAATACCCCACAGTTAAATCTTTAGGGATAAAAACATGACTTTAGATAAAGAAACCTACATATCAAATACAGACAAGTCTGTGTTTTTACTTCATTATTATTATTATTTTTTATTTTTTCATTTTTCTTTTCTTTTATCACTAAGTTTTAAATTTTCTCAAGCTGTATAACCTTTTAATAATTGAGTTATATTTGTCACTATGGACTCGATCTCCCATAATACCGCTGACGCAAACCGGAAATGACGTTGGGACACATACAGCATCATGGGAAATGTAGTAAGAAAGACAGGAAGTGACGCGCATATATCATGAGAGAAGGGTCGTGTGGTCTACCCAAAAAGACACAGACATTAGGAAGTTTAGAGCCTTATATCTGCAAAAGGCTCTAAAAAATGTGAGTGGATTCGATTCTATATCCGGCAAATTCACTATTTAATTTAACCCACTTTAATATACTGCACAATTATTTGTATATTTTCTCTCTTTTTTCTTTTCATATATACAAGTGTGAAAAAGAGGGTAAGTGCAATTAAAGCACTTTTCACTTTTATATTTCTAACTATACCTAGCGCTACACTCATAGAAAACTTAGGTTTTCATTGTTGTTTTTAGTGTAAGGGCTATGCCCGCTTCACAGTGACAGACCAAACTCCCCGTTTAACGCACCGCAAACAACCGCAAACAGTCCATTTGCACAACCGCAAACTCCCCATTTGCACAAGGTTGGATACCAAGCTAGCAATGTCCCATTCCTTGTCCTCACTGATGTCATTGAAGGTCTCTTCCTCCACCCAGCCACGTACAACACCAAGGGTCCCCGAAAGGTGACAACAAGCCCCCTGTATTTTTTTTTAAATGTACACTACTGTTACACCAGATTTGAGTTGCACTGGTGTGACACTGTGCCCTGGCAGGCCCTGAAACGCACACGTGAGAAGGAAACTGACTGCTATTATATTACAGTCAAAAATGTTTTGTTTTTTTTAAACGCCCCCAAAACGTTCATGTGTGGGGGTGCTGGAATGACGTGGGCCAATGGGAGCCTGAATCAACTTTTGGCTCCCACTGCCACTTTAAGAGCGAGCTTGTGACTCGAGCCGTGCTCCTAGTGCCAGGCGGGCCACGTGACCGATCACTGCGGTCAGTGCACGCAGCTAAGTCATAAGAGGAGATCAAGCCGCATGCGGCTCGTGTGGAGGCCGGAGTGATCCAGCCACGCGTGGCTCAAGCTTAGGAGCCAGGTCGGTCCCAGGATAAGGTAAATACAGCCACAACCACTTATCCCAATCACACACCTTTCCTAACGTCCTTTCCCATTAAAAGCATATTACCGCGTATTTAATAAAACAGATCCTCTACTTCATCCAGGTTACCGATCGATGGTTCGATATTCTGAGCCCTCTCTGATTTACTGTACACGGCTATTCGAAATTCCCACAAATTTTATATAGCATTTAATGTTTGTTTGAAACCACCTTAAAAATATTGGATATTGCTAAAAATCATGATCACTATATACTTTCTCTAAAAACCTCTAAAACGAACCAAACTACTCATCCATCCGCTATACCACTTTATCCCACCTAGAACTAGTGCCTAGTTAAAATACTTGACTCTTACTTACCCACACTCAGTCATGCCACACACATTTCGCCTCTACTCTCACTGAATCCCTCTGACTACGCCTAAATTCATCTTCTACATCAGAACACTACTCCTAAGATTGGGTTGTATCCATGTCTCGGGTCTTTCATTTAGAATAGGGCCCGCTTCGGTCTCCTTCAACACTGACACTCCAGTGCATATTATTAAAAGATTGGGCAGATGGAAATCCTCAGTCTACAACCGATATATTCCTCATCCCGAGAAAGAAATGAGGAAAGCTTTTAAAAGTTTGGCTTTGTAAATTTGATGCAATAAGTGTGTTTTTCTTTAATACCTTTTCACCCTCTTTGCATGAACCCGATTTACATATATTACTAATATGATTCTGAACATATATATTATATTATTCACTCACTCACTCCCTCTCTGGGCCGGCCTAAGACATCATGCTACCTAGGTCCAACGATAAATGATTATGGGGGATAATGCATAATAAACACAGGTTACTGGCTATGGGGGGGATAATGTATAATAAACACAGGTTACTTGCTATGGGAGGGATAATGTATAATAAACACAGGTTACTGGCTATGGCAGGATAATGTATAATAAGCACAGGTTACTGGCTATGGTGGGATAATCTATAATAAATACAGGTTACTGGCTATGGGAGGGATAATGTATAATAAACACAGGTTACTGGCTATGGCAGGATAATGTATAATAAGCACAGGTTACTGGCTATGGGGGGATAATGTATAATAAACACAGGTTACTTGCTATGGGAGGATAATGTATAATAAACACAGGTTACTGGCTATGGGAGGATAATGTATAATAAACACAGGTTACTGGCTATGGGAGGGATAATGTATAATAAACACAGGTTACTGGCTATGGGGGGATAATGTATTATAAACACAGGTTACTGGCTATGGGGGAGATAACGTATAACAAGCACAGGTTACTGGCTATGGAGGTATAATGCATAATAAACACAGGTTACTGACTATGGGAGGATAATGTATAATAAACACAGGTTACTGGCTATGGGGGGATAATGTATAATAAACACAGGTTACTGGCTATGGGAGGATAATGTATAATAAACACAGGTTACTGGCTATGGAGGTATAATGTATAATAAACACAGGTTACTGACTATGGGAGGATAATGTATAATAAACACAGGTTACTGGCTATGGGGGGATAATGTATAATAAACACAGGTTACTGGCTATGGGGGAGATAACGTATAATAAGCACAGGTTACTGGCTATGGGGGGATAATGTATAATAAACACAGGTTACTGGCTATGGGAGGATAATGTATAATAAACACAGGTTACTGGCTATGGGGAGGATAATATATAATAAACACCGATTACTGGCTATGGGAGGATAATGTGTAATAAACACAGGTTACTGGCTATGGGGGATAATGTATAATAAACACAGGTTACTGGCTATGGGGGGATAATGTATAATAAACACAGGTTACTGGCTATGGGTGGATAATGTATAATAAACACAGGTTACTGGCTATGGGGGATAATGTATAATAAACACAGGTTACTGGCTATGGAGAATAATGTATAATAAACACACAAAAAAAAAAGAATGCAGCTTCAGAATTAATCTAAATTGTATGCTGTCTAGGAGGTGGGAGGGTCTGGGAGGGAGGGTCTGCTGCTGATTGGCTGTAATGTGCCAGCTGACTGTGAGGTACAGGGTCAAAGTTTACTCAATTATGACGAATAGGGGGCGAACCGAACATCGCATATATTCGGGACATCACTATTCATAATCAGTCAATCAGGGCAAGGGTATATGGGTATATCATTCAGTTTGCCTTCCTATCATGTAGTCCACAGTTTCTTTTCATTCTATATTTTCCAATCTGATATGCCTCTCTAGTGTCTCCCTCTGCCAGTCTTTCTCTCCCATTTGTCTCACTTTAATTTTTAGTGTCTTCTATTCCTGTTTCACTTTGCATTTGTCTCTGATCCTAACTCTTCACAAGCCTTATTTAACCTCAGTTGCCCTCACTCCGTGTATCACAACATTCTGTCTCCAGGTTTATTTTCTACCCGTACCACGACAATACCTTTTTTAACTCTCCATCCAGCTTTTCATGCTATACCACCAATTTCACCTTTTTTTCTCCACTTTTCTGTTCTTCCCACTGTCCTCCCTTGTAAGGGGTCTGTGCTATCACGGGATTCCGGATCAGTATTATAGGGCCTCTTGCTACCAAAAAGCATGGCTGGTCCCCTTAACTGATTATGGGATATATTCTCCTGTTAATGGTTCTGCTTCCCTGGAAGCCCCCTCTTACAGGCAGTATCTCCCTCTTTCCCCCTAGCTCCCCTAGCCTCTAGGGACACCTCCAGTAGCCACCTCATCCGGTTTCCACAGGACATGCTTCTCTGGGCAGTGCCGTTCAGTATCTCTTCGCTGTGCATGGAGATGCAGAATTTTCTGCCTCCTTGATGATTTCAGCCAATCCAATGCTTTCCCAATGGATTGGTTAAAAATCATAAATTCTCATGATCTCAGCAAGGAGGCGGGTCAGGGGCAGATGGATTCCCTTCATGGGGGCACTCCCGAATGGGAAGCAGGCATTTTGCATGAACACAGGGTAGTATACATAACAAAGACAGGGGGAATACACAAACAACCGGGGTTCCGTCACATTAGTGTTCCAGAGCAACCTAACCTGCTCACTGTATGCAGAGGTCCTGCTCTCTGTGTTATAATTGTTTTGCGTTTGCTATTAATTTTGTGTTTCGGCATGTAATAGGCTGCTTTACATTGTTTAAACCCTGGCTCTCTTGCATTTTGGGTTCTTACTTATGGTGGTTGCTGCTGTGATCAGCACTCCTTCCTGACTAAACCCCGATACTAAAATTTCTAAATTTAATCAATATTTAATTAATAAATGGGTTTATAGAGTTAACTATACTTCATATAAACCTTGCTACTTTTGTTGTTTACAGAAAAGGTTCAAAATGAAATAGAGAAAGTGATTGGAATAGCTCAACCTCAGACAGAACATCGTAAAGAAATGCCATATACGGATGCAGTTATTCATGAAATCCAAAGATTTGGTGATATTGTGCCAGGAAATCTTCCACACGCGACCACTCAAGATATTACATTCAAAGGATATTTTATACCAAAGGCAGGTATTTTTTTTTTATTAAATGTTATATATATCTTATTTACTTACCCATACTTACCAAAATCCATTAGTTATCTGTATAGAATCACAGAAGATCTGGAATAAATGTTGATTCTCCATCGTCGGTCTGCTTGCTGTTAAAGGGAGACTATAGTGCTAGGAATACAAAGTTGTATTCCTAGCACCAGTGCCAGATTAAGACCCCATTGGACCTGGTGCTGACAATTATGATATGCCTAATTACAGAATATTATCGACAGAAAACATTAAAACAGTTATATGTGCCAAGCGTCATGTATCTGGTGGAGGTAGTGCTGGAGGGAAACTCGTACTCTATGCTAATCTCTCACTTTCATCTTTCAAGTAAATCCATACCACCTAACAGTAGTGTCTGGTGAAGTAGGATTTTGGTGGGCAGGGTAAAAGGGTGGGCAACTGATGTTAATCACGTAACCAGAATCGCCCAAAAAAGGGGCATGACTGCACAAAAAATGTGATGGTTAGTCTGGCATGAATGCACATCAGGCTACCTTCCAATCATGCAGGATGACCCAATGGCATAATGTGCAGACAATACCCTGAACTTGGCATAAATGTGTCTAATGATGCACTAGCTCTACACTTTCTAAGCACTCGCAGGTCCATTTCTCTCCTTACCTTCTTACTAGCAGGCAGAAGCTTCTGTTATACAGTCTGGGGAAGGAAAAAATGTATGTAGTGAGTGTAGACGAAAGGGAACATGTCACAGTGTTAGAGCGACTGAAGCAGCAAGAGCATTTGCATAAAGTGCAAATTCAGCTTTACCTTAACTAATTTCATTGTCAGCCAGTCCACACCAGGTTTGTTCCCCTACATCCCTCTTAAGTTTTCATACTTAAGCAAGAGCATGTGAAGAATAGTAAAACAAAAATAAAAAAAAATTATATATATTTTTTAAATCAATGGGCCTATTCCATCAGTTCCATCAGTCCCTATGTTAATCCAGCCCTGCCTGGCACCATAGTGCCCCCCCCCCCCTTCCATAGTGCTGAAAGGGTTTAAAACCCCTTTTGTCATGTACCTGAGTCCAGTGACAATGTCCCTTGTTGCTAGGTCAGGTTCCTCATCTGCTGACATCAGCCGACGGGGGAAGGGACCTAATGAGCGCAAGTGCTCACTAGAGGAGGGAGTTAAAACCCTGCAAGTTAATTATGGTAGTTTCTAAATAACTGCAATAATTACAGCAATAATTACAGTTGCAGGTGACAGCAGCACTGCAACCAGACCACTTCAATGAGCTGAAGTGGTCTGGGTGCCAATAGTGTCCTTTTAAGACTCAAGTGAGGCAAATTGCTGTCAAACAGCAGTCAGAGAAAGTCACACAGTGCATGGACAGGTCAGGGCATAGCACTATACCGCTTTCTTTAATCGCAGACACGTCTTATTTGTATTAAGGGGACACTGTAGTCACTGGAACAACTATAGCTTAATGTAGTTGTTTTGGTGAGTATAATCATTGCCTTTAGACAATTATGATGATGTCACCAAGGGCGCGGGGCCAGTGCAGACGGACCCCCGCAGCTCTGGAAATAAGGTGAGTTTTAATTTCTTTTAAGGGGGCTAAGTGGGGGGGGGGGCAAGTTGCCTGAATGTTGCGTTTATCACTATAGGGTCAGGAATACATGTTTGTGTTCCTGACCCCTAAGTGTTCCTTTAACTATACAATAACTTTTTCCCCACCCATACATGTTTCTGTTAGTTATTCTCTCCCTATCTTTAGGATTCACCAGCAGTAATAACTTGGCATAAGAACTTGCTTAAGTTTCTTGTCAGTCTTTATTATAGCACTGTTTGTAAAATGTAGTTTTAAATACTTAATGCTTTTTAAGTATATATATATATATCTATATATTTTTATTTTTTAATGTTTAGGATACCTATGTCATTCCACTACTGACATCTCTGCTCAGAGATAAGACTTACTTTGAGAAACCAGAAGAGTTTTACCCTCAGCACTTTCTTGACTCCGAAGGAAAATTTGTAAAACCAGAAGCATTCATGCCTTTCTCTGCAGGTAATTAAAATTATTATATAAGGCAACTGTGAGAATCATGAGGAGACAACTGCAGAGCACCACATAAAAACGTAAACTAATAGACCTCCTCGCTTTGTACTTATGTTCAGTCAGATTCCAGACAACACACTTTCCATGTCGGAGAGGGCAATGGTAGGATTATCTTCTACAACACAAATCTATAAACACAATGTGTTTTTTTAGGGAGAGATATGTGAAAGCATATTTCGTTTTTTCAAAGTGTACAAAGGATTAAAATAAGGCAATCAACATAGAAACCAGTGGATTAAGTAGTCACATTCTATTGCTGAATTATCATCTGTTCATTCAATCATTTTGCACTAGCTCTTAGAACTGAATTCTTGATAAATCTCCCTCACAGTGTCTATCTTTAGATCAAAAGTACATATTGGAATATAATTTGGTTGTTAGCAAGGCAATGCAGGCGTATGGTTGTAATCATATCCTAAAATGCATTGTCTATTAACAAAATTCTATCATTTATAGTGCAGGCACAGAATTTCTATATAGCACAAATAAAACATAAAACAACAGTTTAACATACCAAGGCTGATTATGTGCTTAAAGGGATACTATAGGCTAGGAATACAAAAATGTATTCCTAGCACTATAGTGCTCACTCACCCCCCCCCCCCTGCAGCACAGAAAGGGTTAAAAACCCTTCTGTGACTTCTGCGCCAAGGGAAATCATTGCTAGGTCAGGGTCCACCTTCGCTCCTCCTCTGCCAACATCAGTCGACGTCAGGGACCTAATGCGCATGCACAGCAAGCGCCACAAGCACATTAGGGCATCCCCGTAAGAAAAGCATTGAATCGATGCTTTTCTATAGGGTTTAAGCTTATGCTGGTTGTCACCCAATGACCCAGAAGGGCATCTAGAGGCTGTCTGGTAGACAGGCACTAGGAGTAGAATTAACTCTGCATTGTAATTATTAAAGTTTCTCAATAATTACAATAATTACCATTGCTGGGTTAAACTGACAGGGACATTGCACCCAGGCCATTTCAATGAAGTGGTCTGGGAGCCTATAGTGTCCCTTTAAATGTGATTGATTTTTTTGACAGTAATACAGTAGAGCAAACAAGTGCAATGCTCTAAATAATTAAGAACCACAACATGTGTGCTTACATTTTTACTTTGTAAAATTTGGTAAGTGGTTACAATTTGAAATTGTTCTTGCTATCATTGCAATTTTTATCTTAAAGATCTTGTAATGACATGAAGTATACCACTTCTTAGACAGTTGCAGTAACAAACAAATTTGATTCGGTTGGGTCTGGACTTGCTTCTCAAAGCTATCAAGAGAAAGTATGTGTGAATGTATGTGTACATGTATGTATGTATCATCAGTACAAGTAAACTGTTTATTTTCAAACAAATAAAAAAAGAAATGGCTGTCGTGAATTCAACCAGTTAATACTCAATGCACGAGACAATGACATTGTATTCTGACTTTTTCTTAACTTTCATTAACTCAGTGAAATACAAACCTCCACTGAGCAGTACATAAACCAGGTATATATTGAACAAGCATATTCTCTTTTTATATCTCTAGGTCGAAGAAGCTGTGCTGGAGAGAATTTAGCTAAAATGGAATTGTTCCTGTTCTTCACGCGACTTCTGCAAAATTTTACATTTCACCCACCTCCCGGTGAAAACCTTGATCTTACTCCTGTAGGTGGATTAACCGCCCCCCCAAAGGCCTATTATATGTGTGCAATACCTCGAAACTAGATCTGGAACTTACAAATGCAAGGCTCAAATTGTATTAATAAAAAATAACTAAAAATAAAATTTATAAACCGAGCATTTGTTTAGTTCATGGTTGTTATTTTTTTCCTTTTTTGTTTTTTCTGATACCACAAAGATTGAGAAAGGTTCCCTTAGTTACTCTCTAATAAATTTGTCTGTACCATCGTTATGTGCCGTGTTCTAATTCTTCCTTGTGTTGTCCACATGGCTGAGTCTACTTTGTCAAAGAAACTTGGAAGATGTGAGAAGATTTGTAGTCAAAAAACAGTTATGGACAAACCAGTCAGGTCATGAATCAAAACCATAAATGCTTTATAGAGCTATACAGAACAATGAATATGCAAGGCACAACAATCAGGATAAAAACATATAGATAATCTGGTGGACAATCATTCCATATAGTTTCATAGGCTGAAAAGAGATACGCATCCATAAAAGTTCATCTGTTCAGTTTTTGCTGTTGATCCAAAAGAAAGCAAAAAACCTAGTTTGAAGCACTTTACAGTTCTGCAACTAAAAGACAGGGGCCTGCAGTTTTTAGAAGGGACCTTATCTGTTTCTACATATGGGAAAAGCTTAAGTCTGTGCCCCCAAAATAGTTTTTCCTTGCAACATAATCTTGTATGTACCTAGTGGGCACTAGATGAGATACGACTTCCCATAACCAACCATCAATTCCCCCCAATAAACACAAACACTAATGCTGGATGAAACAGACAATAGAATTTATTTAAAACATATAAATACTGTATAACACATCCATCTTTAATTATAAAACTATAAATATAACCAACCGATCCATAAATTAACATATAAATAACATCCACATAATGTCATACAGTTTATTTAACTTTAATCAAACGTCCTTGCCAAGCTAACTAACACCCCCAAAGGCTCTCACCTCCCCCCTCATCATAACAAAATCAATTTTTTCTTTAATGCTCACCACCAGCCGGCTTTTCGCTTGGTGGGGACACGTCCAACTTGGAACCTTTACGGTTTACTATAAGAGACAGGGGAGGTTGAGACCCGGCCATTATCCACCTTATTCTTGTACCTGTAAAACCATGTCCCAACCTGTTTGGCAAGGACATTCTCCCCCTGCCAGATGGGACGAAAAACCAGGACCTAAAAGAAAGGAGGGTGTGCGGGAAACTGTTGCTGGCCTGGATCCCAGGTGACACTGAGGTAAGCTTAATTAGTAAACACCCATTCCTCACATACAACACTCCCACACAAACATGACAACCACAGTTCATCCATTGCCACAATCATACATGTACCCTTGTCCACTAAGCTGCACTCTCTCCTTTGGGCTTAGTTCATGGATAAAATAACTTGTTTAAGCAAATGTATTTCATTGATTTGTTGAAATGAGGATGAATGTCTAGATTTATGGGATCTACACAAATTTCAATTGAATGATTATGGAAATTTAATTAAAGTTGTTATAAGTTATTTAAAGTTATTTTCACAACCAAAGTTTTGAAGTCCAACATTTTAACTAATATCCAGAGTCCATATAACAAACAATTCCTCTTTTTCCATAATCCCATTTTAGGTGAAGTGTGAATTAATATTATCACCTTCATGTACTGAGAGATGGAACCACTCATATGTCCTTTATATTTCTTAAGAGGCTGGGGTATGCTGAGTATATAGACTTGTGAGAATTGACATTTTCCTGAACATTAGACTATGCAGACAGCAACCCATCACTTATATTAATCACGATCATAGATGCACAAGGGGAGCGAAGGCTAACCAGTCTATTTCGATTACACAGAAGAGCTACTGTAGCTCCAAGTGCTGAGAAACTTAATGCTGACCTTGATATAAAGGTGTCAGAACACACAGTGCATTACAGTTTGCTGCATAGTTGCAGACTGGCCAAAGTGCCCATGATTATTATTATTATTATTTTATTATTTATATAGCACCATCACATTCTGTAGCGCTGTACATTGGGACCCCTGTCCGCCATTGAAAGCACCTGTAACAGGAATGTGAGTGTGAGAACTTGACCATGGAGCAATGGAAGATGGTTGTCTGGTCTGATTAATCATGTTTTCTTTTAGATCCAGTGGATGGCCGGTGCATGTGTGTCCTTTATCTGAGGAAGAGATGGCAACATTTGCACTATGGGAAGAAGGCAGACCGGAGGAGGCAGAATGTTCCTGCTGGGAAATCACGGGTCCTGGTATGTTACTTTGACACATATCACTTACACCCCTTCTTGTCAACAGTGTTTCCTAATGTTGATGGCTTCTTATAGCAGCATAAGACACACTGTCACACTGCAAAAATTGTTCAGGAATGGTTTGAGGAAATGACAAAGACTTCAAGGTGTTGCCTTGGCCTCCAAATTGCCTGGTAAAATCAATGCCTACATACATCAGATCTGTTTTGACAGCACAAGGGGTTCTACAATATATTAGGTGTTGATCAATGAAAAGTGACATGATACCACACAATGTAACCACAAATTAGCACAGAAGGCAGTGTTTTATGAATTATATTGTAGATACTTTATTAATGATTCAACTGTAAATAAACAGACACTACTTAATAAAACACTATATTATATAGAGTACCAAAATATGCAACATTCACTACACCAATAATAATTGAATGGTTGATATAGCTCCAGGGATAATAGGTGGAAAAAGGGCAGCAATAATAGGATGACATCTTGCAAGATCTAAACCTTAAAGTGTTACTCCCAGTATCATAACAACTAATGGTTATAATGACAGGAGTACCCTGGCCTGGTACCCCCTGAAAGGGGCCAACAGTTTAGCAATGCTTTGCCTCCGTTGCCTGAGTCCCATCGGGTCCCTGAGGCTCTCTGGTGGTCAGTGAAGTGATTTTATCTGTCACAGCTCTGCAGCTGTGGCGTTTGACATTCATAGGTTAAGAGTGTCAGCTGACTGCTCTTACTCAATGACTATCATTCTGTAGTATGAAAGTTGCACAGAACAGACATTAGCCAGGATGGAACTCTAGTTCTGGGCTGGCTGATGACACCTCTATGATGCTGCCGGAGGTTGAGATACACCTCCGGTAGCAGAGTGGTTTCTCAAATCTAAACATGTGCAGTGTTTCAAAGTGATATGCTGCATTTACAGACTCCAGGCTCAAATCAGTGAAGTGGCCATGGTGCTTGGTGAACCCTTTAAACAAAATTTGCTGTATAATAAGCCTGTTCCCATGCTTTAGTTGTCTAATGAACACTATAAAAGATTGTTTTAAAAGTGATGGGTGTTTATGTAGCAGAAAATATCTCCTAATAAAAAGCTTTTATTTTTAAATATATGTGTGGCATTATGGGTGAATAATTACATGTTAAAAGTAATCATAGGGTTAGTTTCGAGGTATTGCACACATATTATAAGCCTTTGGAGGGCTGGTAAACCCAAGTGCAGGGGTGATATCGAGCTTTTCACCAGGTGGAGCCTTAAACGTGAAGTTCTGCAGAAGTCGCGTAAAGAACAGGAATAATTCCATTTTTGCTAAATTCTCTCCAACACAACTTCTTCGACCTAGAAATAAAGAAAGTGTCTGTGAATGATCAAACACATTGTTACTTTATATACTCCTTCAATACAGTTTGTTTTCCAGTTGACGTAATTCAAGCTTTGAAAATTCTAGATGCTAAATGAGATCTGAAATACAATTGCATTTTAAGTAAAAAGTTAAAATAATGTATTTCACGTGCATTATCGAAGTCAAATGATCATTATATAACAGTTATACAATGATATTATTGATCCATTATTTACAGCAGACAAGCAATTGCTGTCTCTTCAGTGTAGTTCCACTAAACTAGCCAAACAAGGAAGTGACAGGACTGGTTTTCTGATTGACAGCCAGGGGGGTGTAACAAGGTTAATTTCTAAAAGTGCAGATTTCTATTGCAATCTGTACTTTTTGTAAAATGAAAAAAAAGAGGACGTACTCTTCACACAGCAAGCTAAATTGCTTTAGGGTTCTGGAATGTTCCTTTTAATCCCTTAACTCCGTTATGGCATACTATGCTGCCCAGCATTTAGTCAACTTCAACGCTGATATGGTGGCAAAGTACGCCCTAACGATCGAACTTCCCCTGTCCCTGCACACGTACCTAGACCAGCGATCCGCAGAAATCCCAGTTCGGAATCTACCGTATATACTCAAGTATAAGCCCCACTCGGCTTATACCCGAGTCAAGGTCTGTATTATGGCAACTTACATTGCCATAATACAGACCAGGACCGCCGGGCTTATTACAAGCCCGGCGGTCCTGGGTGGCCGGTAGCAAGCTGTTACTTACCTTTGTAGCAGCTCCTGTCTGCTCTGTTCATCTCCCCGTTCAGCTCACAGTGTAAGTCTTGCGATACCCGTGGCCGTCAGAGCGTTGACATGGGTTACCATGGCAATGCTCCACGCAGTACGCAGATCGCGAAACTTACACTGTGAGCTGAACGGGGTGGGTGAACGGAGCTGACCAGAGCTGCTACAAAGGTAAATAACAGCTTGCTGCCGCCCCCCCCTGCACAGCCCATGCCACTGGACCACCAAGGATTGCCATAGCCCCCCCTCCCTGGCCAGGTAACAAGGGGGGACAAAAAAAAAGGGAAACAAATGAAAAATGTTAATAATATTAAAATAAAATAAAAAATATTAAAATATTAAAATAATATTAAAATAAAATTTACAAATTTAAATAATAAACATGCCCTTCCCCACCCAGTTTACACACACTACACAAACACACACACTCTGCATAATACACACACACTGCATTGATTATATACACACACACACTGCATTCATTATATACACACACGCACTGCATTAATTTTATACACACACACACACACTGCATTCATTATTTACACACACACACTGCATTCATATAAACACACACTGCATTCATACAAACACACACTGCATTCATTATACACACACACACACACACACTGCATTCATACAAACACACACTGCATTCATTATATACACACACACACACACACACTGCATTCATTATATATATATATATATATATATACACACACTGCATTCATTATGTACACACACACTGCATTCATTATATACACACACACTGCATTCATTATACACACACACACACACTGCATTCATTATATTCACACACTGCATTCATACAAACACACACTGCATTATATACACACACACTGTATTCATACAAACACACACACTGCATTCATTATATACACACATAAATATTCAATTAATGTAATTTTATTGGGATTTATTTTTATTTAGAAATTTACCAGTAGCTGCTGCATTTTCCACCCTAGGCTTATACTCGAGTCATTACGTTTTCCCAGTTTTTTGTGGTAAAATTAGGGGCCTCGGCTTATACTCGAATATATACAGTGTATATTAAAACCAAAATACACTTAGAATTAAATTATATATGTATTATATGTGTAATATATAATAATCATATGATTTAACCCCTTAAGGACACATGACATGTCTGACACGTCATGAATCCCTTGTATTCCAGAAGTTTGGTCCTTAAGGGGTTAAGTAACTTATAATATATTATACATATATTACAAAAATATACGTAAAAAAAAATGTTTTAATGTCATAAGTGTATCTTGATATATTAGAATTATAAATATGTATATATATATATATATATATATATATATATAAAATTATTAAAATATATAATATATGTGCGTATGTAATTACAGGTATGTGTATATATTTGTATATATGTGTATATATGTGTGTATATAATTAATAATTTTATTCATTATAATTCAAGGGACCTTCCTGACAACCCAGGCAGAAAGTCTATTGAATTTAATTTACAAGCCCTATATATAACCCTGTAACTTTCCATATCACCATAACCATAACACCATAAAATCTGTGCATGTGGGGTACTGTTGTACTTGTGAGAGATCGCAGAACAAAATGCAAAAAAAAAAAAATATATGAACGCTAACTTTGGCCAGTGACTAATTGGCTATTTAAAAAGACTAGACATACACCAGTCTGAATACCCTTGGTTGTCTACTTTTGTGAATGATATGCCATGATGGAGGTAATTCTCATTTCTAGGCTGCCATATGGTCTCAAAGGCAACACTAGACATGTGCAATTAGTTTTGTTTGGAATATACATTCGGGTAAGTTTTGTGAAATTCATACATTTGGATGTTTACGAATGTCCGAAGTTGGAATTGCCGAATTTACGAATTGCAAAAGTGCAGAATTTCCAAGTGCCGAACCGAATTGCAGAAGTTCAGAATTGCAAAATTAGGGTTAGGGGTTAGGGTTTATTGGTTATGTTTAGGGGTTAGGTTTTAGGGGTTAGGTTTTAGGGGTTAGGGTCCGATTTACAGAAGTTCTGAATGCCATTGGTCCAAATTGCCGAAGCAGGCAAACCAAACTGAATTTTTTGCCCATGCACATCTCTATTGGCCACTTAACCAATCTGGCAAACTGAAATGGGAAAGCCCTATATTTGTCCCTGTAACCTTTCAAAACCTCATAAAACCTATACATGGGAGTTGCTGTTTTACTCTTGAGACATTGATGAAAACAAATACGAGTGTTTTAGAGCGGTAAAATTAAAATGACGATGATATCATCAGTGAAAGGGCATTTGTTTTTGTGAGAAATGCAAAAAACAAATATGAACGCTAATTTTGGCCAGGGTTTGTGACTAAGTGGCTTCTAAAAAAGACTGGACATATCCCATTTTGAATACCCTTGGTTGTCTACTTTGGAAAATGGCATGCCATGATGGGGGTAAAACTCATTCCTGGGCTGCCGTACAGTATCAAAGGCATCATAACCAATCTGGCAAGTTTGATTGTGTAAAAAATGAAATGGGCAAGCCCTATATTTGACCCTGAAACTTTCCAAAACTTCAAAATACCTGTACATGCATGGTACTGTAGGTTTTAGGGGTTAGGGTAGGCTTAGGGTTAGGGTCCGAATTACAGAAGTTCTGAATGCCATGGGGCCAAATTGCCGAAGCAGACAAAACAAACTGATTTTTTTGCCCATGCACATCTCTATTGGCCACTTAACCAATCTGGCAAACTGAAATAGGAAAGTCCTATATTTGTCCCTCTAACCTTTCAAAACCTCATAAAACCGGTACATGGGGGTCACTGTTTTACTCATGAGACATCGCTGAAGACAAATATGAGTGTTTTAGAGCAGTAAAATGTATAATGACGATGATATAATCAATGAAATTGCAGTCTTTGTGTGAAAAATGAAAAAAAAAAAAACTAATATGAATGCTAACTTTGGCCAGGGTGTGACCAAGTAGCTACTACAAAAGACTGAACATACCCCATTTTAAATACCCTGTGTTGTCTACTTTTACAAATGGTATGCCATGCTAGGGTTAATTTTCATTCCTGGACTGCCATACAATCCCAAAGGCAGCATAGGCCCAGCAAAACAACCTGGCAAATTTCAATGTGTAAAAATGAAAAGGGGGAAAGCCCTATATTTGACCCTGTAACTCTCCAAAACACCATAAAACCTGTACATCGTGGGTACATTTGTACTTGTGAGACATTGTTGAATACAAATATGTGTAATTTATTGCAGTACAAACAAACAGTATTATGATATTAACAATTCAAATTCCATGCAGAACTTTTTTTCATTTTATTCAGATTAAATTATGTTTCATATTTTAATATTTGATATGAAATGAAAGCCCTGTTTCTCCTAAACAAAATGATGTATAATCAGTGTGGGTGCACTTTACATGAAAGAGTTAAATTATGGTCCAACAGACATATAGCGCAAACTCCAGGTTTTGTTTACATTTTGTTTTGATCACAACTTGTACAACTGACTCCGTCCTTAAGGGGTTAATCCAGGTGGAGGAGATGCTCATGATGATTGAGCTGTGTTGCAGAACCATGTTTTGTTGGTTTTATCATCCCTATAAAGACTTACAAGAACACTTGTGAACACAAGCTCTATATGTGTGGCTTCTATTTCTGCAGTAGATGTCTCATGGTTGTCATATATGAATAGAATGAACTCACCTGCAGAAAAAGGTATAAATGCTTCTCTTTTTACAAAGTTTCCTTCAGAGTCAAGAAAATGCTGAGGGTAAAACTCTTCTGGTTTCTCAAAGTGAGCCTTATCTTTCAGTACTGATGTTAGTAATGGTATAACGTGTGTACCCTTAAAACAATAACATAAATTAAAATTATACAATACATGTATATATATATATAATTATTTACAACATAGTTTCCTTGTCTGTAATTCCATTATTTGTTAATTGATTTTTAAAAGTTTTTTTCTGTTTTGTGCCATCTATGTATACTAAAATAAAATTAAAAATATTTAAACACTACTTTCCAGGACACTAAAATTACTCAGATTCTGGAGGGGGTTGTTTTGCAAACGCTCGTTAGTGACGAGGTTAAGAATATCATACACATAGAGTACTCTTAAAGGCAAAAAGAATCCTAAATTCTCGACAAGTATAAGGGCCGATGAGCCCAACAGCTTACTCACCATTGCTAAACCTTATTCCTGCACCTGTTGTGCACATACCATAGTATAAGAAATGCTAAAGGGGACCTGCGAGTCCCAATGTTGTTGATATCCACTGATATTACTAATAAAAACCATCTTTACAAAGAATATCATACAATCTCAGGTGACTTGTACAGATTAAGTGAACCTTCTCCACTATTTCCATATCTCTCAAGGATTCCAACAAAACTCTCTTGGGTATGACTTTAGTGGTCCTCAGTGGTCTGTGTGGCTGACCAGCCCTGCTGTCCCTAATGCTGTTGAGGTCTATTCTAAAATAGCTAATTTCCTGAATTAAATGGCAATACTGATTTCATTTTATTGGGTATTAATTATTTCAGTGCGTGACATGTTGTATTTCAGTTAAACTAGCTTGTAGGTTTACTTTTCTGTGTGATTGAATGACATAGTTTTAAATCTTTGCAACAAAATTGACTAGTTACATTTTAAATACTGAGCATGGTGGGGTGGGTCTGTACAGCAATACCTAGCCAGTCGCTAGTCTTTAATTAACCCCTTAAGGACCAAACTTCTGGAATAAAAGGGAATCATGACGTGTCACACACGTCATGTGTCCTTAAGGGGTTAAAGCGAGCAGCTGGAGGCTCACTGTTTAGTAGACATGTCCTCACATTTTCATAGACGTGCTTTTGCAGTTTTGTAGTTCCACTGAGCTAACTCACTATATGACATGCCCTGTTGCTCAGTTAACATGCACTGAGTGTTTAGTAGACATGCCCACACTATTCAGTGGTGTGTTCATGGTTTTTACGCATGAAAACTCATTTATCAACAGTGTTTTGTCTCTGAAATTAAATAAGCCCATTTTCAGGGTTGGCAAATGCTTGATAAATCATAAATGTTAAATATTAAATTCAATATTGTTAAATGTCTTGATTCAATCTATGGATTGTGAAGATACGTACGGGGTAATAAATATTAAGAATAATATTTTATCTAAAAAGAATATTAATTTAAAATTTTTATTAATATAAAAAATTTATATTTTGGCGCTGTTTCCCTTTGATTGATTTAAAGCAAAGAGTTACCCACAATTTTAACTCTTACAGACCCTGGAGTATATTTATTAGAGGACTTGTATTTCACACATTAAGCACAACCGATTATAAAAATATAACTTGACTATGACAAATAACTAATATTATGTATTATGCATGACAATAACCAGTAAATACTTAGGTATAACAATAGTTTAAAAATATGACAATAATTGAGGCAACAATAACCACAACAAAGATAATTTCTAAATCACTTAAGGGTGATGAGATTGTTAGTCTACAGGAGTTACTTGCAAAAACCACAGATAATTACGCTAGAATTTAATCAACAATTACTTCCATAAATAAACAACAATAAGCATTATTGCAATTTTTTAGAAAACATTCAGTGTTCTGCTTTAGAATTCCTTTACACAGAATGTAACACAGAGCATGCAGCTCAAAGTCATAAAAAACAGATGCTGACAGGCAGTTAGAATCAGTCCACAGAGAATTAACTCACTCACTGATGGCTACAATTCTCACAGAGTAAACACTTAAGCATTGCAGACAAAATATACAATGTTTCATCTCACTTCTTCTTTAGGAAAGTAAATCAATTAAACTGTGACCAGTTCTCTCTCCCTGCACCCTCTTTCATCTCCTGCAACTGTCATCAAAACAAAACACTAAGCCCTCAGTGAATACTATTCTAGTAAACTACTTTTCTACTCTACCATTACCTTTGTGTCACTATACCCCACTCCCTCTATGATGTAAGCTCATTGAGCAGGGCCCTTAATCCCTCTGTTCCTGTGTCTCCAACTCATCTGGTTACAAATACGTGTCTATTAGTCCACCCATTGTACAGCGCTGCAGAAATTGTTGGAACTTTATATATAATAATAATAATAATTTCACAAATAGTCCTTAACTATTTTCTTCCATCCAGTAACCAAAAGAACAATATCCTTATTTTGAATTGTTTTGCGGCAGATATTTAACATGTCTGATTAAATGTTAACTTATCCCAGAAACTCAGATATATAAATATATCTGAATAATAGCTTGATATGCTAAACTTGTCAATTTACTAGCTATTTTATATATCTATAAATACTGGTTCGCAGCTTCAGTCTCAGGCTTTGAATTATATATATATATATATATATATATATATATATATATATATATATATATATATATATATATATATATATATATATTTCTCTTAGCTAAATATGAAATGTTTGAAATTAGATCAGCATTATTCAGGTATATTTCTGCTTTTAGTAAAAATTTATCAAATTAAATCAAACCAGCATTTTTACCAATTTGTAGTAGAATAGTCTTTAGTATCTTGGAGATATAAGCCAATGGATGGTGAATTCATTAAGAATGTTTAGATATAGAGAAATTAAAGTTTGTAAAATTTCAAAGTCCACAGTTGTCTGGCTAACAAAGAAATTCAAAGTCCCAGCTCAGTTGGAAAGTGTAGAGTGATATTACTTTGTCTGGTCTGTGATGATCGTATTACCCCCTCCCAATTATCTGAATCTTGAATTATACTAAAAGTGTTCGCTTCTCACTTTTTAAATAATGCTGTTATCTTTACTTTGCTATGTTGTCTTTTTGAAGTGACCAATGAGATTAGGTGGGTGTACCTTATTCTAACAATTGTCTTTCTAGACATTGATCAGTAGATTGCTTCATTGCATCACAATAATTTTCATTACTAATTCCAATTACCACTTTGTCAAAGGGGTTAATTGAAACTCACGACGAAAATTATGTCACATTTTCTTATCTTTATAGCTACTAAGTCATCAATGGCTGTTATACTTCAAAGGGATAAGGGTCAATCTTGGTAGGCTATCATTCTTTGTCATGCTATAAAGTATCTTTTTAATGCATCTGGACTTTGGTTCAACTCACTCTTACAATGGGGTCTTATAGAAATTCCATTGATTTTGAAAAATAACATTAATTACTGGTAGAATTATCTTCTTGGTAATTCTAATCTGTGTCTGGACTCTCAGTTACACATATTGTGTGGAGTGAAGTGTGTTTGGTGTATACATGGTGTATACATGTCTTTTGCACACATTCAGCCAATTTTAGTTTTAATAATAATGACATTTATTCATTAGGTTCTATCTACAGTTGCAAGAAAAAGTATGTGAACCCTTTGGAATGATATGGATTTCTGCACAAATTGGTCATAAAATGTGATCTGATAGACAATCACAGTCTGTTTAAACTAATAACTCACAATAACGCTGCCATGTTTTTATTGAACACACCATGTAAATATTCACAGTGCAGGTGGAAAAAGTATGTGAACCCCTAGACTAATGACATCTCCAAGAGCTAATTGGAGTGAGATGTCAGCCAACTGGAGTCCAATCAATGAGATGAGATTGGAGGTGTTGGTTACAGCTGCCCTGCCCTATAAAAAACACACACCAGTTCTGGGTTTGCTTTTCACAAGAAGCATTGCCTGATGTGAATGATGCCTCACACAAAAGAGCTCTCAGAAGACCTACGATTAAGAATTGTTGACTTGCATAAAGCAGGAAAGGGTTATTAAAGTATCTCCAAAAGCCTTGCTGTTCATCACTTCCCGGTAAGACAAATTGTCTATAAATGGAGAAAGTTCAGCACTGCTGCTACTCTCCCTAGGAGTGGCCGCCCTGTAAAGATGACTGCAAGAGCACAGCGCAGACTGCTCAATTAGGTGAAGAAGAATCCTAGAGTGTCAGCTAAAGACTTACAAAAGTCACTGGCAAATGCTAACATTCCTGTTAGCGAATCTACAATACGTAAAACACTAAACAAGAATGGATTTCATGGGAGGATACCACAGAGGAAGCCACTGCTGTCCAAACAAAACATTGCTGCACGTTTACAGTTTGCAAAAGAGCACCTGGATGTTCCACAGCAGTACTGGCAAAATATTCTGTGGACAGATGAAACCAAAGTTGAGTTGTTTGGAAGAAACACACAACACTATGTGTGGTGAAAAAGAGGCACAGCACACCAACATAAAAACCTCATCCCAACTGTGAAGTATGGTGGTGGGGGCATCATGGTTTGGGGCTGCTTTGCTGTGTCAAGGCCTGGACGGATTGCAATCATCGAAGGAAAAATGAATTCCCAAGTTTATCAAGACATTTTGCAGAAGAACTTAAGGCCATCTGTCTACCAGCTGAAGCTCAACAGAAGATGGGTGTTGCAACAGGACAATGACCCAAAGCATAGAAGTTAATCAACAACAGAACTGAAGAAAATACGCCTTCTGAAGTGGCCCAGTCAGAGTCCTGACCTCAACCCGATTGAGATGCTGTGGCATGAACTCAAGAAAGCGATTCACACCAGACATCCCGAGAATATTGCTGAACTGAAACAGTTCTGTAAAGAGGAATGGTCAATAATTACTCCTGACCGTTGTGCACGTCTGATCTGCAACTACAGGAAACGTTTGGTTGAAGATATTGCTGCCAAAGGAGGTTCAACCAGTTATTAAATCCAAGGGTTCACATACTTTTTCCACCTGCACTGTGAATGTTTACATGGTGTGTTCAATAAAAACATGGCAACATTTCATTCTTTGTGTGTTATTAGTTTAAGCAGACTGTGATTGTCTATTGTTGTGACTTAGATGATGATCAGATCACATTGTATGATCAATTTGTGCAGAAATCCATATCATTCCACTGGGTTCACATACTTTTTCTTGCAACTGTATGAATATATTCAAATTATTAATGTAGGCACTATTTAAATATAATTAAACATAATTATAAGGTTACCATAATTATATAGTGTGTATTTATATATATATATGTGTGTGTGTGGGCTTGACATTTTCAACCCTCCTCCAACCCTCCCCTTCCCCCTTAAAATACTTTGGTTTCTATGTGCAAGAGGTGTCTTATCGCAAATCATTGTTAACATTAGCCGCATTCCAATCATTTTGGTCAGGCAGTGAACAGAGTAAGAAGGGAAAAAAAATAGTCTGTGTGTTTTTACACTTTTTGTTACAAAATGGAGTCACATCTGCTAAGCAATGGCTTACAGTATAATTTAATTTCAATCTGATCACAAAATGTCTGACAGGCTTAAGCTTTTTCTCAAGACCTTTTTCATACAAAATTAAAGAAAAGTTTTCTTATCAGAATCTTAGTACTAAGAAAACATTGACATGGCCACCAATTAGCTGTGTCAAAGAACCAGAGATCTTGTGTCATTCACGATGGGCTCACAGGCACCGGAAAATTACATTAGAGATATGTCTTAGAGGCAAGGGCTTTGATTGCTACAGTATTGCTGTTCTGTGTTTAACATTCTTTTTTAAATAAATACAAATACATTAAATATAATACATATTTAATATATAATAGCCCCATTCTAGCCTCATGCAACAGAGTCATCTGTGAGCACTTGTCTTGCACTAGGCAAAACCAGTTCAGTTGCTGATAAACCTCCCCCATTCCCTTCCAGTGTATTTCTTTTCCCACAGGAGTCACTCTAGTTCTGTTAGATAAGTGGTTCTGAGCCTTTTTTCATTTGGGTACCCCTTGGCAGCCCATTTCCATAAATTGTATCTCTCACCTTAGCAAAATGTTTGTAATTAACATAGTTGCATTTATTTCAAATATATATGTTTTTCTCTATTGCATCTCAATTTTTTTCTCTGCCCTGGGATCCACCTGCTTCTTTTCCGCCCCAGGCTCTCCCTGCTTCTCCTTTCCCTCCAGACTCTCCCTGCTTCTCCTCTGCCCCATGCTCTCCCTGTTTCTCATCTGCCCCGGGCTCCCCTTTCTACTGCTCTGCCCCAGACACACAAACTGTCACAAATGCAGACACACAGAAACAAACACTGACACATATAGATACTGATACATAGACACACCTGCAGATACACAGATGCAAACACGGACACGGAGGTAGATACACACACTGGTATACATACAGATGTACATATACAATGATATGCAAACATATAGATAAATACACTGACATACATACAAAGACACACAAAAACATACATACAGGTACACACATACAGATATAGAAAGAATAAAACACTGACACACATGCAGATACACAAATACACAGATACACACCCTGATACACAGATTTACACCCTGACACACAGATACATACCATGGCACAAATATATATTCACTGACACATATGCAGATATATTGAAACACAGGTACTGACACACATGCAGATACATAGACACACAGGTACACACAATGACACACAGATACATACTGACACTTAGACATACAGATACAGACACTGAAACACAGATACAGACCCTGACACACATGCAAACACACAGATACATACTCTGACACACATGCAGATACACAGACACATGCAGATACTCAGGCACACACACTGACACCGAGATACATATACTGACAAACATGCAGATACACAGACACATATAGACATGCACTGACACACTTAAGAATACATACTCTGACACACATACAGATACACAGATACACACACTGACACAGATACAGACCTTGACACACAGATACACACATTGAGACATAGATACATTGACACACAGATAGACACACAGATACATACCCTGATACACAGACACACATGCAGATACACCAACACACACATGCAAATACAGAGATATATACACACAGATACAAACTGACACACAGATAAATACCTTGACCCACATGCAGATACACAGACACATAGATACATATCCTGACACACACCCTGACACACACAGATACACACCCTGAGACACATATACATACCCTAAAATACAGATACACACCCTGACACACAGATACATACCCTGACACACAGATACATACCCTGACACACATGCAGATATACATACCCTAAAATACAGATACACACCCGGACACACAGATACATACCCTGACACACATACAGATACATACCCTGACACACAGATATACACACTGACCCATAGATACATACACCGACACACATGCAGTTACACAGACACACATGAAGATACACAGACTGACACAGAGATACATACTCTGACACACCGATACATATACTGACTAACTTACATACAATGATACACATACAGATACGCAGATACACACACATAAACTGACATACAGATACACACAGTGACACACAAATGCACACATTGACACACAGATGCATACCCTGACACACACATACACACATTGACACACAGATACACACTGACACACGGATAGACACACAGATACATACCCTGACACACAGATATGCAGACACACATGCAGATACACAGAGATACACACCCTGACACAAATATATACACTGACACACATATACACAGTGACACACTGACACACATGCAGATACAGAGACACATAGATACATACACTGACACACTAAAGGACACATACCCTGACATACACCCTGACACACAGATACACACAGATACACACCCTGACACACAGATACACACCTTGGCACAAGTGCAGAAACACAGACACATAGATGCATACACTGACACACTTAAGATACATACCCTGACACACATACAGACATACAGACACACACACTGACACACAGATACATACAGTGATACACACACTGACACATACATGTACATACAGACATACAGATACATACACTGACCCACAGATACATACACTGACATACAGATACATACACATACACTGATACACAGACACATACACTGACAGAGAGATACATACAGTGACACACAGATACATACAGGACAGACAGACACATACACTGGAACACAGATACATACCATAACACACAAATATACAGATATACACAGTGAGACACATGCAGATATCCAGACATACAGATACACTGACACATATGCAGATACACAGATATATACACTGACTTACAGACACATACAGATACATACACACAAAATCTACACACACTCACACATACACACAAAAACCAATACATGTCCGTTCCCTACCTTTTTGACTGGGTGGGTGTAGTGGGAGTTAGGGGACTGCTGCTCTCCTGGTCTTCTCCGCCCCCTATTTACCCTTTCTCCCGCATGGCGTGCTCAGTGTGTTAGCTGGAAGGAAGTAGTTACAAGCTGTTACTTCCTCCCAGCTCTGGCTGCACTAAGACAGGCACATGTGTATTGGGTGGCCCTAAGCGTACCACCTGGGAAACTAAATTGTACATCTAGGGGTAGGCATACCACAGGTTCAGAACCCCTGTGAAAGATACTAAGGGATTGGCTGAAGGAGGTGTGTACAGCAGAAGAAAGGGTTATCAAGTAACACATTCTTTCTCTTTGAATTTCCTCTCCTCACCCTCTCTCTCACTTTTGTATTCCCTCTCCCCACTATACACAACCCTTCTCTCTTACTCTCAGCTGCTGGTAACTGTATCACATGTCTATGCCTGTTTCACTATGGTAATTTAATTTATATTCAATCAATGACTAGTTTTGGTAACAACATATACTAGCTTATATCAAATGTATATGTATTGTTTATTTGTTTGATAGCCTATCATAATACATATTATTGAATTGCTGAAAAGGAAGGGTTATGGTTTCTGAATTTACACTTAGTTATCAAGTTATTGTTTTTATTTATTTATTTATTATTAATTCCATAAGTTTATTTCAATATAATTATTATTAAAAAAAAAGATACCTGCCTTTGGTAAGAAATATCCTTTGAATGTGATATCTTCAGTAGTCGCGTGTGGAAGATTTCCTGGCACGATATCACCAAATCTTTGGATTTCATGAATAACTGCATCCGTATATGGCATTTTTTTACGATGTTCTGTCTGAGGTTGAGCTAATCCAATTACTTTCTCTATTTCATTTTGGACCTTTACTGTAACCAGAAATAAAACACCTATGTGAGTAATAAACATATAATCTAATAATCCCTTCTTTTCTTAAATTTAGATGGGGGTATTTATTAGTCTTCTTAGACTTAGAACATAGCTTGGTAATAGTCTTCTAAAAGATTCCCTGTTTGCTGATCTTGAATTTATATTTACATATAAAAAGGAAAGTAACAACTCTTGGAGATAAATTATATTATAATAATTATTATAATTTATGAAAGTAGCAACAAATTTCACAGTGCTGTACAATAGGTGGACTAACAAACAAGTTTTGCAATAAGACAAGTTTGAAGTTCAGGAAGAAAATGTGCTAAGAGTTCCGCTCAATAGCGTTTAAATGCAGGACCGGTGCTAGGATTTTTAGTTACACAGGCGAAGATGCATTTTTGGTGCCCCCTACCCTCGTTTAAAATAAGGTTCATACAAACACAGAAATAATCATACAGAGACATACAGACACAGACAGAGACATACATGCATACAGAGACATGCAGGCATATAAAGACAAACATACAGAGGCATACCGTCATACAGACACATACATACATACATACATACATAGACATACAGAAACATACAGAGACATCCAGGCATACAGACACATACATACATACAGGCATACAAAGACATACACACATACAGAGACATACCGTCATATAGACACATACATATATACAGGTATACAGAGACATACAGGCATACAGACACATACGTACAAAGACATACAGGCATACAGACACATACTGTAAACATAAAAAACACACATAATAGTGCAGACCAACTGGTAATAATAATATAAAAGATAGGAGTGATAGGAGAAAAACTCACATGTCCCAGAGCCCTATCACCCCTGGCTCTGGGTTTGTAAGGCTCTTTGGAAGAGGGGATGTCCCCACACTGCAGGATCTTCCACAGAATGTATCAGCTGGTGATTCCGTTTTACTGTGTGTAGGAAAAAGAAGGGCAGGACCTCCAATTGAATAATATCACAATTCGGTTTATTGGTACAAAAAAAGTTAAAAACCCTTACTTGGGATGTGGTGGGTATAAACTCGCAGAGTCACCCACATAAAAACATAAGACAAGTTTGTCCGAGTTTATACCCACCACATCCCAAGTAAGGGTTTTTAACTTTTTTTGTACCAATAAACCGAATTGTGATATTATTCAATTGGAGGTCCTGCCCTTCTTTTTCCTACACACAGTAAAACGGAATCACCAGCTGATACATTCTGTGGAAGATCCTGCAGTGTGGGGACATCCCCTCTTCCAAAGAGCCTTACAAACCCAGAGCCAGGGGTGATATGGCTCTGGGACATGTGAGTTTTTCTCCTATCACTCCTATCTTTTATATTATTATTACCAGTTGGTCTGCACTATTATGTGTGTTTTTATGTTTACAGATCGATTTAGCGCGTTTTCTTGGTAATTATTATTGTGCTTTTCACATTTCTTGTGCATTGTATTTTCAAACGCTGCCATATTGTCTGTATGGGAATCTAGCGCTCACTTTTTTGGTTATTATACAGACACATACATTTGTACATACAGAGACATACAGGCATACGGACACATACATTTGTACATACAGAGACATACAGGCATACAGAAACATACAGACACATAAATTTTGTACAGAGACATACAGGCATACAGAGACATACAGGCATACAGAAACATACATACAAAGACATACAGGCATACAGAGACCTACATACATACATACATACATACAGAGACATACATACATACATACATACAGAGACATACATACATACATACATACAGAGACATACACAATTACATACTTACATCAGTTCAATCTTGTCCCCTGGATGCATGCTGTCTGGCTCCTTGGAGTCCTGTCCTGCAGCCCAGCCCCATCACAGGGCGCCAGCTGCACTGTGTGGTACACAGGGAGCAGGGATATGATGTCATTCATATCCTCGCCCCCTCCAACACATGGCGGCGGGCACCTGGTCGCAGGGGTTGCAGGGCTGTGACCCCTGCGACCGCGGTATGTACGCCAGTGCATGCAGATGCACACACACTTAAAAGGACCACTACAGACACCCAGATCACATCAGCTCAATGAAGTGGTCTGGGTGTCAGGTCCCTCTAGTTTTAACCCTGCAGCTGAAAACATAGCAGTTTCAGAGAAACTGCTATGTTTCACCAAGGGTTAATCCAGCCTCTAGTGGATGTCTCACTGACAGCCGCTAGAGGAGCTTCCGCTATTCTAAAACACTGAACGTCCATAGGAAAGCATTGAGTAATGCTTTCCTATGGGCGGTTTGAATGCGTGCGCGGCAAGAGCATTCAGAGCTGAGAGGCGGAGGGATCCCCTGCGCCAAGGGAGTCCGGCGCTAGAGAAAGATAAGTGCTGAAGACACACACACACTCTCACGAACAGATGCATACACACCAGCTAACAGACACACACATTTACTGACAGACACACTCAGCGACAGACATACATACACACTCACTTACAAAACATACACTCTCACTGACAAACACACACTCACTAACAGACATCAAACAGACTCACTAATACACACACAAACACACTCCGTAAGAGACACACAGTAACACACTCACTGACACTCACTAGCAGACACACTCACTGACACACTAGCAGACACAGACACACTGACACTAGCAGACACACTCACTGACACTAGCAGACACACTCACTGACACTAGCAGACACACTCACTGACACTAGCAGACACACTCACTGACACTCACTAGCAGACACACACACTGACACACTAGCAGACACACACACTGACACTCACTAGCAGACACACACACTGACACTAGCAGACACACTCACTGACACTCACTAGCAGACACACTCACTGACACTCACTAGCAGACACACTCACTGACACTAGCAGACACACACACTGACACTCACTAGCAGACACACACACACTGACACTAGCAGACACACACACTGACACTCACTAGCAGACACACTCACTGGCACTAGCAGACACACTCACTGACACTCACTAGCAGACACACACACTGACACACTAGCAGACACACACACTGACACTCACTAGCAGACACACACACACTGACACTAGTAGACACACTCACTGACACTCACTAGCAGACACACTCACTGACACTCACTAGCAGACACACTCACTGACACTAGCACACACACACACTGACACTCACTAGCAGACACACTCACTGACACTAGCAGACACACACACTGACACTCACTAGCAGACACACACACTGACACACTAGCAGACACACACACTGACACTCACTAGCAGACACACACACTGACACTCACTAGCAGACACACACACACTGACACTAGCAGACACACTCACTGACAGTCACTAGCAGGCACACTCACTGACACTAGCAGACACACACACTGACACTCACTAGCAGACACACACACACTGACACTAGCAGACACACACACTGACACTCACTAGCAGACACACTCACTGACACTAGCAGACACACTCACTGACACTCACTAGCAGACACACACACTGACACACTAGCAGACACACACACTGGCACTCACTAGCAGACACACACACACTGACACTAGCAGACACACTCACTGACACTCACTAGCAGACACACTCACTGACACTCACTAGCAGACACTCACTAGCAGACACACACACACTGACACTAGCAGACACACTCACTGACACTCACTAGCAGACACACTCACTGACACTAGCAGACACACACACTGACACTCACTAGCAGACACACACACACTGACACTAGCAGACACACACACTGACACTCACTAGCAGACACACACACACTGACACTAGCAGACACACACACACACTAACACTCACACTAACACATGTATTTTTTTTATTTAATCCCCCAGCCTCCTTACCTTTTGGAGTGCTGAAGGGATTCCCTGGGGTCCAGTGGTGCTGCTGGGCTCCTGGGCGGGCGGGTAGGCGGGTAGGCGGGCGGGTAGGCAGGCTGGCGGGCGGGCAGGCAGGCTGGCTGGCGGGCGGGCACACGCGCACGAGGGAGCTCTCTCCCATGTGTGCTTCCTCTTCAGCTCCCTCGCGCACCGCGTAGGGATGCCGGCGCCGGAAGTTGACGTCATCAAGAGGAAGCACACATGGGAGAGTGTTCCCTCGCGCGCCCGCAGAACCGGGCACTCGGCCACGCTACATTAGGTCGTCGGTTGGAGGGGAGCGCAGTGCGCTTCCCTCCTTCCGGTCAGCCTGATTTTGCACCCCCAGGGCCGGTGCACCCTAAGGCAGCCGCCTGGGCCGCCTTATGGTAGCGCCGGCCCTGTTTAAATGTGACCTTGAAGGTACACTTTATGGACAGTTGCTGAGCTAAATTCTTAGCCATTAATTTGTTTTATCATGGTACATCGTTAGCCACTAGTTGCTTGTTTGGTAATTAGTAAACATTCCCATTAAAAGTATACATCTAATTACTTTAAAGAGCGCTAGTTACGCCGGACGCGACGTCATAGGCCATGACGGAACGCAAACTAACTTTATTGTCAATATACACAGCTAAATGTCTGAACATCCAAACTGGAGTTTTTCAGAGTCTTTTGTAGTCTGCATTCACATTCGTGCCTATTCAAAACAATTATAATAACAAAAATACCTAATGATATGTGAATTAGACCATATATTTATTATCAACAATAATTGCAATAATCTCACGAATAGTAATATGTGCATGAAAACAGTCCATTCACATAGGAGGAAAACAAAAATGAACACTCTCAATTCCAGTGATGGAACCACAAGGGGAATTCTGTTCATAGAGGGATTATGATTCTTCGGATTGGAAAATATCATACATAAAAAAAATATATTTATATAAATTGTTATTATTTATATGAATTTATTATATTGGCATAAAATAGTTTTATATATAGAGATAATAATCACAAAACTCATATCTAAGGAGAGGGATATCCAAATTCATTAAAACATTTTAAAATTATCATAAAAATTATCATAAAAATACAGATGCTTTTCGTAATTCTAAAAAACATATGTCTAAAACAGATCTTAAAAATGTTAAAATATATAACACAATCTTATAAGATTGCATTACCATTTTCAACTTGAACCCAGAATAAAAATATAAAAAAAAAAAAAAGAAATATAATAAACTAGGAAAAAGGGAGAAAAAAAACATGGAAGATGCAGATTAGTATTACGATATATAATTAAATCCATAAAAGCTAAAATATCTAAATCTGTATTAAGACCAGAAGGTACAAATTTAAAAGACGGAAGACCAGGGAACAAGGCAGGAGCTCCTGAGGAAGTCGGATCAATAAACACGTAGAGCCCTGATAAGAAGACCTTAGAATTTGATATACAAGCAGCTACTGAAGCACCTTAATTTTCAACTCTTTACTTGAAATTGCTCTGCACTTTACACTTGCACTTTAGAACTTTGTGCTGTGAAGGTAGTTGTTGTCAGCTGCTATCCAATAGGGTTGTAAGCCTATTTAGGCTTCTTTTGTTATTGTTGCACATTTGTTTTTGTGCCATTGCTGAATATTCACATTTTAACATTTTATCTACTCAAATGTTTTATTAATCAGATTTTCTCTTCTTTACTTTCGAGAACATTCCATATGAAGCTGGTAATTATATAGTGACTGTGGCACCTCGTTATTTTGTATACATATTCTCTTTACAATTTTGCTTTGTGTTTGTAAGTGGTTGGGAGTGACCTTAGGACAGAGGCTAGCCTGCAATTTTTGACACTGCATGCTCCACCCGTCCATCTATATTTGTTTTTCAGAGAAAAGGTTGAGTTTACATTGCAGCCTAGGGACAACTCAAATGGCCACTCCTCAGATTGCCAGTAAAGGTGCTTCTGCCTCTGCATGGAGACACTGAACATTCCCTCATAGAGAGGCTGATTGGCCAGGGTGGAGTTTGGCCCTGCCTCCAATCTTTCCTGTGGTTTTCCCTGGTTTGGGGAATGTTCATAGCTTGCGGTAACTCAGACATGGTAGTGACTGTATTGAAAAGTGTGGTGAGATTTATTTCTAGGGTGTCCGCAAATGTCTTGCAATAGAGGTTGGTTAAACCATTGGGTCCTGGGACTTTGTTTGCAGGGAGTGATCTTATGTCGTGGATCACTTCTTCTTCTGTTATAGGGGCTTGTAAGAGTTGCTGTTGGTCTGGAGTTAGGCTAGAGAGGTTGATATTTACCAAGTAAGTATCTATGTGTGGAGGGGAAGGTTGTTCTGTTTCGCTATCATTTCTTAAAATATAGAGGGCTGTATAGTAACTTGCGAAAGTATCGCTTATTTCTTTTTATGACATTTTCTAGTCATCCATAAATGTTATTACATAAGGTATTTTTGCCACTATTTGTTTGCCTGCTTACTAACTTTGTTACCTTGTAAATACTGCTTAGCTTTAAGCTTCTGCAGCCCAAAACCCACTTTGTGTAGGTCAGCTTCCTGAATATTTTTTTTGTATCTCAGCTATTTGTTTCTTGAGGTCAGTACTGAGGGTTATTTGGTTCATCTTATTTAGGTTGTTAACGTAATTAGCTTGAGATGCGCCCTTTAGCCTGTTAGCTCATAAGCAGACCATGGATGACAGGTTTGTAGGCTTGCCACTGGAGGTCTGGTGGGGCCAAGGGAGATATATCCGTGGGAAATAGTCACTTATTATGGCTCTCAGAGTTGTGACATACTTGTGATCTTGGAGAAGCGACTTGTTTAACCTCCACAGGCTACAGTGTTTAGAATCATATGAGTATATTATGGTATGGGTTACAGAGGCATGGTCAGACTATACTATGGTGTGTATAGAGCATACTGCCTTTTGTGTCCAAGATTCTTGAAAGAGTTGTGTATGCAAGATTGACAAACTTCCTGGAATCCAACTCTCTACTCTACTCGACCCGCTTCAGTCTGGTTTCCGTGCTCAGCACTCTGTGGAAACGTCTCTGACCAAAGTATCCAATGATCTACTCTCATGGTCACTATTTTATCCTAATTCTCCTTGACCTTTCTGCTGCTTTTGACACTGTTGATCATCAACAGCATTTTCCCATCCTCCGTGATCTCGGTCTCCAAGATATTGCTCTCCTGGTGCTCCTCCTACCTCTCCCAGTGATCTTTCAGTGTTTATTTATTTGACTCTGCCTCTTCTCCCCAGTCCCTCTCTTATCGTGTTACCCAAGGTATAGTCCTTAGTCCCCTACTGTTCTCGATCTATACTGCCTTCCTTGGTAAACTCATCAGCTCATTTGGCTTCCAATATAATTTCAATGCGGATGACACATAAATCTATCTGTCCTCTCCTGATCTCTGCCCACCCCTCTTGACTCATGTCTCTGACTGCCTCTCTGCTATTTCTAACTGGATGGTTAACCACTACCTTAAACTCAACCTGTCCAAAACAGAACTTTTGGTCTTTCCTCCCTCAAGTGTTGCTACTCCTGTTTCTGTCTCCCTCCATGTTAACGGCACTACCATCAGCTCCACCACGCAGGCTCACTGCCTAGGTATTCTTTTTGATTCTGAAGCATCCATCTCAAAAACATTGCGCTCATCTACCCCTACTTAACACCAGATGTGGCTGATGTACTGGTTCATGCCATGATCCTCTCTCACCTTGACCACTGCAATCTTCTTCTCAGTGGTCTAATGTGCTCTGTTAAAGTCTACAATGAATGCGGTGGCGAGGCTCATCTTTCTGCCTACCCGCACCTCCCACCCCTCATCCCTCTGTCAGTCCCGGGATTGGCTTCCCGTAAGATATAGGGCCTAATTTAAAATTCTGGTTGCTTTCAAATCTCTACATAATGCTGCTCCCACCTAAGTCCCATCTAAGTCCTAAGTCCCATCTTACGCTCTGCCGAAGACCTACAGACCTCTGTTCGTACACCTACCTCTGATGCTCGCCTTTAAGACTCCCTTCCCTTTTCCGTTAGATGCTCACCCAGTTTCCACTCCTTTAAATTATCTTTAAAAGTCACTTTTTCATGAAAGCGTATTAATTAAATTGTTAATAGCTCCCAATTGATTCCCAATTGATTCCTCTCCTGCAACTGTCTTAGAAAAACACACTAAGTCTTCAGTGAATACCAATCTACTTCTCTTTTACTACCCTTACCTTTTATGTCACTTTACCCCACTCACTCTAGCTCATTGAGCAGGGCCCTTAACCCCTCTCCCATTCCTGTGTGTCCAACGTGTCTGGTTACAATTACATGTTTGTTAGTCCACCCATTGTTCAGTACTCTGGAATGTGTTGGCACTATGATAATAATAATAATAATAATAATAATAATAATAATAATAATAAATCTATGTAGGAGCCAGGCATCAAAAACCTGTATATTAGTGAGTAAGTATTGTGGTCTGAGAGAATAATGTATATTCTCTGTTATCTGGGTGTAAGGTCCTCCAGACATTATATAGGTGCTTTGTGAGTGGCTTGTAGGAAGAGGCAAGAAGTTTGGAAAATCTTGGTGATTGTGGATTCACCATGGAAGACAGCTTGAGGGACGTGGTTAAAGTCATCACAGATTATTGTGATCCCCATCTGGACTGATGGGAGGTGTAACAACACCCTCTGTAGGAAGTTACATTGTTCTGAGTTGGCGGAATACAGGTTAACAAGTGTATACATTGTATTATTTATCATGCAAACCAGAATTATAAACCTGCCCTCCATATCTACTACGGTGTTGTGCGGTTCAAATGACTCTTGGTTTCTGACCAGACTAGAGACACCTTTTGACTTAGTCCTGGTGAATGCATGGAACTGGAACGGGAAGGTTTGTTGTTCTATAGCAGTTGTTTTTTTGTTTTTGTTTAAATGATTCTCTTGGAGACAGATTACATCTGGTTTTAACTGACGGAGGTCTCTGAAGAAGCTTAACCTTTTGACTGCGGTATTGATGCCTTTAACAGTATGACTGTACATTAGAATAATTGTAGGGATAAACAAAGGTAGCTCTCAAATGAATATGTGTATTATCTACTAAGGGCATTGGTGGGGCAACTTGTATCACTATAGGGCCCTGCTCATGGGATCCAATGCTCGTGGGCTCCCACAAAACATTGAAGGGAACAATATTGGGATCCAGATTTGTGTGGTCAGCTTCCTTGATATGTTGCTGTTTGGTTATGATTGGTCTTGGTATCAGAACGAAAAGGAGGGGTCTCCCAAGATACTTAGGTTAATGCAACTGTGGGCATTGGAAACTAAAAAGGTAGCTTACCCAACAGAAAAATGTGAGCATACACTCCAATGTATGTAAAGTGTCTATTCGATGACACTCTGTGGGAGTGGGATAACCATACATAAACAAGTTGTAAGTTGCAAATTGTCAGTTTGATAAAATAAATTATCCCGAACAACAGTGTTAGAAATGTACATCCTGGTTCACAAAGTTCTGATTTAAATTACACAAGTGGAGGCTTAACCAAATTGGAGATGCCACAGCATATACCTTATTATGTGGCGAAGTGGGTAATTTTTAATTAGGGTTGAGCCAACATGAGATGTTCTTAAGAGAACAGTGTTGTTATTATTAAATGTTTTTATATTTTTTATGGTTTTTAAACATAAGGTGGCATACAAGGTATCTCAGTATGGACTAATGAGGAACAGTATACGGCGATAGTGATGGTAAACTTAGCATCATTAGCTGTTTGGGGGTAATAAACCATACATAGCTGTTGATCTATGAGTTAAATGGTGGAGCAATGTGCTAAATATTAAATTTTGTAAGTGCTTTCAGATTGTAGGGTTCAGTCAACCATATTTTTACTGAGCTGCCATGTGCACTGTTGTGTTTCAAGCAAAAGTAAGTAAAATGATGTATTGGCAACCTAGTGAATTACATTTAGCAAACCCTTGAGAAACAACAGTCTAAGGAAGTGGTATATGTTAGCTAATATAACTGTTACTTGCTATAGGATGGCTGTGTGGTGAGAGAGTTCTGTGCGGTGGAAACAGTCCTGCTGGATTTGGATCGAGGCATAACATTTTAGGAGATATTTTGCATTTCAAGCAGATTTGAGTGGTGTCTCTTTAGCAAGAAAATAAAAGACATGAGTTAGGATGTCTCTTGATGCTTCTTTTGGGAGGAATTTCCCAAAAGAGAGTGATGGATGTTCTGCAGCATCTTCTCAGACATAGCATCAAGGCATTGTTGGAGAATTTCTTGAGCCACAGGTGAGGATTCTTTCATTGGAGATGCCGGCAAGGGTAAAGTGTCGTCCCCTCCGCCACTTTGGTCACTTTCCCCTAGTTCTGGTTCTTTGTCAGTGGTGTATGGGCAGTAAAGAAGCTTGGTTGCTCGCTCTTTTCAGCCTGTTTTTTGTGTTTATGTTGAGTTATCTCTTGGTTGGTCTGGGGAGTTCTTCACTCAGTTGTAATGCTCTATTTTCCATCTTTTAGGGCTAAGTTAATGCGGAGGTTGCTCAAAGTGCAACCATCCGCAGGCTCTCCAGGCCACACACGCTCAACCCACCACTTGTCTCTCGTGGTTATCTTGAGTTTCATAAAGTGTGTTTGTTCAGTGTCTCCTTTTCTAATAACACCTCCTCCCCTTATCCTGTCTCAGTTGGAGTTCCCCAAGGCTATGTTATTGGTTTCCTTTGGTTTTCTCTTTATACTGTCTCACTTGACAAATGTCTTAATTCAGTAAGGTTCCACTACCACCTGTCTGACGATGATACCCAGATACACCTATCCTGCCCTAATCTCTACTGCCCTACTCTCTACTTTCTCAGAATGCTTCACTGGTTGCCTTTCTTCCATTTATGAATGGATGTCCTCACACTTTATGAAACTCAAGATCTCTAAAGCTGAGCTTATTATTTTTCATCCTCATAAAACTGATCCTCCTCTTTTACTCTCCTTACAAGTTGATGGCACTCACATCAGCTCCTTCTTGCAAGCTCACTGTCTTGCGCTATATTTGATTCTGGCTTCATCTTTACACCTCACGTCTAGTCTGTTGCCACATTCTGCTGATTCCACCTTAAAAATATTGCCTGTGTCCGCACCTTACACAAATGATGTTAAGATGTCTAATGCACTTGGAGCAGAAAAGAAAATAATGGGATGTTGTTGATATAATTGCTTATGCTACAGTCTACCTTCAGCAGAGAACAAACAAATCTCTAGTAGCTGGGTGTAGGCAACCTTCATAATTCCAGATACTGTGGACTACATCCCCCATAATGCTTACAGTCATAATGCTTGCAAATCATGAGGGGAGATGTAGCCCACAACATTAGGAGTGTGGCATGATGCCTACTGCAGCTCTAGTAAGAGGTGTTTTTTTGAGGAATTAAGTATATACATAATTGTAAAACATGTAGCACATGGATAAATAATATTGTTGTAGGGTTTTGGTGACATCATAATAGGTATAGCCCCAAAACCATGAGATGGTATTATTTTTCCATAATGTACACTTCAGCATTATCGTTTATATTACATTTGCAATTATGCACTTCTCAAAATCCTAGATGTTATACCTGTTGTTTTTAGGACAGGGTGTGCAAGTTCCTTCAATGTTACAAGCAAGGTGCTCAGTTCTGCTACTAAATTGTGATCTTATGAAGGAAAATTAATTAATACGTGGTATATAACCTATATTGCATTCATTTTCCTAAGAGTGTTAGTACATAATTAAACCACAAAGCATAAGGGCAAATTATATACTTACTCTGAATATCTGGGTATTTCATCATTAGCAGAAGACCCCAGCGTAGCGTTGTAGAGGTTGTCTCCATCCCAGCAGCAAACAAATCAATCACAAGAGTCGTAAGGTTCTTGTCATTGAAATATAATTCAGGATCAGGCTTTTCCTATTAAAATATATATTGACAAATTATAGACTATTACAGGGTATAATTTTCACTATTGTTATTATCTATAATGCAACAACATATTCTGTAGCAGTGTACAATGGATTGACTTACAACACAGTAGTGACAAAAAGACAAGTTGGACATATAGAAACAAGAAGAGCTGTGGCTCACCAAAAACAAGCTTACATTCTAAAAGGAAAGGGGTTTACCGTAATAACGCAAACGGCTAATTCATGTAGAAAAGCGGTGATAAAAATGTTATAAATTCTAAGGATGAACAAATAATTGAAATAATCGCTTTAGTTATAAAGCTGCAACAAATTCTGCAGCGCTGTATATGGGTGGACTAACAGACATGTATTTGCAACAAGACATGTTGGACTCACAGGAAAAGAGGGTGTTGAAGGCCCTCATAAGCCTGGAATCTAAAACTCTGCCCTCCCAAATTTTAATTTTCCTACAACTCTCAGAAATCTGTATTCATGAGTTGTAATTCTGCAACATCTGGGCTCCGCAGTTTGATATGTCAAGGTCGTGACCATTATATTGCTCTTCTTTAAGGATCCTATTACTAAATAGAAGGATCTACTCATGAAGTAGAATATTTCTTATTGGCATAGTTCACACAGGGACAAGAATGCCATGACAGCATAGTGTAACATTTGGGGACTAAAGGAATAATATGTAGACTTTAGCATTATCAGGAGTTGGCTCTAATCTGGAAAATAAATTCATAAGTCACGGACACAAAATATGAGACTCGGCATGTATAGCTTTTTTTTAATAGTTGCTTAATATTACTGATTTAAAAAAACAAACCGTCTATTTTTACACATTATGCACTAAGATTAAAGCCTAAAACCTGTGCTTTTCATCATTTGTTGACTGAGCTATTCCCACCTCGTGATACTTGTACAATTTGCGTGAACGCATACAGGGAGTTAACAGGAATTCAAAGTACATTAAAATATTTGTCCAAAAAAAGTAAAATTCCTTAAGTGAAACCTTCAACATTGTGGTTATATAGGAATTAATTAAATTTTATAAGACTGGATTTGATTTAAGAAAATTACCTCCGAACTCCAAACAAATTCAACACGGCAGTCTAGCCTTGCATGTATTCCATGACAAATTCAAAAAGTCTCTTGTGCAATATGATATTGAACTATGTAATGTAAATAGAACATGGAAATGAACTATGTTTAGATATACATTTCAGGTGGAAATATGGGTGGTTAAGAAATCTGAAATGTGCTCTAGTGGCTTGTTACAGTACTGCATACATAAGCAAACACAATGCAGGAATAAAAATATCAAGAAAATCCAATAATACCTCTTTTTGTTTGACAAGGAATGTATCGATAAAGTTTCTCTGGTTATTGATGTCTAGATGATTCCTATGTGCTGTGAAAGTCTCTCTAACAAAGCTTCTCAGCTCTTCTATGTTTTTGATAACGGTTTTGTGACTTCCAGGCAACCATTGCAGCACAGAAGGAAAGACATTATACAGCTTGAAAAAATAAACAGAATGTATTTAGAGCATGTTACAGTGTTTATATAGGTTGTTTGCATTTTACTGAATCCTGGCTCATAAATAATGTGAGTTTTATCTTAGATCATACATGACTGTTACTGTTTTGCTAACTCTGAAATTTTGTTTACTAAGCCACCAATATATGTATACCTATTTCAAATCATATCAGAAAGAGAGTTGTGATTGGGATTATCCAGCCCTTGCTGGTCCTCTAAGTCACACTCTTTGTCAACTCAACTAATGTTATGGTGGATATGTCAAACAAACAATTTGGGGTTAGCACGTTTTTTTTTTTTTCTTCAAGCTAGTTTAAAATGAATAATGAAATTGCAATAAATAGTTTAATAGACAAATTTATGTAAAATGTTTATCCTCCACTGTTGTTTTTCTGTTACAACTATCCTTCTAACATAATGGATGGGACATATTGCCAGTGCATCGCTGCATGTCAGGCAAGAGGGAAAATATGGCAAAGATCAAAGCATGAAGAAGAAACAATGTATTAAAATGGTGTATAATTAATTACCAATGCCATAGGAGATCCCAGAAGTCTGACATTCTCATTTACTAAATGCATGAGCCTTAAAATGGTTGGATCATCATATTCAAAACGACGATCAAGAAGTATGGACACAATGATGTTGGCTACAGCAGCATTCATTATCCTTGTATTTTCAAAGGGCTTCCCTGGAATTAAAGATACAACGGAAAATTCTTACCATATTTAATATATAGTAACATGCCCTGGATGTAGGGAAAATTAACATCCCCAGGACGTACTTGGAAACTAGAGTAATCTGAATGTACATTTCCTGGTTAAGCACTTTGTTATTATTATATTTACCACAATATTCTTTTCCCATGGCTGCATCACTAATGTTAAAAGGTAAGATTTAACTCAATAGTGATATTGTCATGATAGATAAAGAAAACAAAAACATCTTACCATACTTGTTCTCACTGCAGTATTACTAATGGATTAAATCCTACCCTGAGCATTAGAGATCCCTGATGATTTGCCAGGAAAACAAATTATGCAAATCCATGCAGAAAAGTGTAGCTCTTAGAAGAACTAAAATACTGCACAGAAATTGGGTATAGTTCATGAAAATGAGGAAACCATGAATATCACTCAGTGTATGATATACATAAAAAATGCCTGGTGCTCAAATTCCCACTGCTATTTAATGGTAACAAGTGTTCTAGTTTCAGTATCAGCCCAATAAAACAAATGGAATGGAATGTCTCCAGCACTGGCCACCACCCATTTGTCCATTGTGGCCCTGGGAGCTGGCTGCATCCCAGACACCAACGCCTCCAAGGCACCTCAGCCATGTGACTTCTGGAAAACCTGGAGAAGCCTCTGCAGGTCAGCAGCCAATATGGATAACATGCCTGCCACTAGTGACGGCTTGTGGGACAGGTAAGAGAACTATTAATCCAGCCCACCAACCATGGGCAGTAGTCATGCTCCCCCTTCTCAAGTTGCCCAGGGTGAAACTCTTAGTTGACACTCTCTGCCAATGAATGATTGTCTGTATCGGCATCTGGCCTCTCATGTTCAAGAAGACTGAAAGCAGCACAGGCCATCTGTAGTCTAGTAAGGTTCAAACCATGCTAAAAATATTTGACAGGTTATGATCGGACAGCACCAGTTTACTCCTGATAGCATAACTGTAACTGTAGTGGTTATGTAATTTTGAGTGTAACATTAAGTTAAATTTCAAAGAGAGAGAGAGAAGGATGACATTCAGACATAAAGATGCTCCACTAAACTCTCTCAATTTTGCCATATTCCTCTATATACAAGAACAGTATTTAACTTACTCTTTAAAATACTTAACAATATAGCGCTTGCAGCAAAATTGAATTCAGCAGATGCAGTATTTTAGAAAGTTTATACAAATTATCCCATGAATGTAACAGAGAGCATTCATAATGTAATAATAATTAAAAGGCAGAACACAACAAAACAACGTTTACTGCAGTTGAACACTGACCATTATAAGACTGCAGCTTTTGTGTTAGAGAATCATATTCTTCATATATCTTATTTTCTATGGTTTTCTTTCCCATTCCAAAATCTCGCAGCGTTGAAAGAGTAAATCGTCTCATTACCTTCCAGTTTTCATCGCGGGAAAAAACAACACCTGTTAAGAAAACAATGCAAAACATCAAGTAATATAAATTAATATTACAACTACATCTTTCCCTGTCCTATTTTTCTGCGTCTTAATTGTTTTCATTCTCTCTACTTCTTACCCATTCTCATATTCCATTTTGTTTTGCTCTTTTTCTAAGGGCATCCATTGTTCTCCATCTTTGCTATGTGCGCTACTTGTTACCAGTTATTTCTCTATGTATTTTTTGCGTGTGTCATATTAATTGCTTTCATTTTGTTTTCTGTTGTTTCTTAATTTTGTGCTTTTTATTCTGTTGCTTAATTACACGTTTCCCTTGACGCCACAGCATTTAATTACATAAATTGTAATATCTATCATTTTTATCTTGAGATTTACATGTGCCTACAATTTGAGTTTAGGTTTTATATGTTATTATATTATTATTATTACATCAAGAAGAGCATAGTGTATAGTTAGAAGGAACTAGGGTGGGTGGGTAGAGCCGAAAAAGATTGAAGAGGCTGGTTGCAGAGGTGTTGGGAGTTAAGATACATAATTATTTAAAGGTATTTACAGCTACGAGTGGAAAGCGGGGGAAGGAGAGGTGGAGCAGAATAGACATTTGTTTTAGAAGTAATTGCTAATCAAGAGTTTTTTCAGGCAGATTATTAAGAACTACATGTAACAGCAAGTACAACATATTACAGTAGTAAACTATAGGCAATAATTGTAGCATTATTATAGTAAAGTAATAATCTAGTAAAAAAGGTGAAAGAAATTCGGTGAAATATCTTCTGAATTTCAATTTGTAACTTAAAGTTACAGCATTCAGTTGAAAAGGCTTGTTGCAGAGACATTGTGGGATTGGGCATTAAGGTTGCAACTCTTAATTGAAGAAGCTTGTTGCAGAGATGTTGTATATCTTTTCATATTATTAATCTGTTTACGTGTCAGGGTCTCTCTAATAAATTGCAGTTCCTGCAATTGTTAAATAGTTGCTCGGAAAGTGTAACATACATTGTGTTATTTGAATCAGAAACTAGTTTCCACTAGTTTCTGGATACATAAAATGTATTTTAGCTAGAAATTAAGAAGCCAAAAAATCACCCTTTTTGAATATCTTACCTCCTTTAGTGATCTAGCCTCCATATAGTGTCTCACACTTATTTGTGTCAGATAAGGAAGAGGATAAAAATTATCTTTCCTGTAATCTATAATACCACCCTACACAAAGTGGCAGGCGGGACGGTGAAATCTGTGCACCCCCCTCACTTCAGTCACGCAGACATTGTGTACCCAAGGCTAGTGCACCCTAAGGTAGTCATCTATGTAATTGTATGATAGCACTAGCTTTATTTAAATACATGTGCATATATTGATAAATATTCATCCTGAAGAAGGCTCCAGATGGGAGCCGAAACGTTGATGTGTATTTTTTATTTCTCTATATGAATTAAAAGTTACATTTTACTTTATCTGATAGACCCTTGAGTGCTGTCCGTTTACTGGAATATTTACATATTTTTTGCTGGATTAGCACCGGGCAAGAGCTTTACTATTACCAGGAGAGCAAGCACTTTGGATTTTATCTGCATATATATATATATATATATATACTATGTGTGAAAAACTAAGTACACCTTATGATTCAATAGCTTTTAAAACCAACTTTAGCAGCAATAATGTGAAATAATCATTTTCTGTATGTCTTTATCAGTCACTGTAAACATTGTTGAGTAATGTTGTCCTACTCTTTTTCCCAATTTTGCTTCAGTGCATTTTGGTTTGCTGGCATTTATTTATGCACAGCTCTCTTAAGGTCTAGCCACAGAATTTCAATCGGTTGGAGGACTGTACCATTGCAACACCTTGATTATTTTCTTTTTCAGCCATTCTGTTGTAGTTTTGCTGGGGTCATGTTTCATCAACCAATATACCTGTGGAATGTAGGAAGATGGCCCTAGACTGCGCTGGGTCCCCAGGCTGGATGCCAAATTGGCTGACTTGAGTGCCAAATAATTGGGACTGGAAGCTGGTGGCCTGTTATTTGGAGATAAATTCATCAAAGAGCTTAATTGTCATGTGGCGGTTTACACTTCCATCAGCTAAGTGCAAATCTCACTGAAACTGATGTTTCATGTGAATCCTTGCTCCTCCAGGGCTGGCCAGAAGAAAGGCTGTGCTGCTAGCCATATCGCCTCCACAGGCTAAAGGCCTTGTTTTCAGTCCTTGCAACACTATGATAGGATATGCAGTAATATGCACCCAGGTACACAAATCTTACTCCACGTCAGTTTTCTATCCATATTTTTGGGCCACCCTAAGTGGTGTGTGGCCCATTGTATGCATTGCATTGGTATCTGTCGGTAACATCTTCCCTCCGACCTTCTTCCACAGGCCCTCTATTTCTTTCCTACGTCTCTCGTCACCGTCCTGTCTCGTTGACTATGGTGGCTCGGTGGATCCGATAGCTCTTGATGTCGGCTGGCATTTATGCTTCTTTCGGGGCCCATTCATGGAGCTGCAGTTTTGTCAGTTTTCTCCTTGGGTGGCTCCATCTGATATCCTGTCTGCTGCAGATTTGTCTCAGGAAACCACGTTCCAGACCTTCTTCTTTTTCGTCCGCGTCCTCACGTGACTTTGGACCTTTTTTCTCAGCATTAAAACAGCAAATATAAAGACTCCTATCTTGTATTAAAATTGGGGATTAGCCTTGCCTTTAATAAAGACAGGAGGCGAGTATTTGTCTCACCCAGATTGTTCAGTTGTTTGTATCTCTTTCCCTCCCACCCCCCTTCCTATCCTGCTTGTTGGACTTGTAGTTGCTTGCTTGGTTTTCTTCCCTGTGTGGTTCCCGATTCCATTGTTGTTCTCACCATTTAGGCCCTCTTGTGTTGTTTTGGTCATTGTCTTATTGTGTTTATTACATCCTTTGTACCTGTACTGTGTGCATTGCATGTTATAATGTAGTTAATAGCACCCATGATCTCATGTGTTTCTTTTCTTTTCTAGCTTGATGTGCTTCTAGAGTATCCGGTCCTGTTTTCCTGTGTTTCATGACTGTTGTTTCCAGTTCCATTTCCTGGTTATGGTTTCTTCCTCTACCTGCTCAACATCACCAAATAGAGAGGATATAGTAGGGGCCTGTTATGTCTTTATTGCACTGTAATATGTTCTCATAGATTGTTTGTTTTTTGAGATTTAACTCCGTGTTAGCTGCTGGGAGGTTCAGTAAAGAAAGGTTAAGAAAATACTTGCCTCCTGTCTTTATTCAAATTTAGACTATAACTTCACCAAGGCTAGGCTAATCACCAATTCATGTGGAAGCAGTAAGGGTGTAATTGTTTCTTCCACTTGGCTTCCTCATTCTGGATTTATTTTTGTTAAAAGAATCATGACATGGTGTAATATGTCATGGGTTGATTTTCATATAGCGTTGTATTTACTTTATTTTAAACCCTGCTAAAGAACAAATGACTGTTATAATGCCCTGATACGTAAAGCCATAGAAAGCCGCCCTAGAATGCAATATACACACACACATATATATATATAATTTTGTATGTATTGATTGTTACAATTACAATCCTACTTTAATCAAATTAAATGCTCTTCGCAAGATCCAACTTTCACATAATGAAGCAGTTTTGGTGTATAGATCTTGCCTCTGCAGTTTCACTTCTGAATTCTCTGTAATGTAGGAATTTAATCACTTTTGTTTCTGTTATGCTACTCTTGCCACACTTTATTATTAGTAAAAACCAAAGAAAAACAAGTTACCTGCGCTCTCTCCTTTATCCCTATGTATTTTTCAACAAATGGAGGTCTTTTAGTTACCTCCAATGGCCATGAGAGGATGAGCCCACCTGCCAACATCAAGGCAGACCCCCCTAGGTGGGTCCTAACTGTAACCATTCACCTTGCTTCCTTGAGCCTCTGGCAAAAATCTCCAATGAGACAGAAAGGGGTATTTTTTTATATAAACCCCTATAAATTATTAACCCTTAATAGGGAACACATGGGATGGGCAGCTGCATTGTAACAAGGCTGAGTAATACAAAAAATGGATACAAATGCAGAAAGAAAAGTCCTGCGCTCACTCCCATCACTACTGGGTGGCTGCAATGACTACAGTACACATCAGCCCCAATATATAGTAAAAACACTTTATTATTATTATTATTAATATTTATAAAGCGCCAACAAGTTCTGTAGCACTGTACAATGGGTGGACTAACAGACAGGTATCTGTAAAAAGACGAGTTGGATGCACAGGAACAGAGGGATTGAGGGTCCTGCTCAATGAGCTTACATGCTACAGGGAGAGGGGGATAGTGACACAAAAGGTTAGGGTATGGTAGAAAAGTACTTTGCTAGGATAGTATTCACAAAGGGCTTAGTGTTGTTTTGATGACAGTTGCAGGAGAGGAATCAGGTTGCGTGGAGAGAAAGTTGTTCACAGTTTAATTGCTAAGCTTTTTTAAAGAAGTAATTTTTAAAGATTTTTTGAAGGAATGGAGATTGGGTGAAAGTCTAACAGAGAGGGGAATGGTGTTCCATAGGAACGGTGCAGCCCTATTGAAGTCTTAAGGCGAGCTTTAGAGGTAGGAGTACGAACAGAGGTTAGACGTAGGTCTCTAGCAGAGTGAAGGGGCTAAGACAGGACATATTTGTGTATTAGTGAGAATAAATAGGTCAGAGCAGCATTGTGTAGAGATTTGTAAGCAAGAATCAGGATCTTTAATTGAGTCCTATATCTTACTTGAAGCCAATGTAGGGACTGACAGAGCAGGGAGGCGTGGGAGGTGCGGGTGGACAGGAAGATGAGCCTCGCTGCCGCATTCATTATAGACTATAATGAGGCAAGTTGGGAATACGTAAGACCACTGAGAAGCGAATTACAGTAGTTAAGGTAGTCATTATGGAACAGTTACAAGATCTGGAACAGTTGACAATGGGTCTTAGCTAATGTAGCTAATCTGGTGTCTCCCCCATTTAGGTGTTACATAGATATTTTATGTCAGTTACCATGTCCTAAAAATATCTCATCAAACAGCACCATTCTGGGTCTTCCAGCAAACGCATCTGCGTGGTTAATGAGAGCATCTTTCACTGTTTCATATCCACAGAGCACAACCCTCTTATCGGATCCTATCTGAATGCTGAATATTGAGCCGTACTTCTCTGAGAGCTGCAAAGTACAATAAAAAAATAACAATACAGATTTTATTTATTTTTAAGGACAGTGAATTTTCAGATACATGACAATGTATTGGACACATAACATAACAGTATTACATGATATATAGTTGAGTCAACAATGCATTATTTTCACATATTCTTGTCAATATAAAATACATTTACACAGGTCCTAGAGGGACACCATGTTAGACCCCAGAACAGAATGGCAACCTAGCCACAAATAGAACACATAATTTAGCTATTTCATTGGGAAAGTTTCTGTTTTTCCTCTTTGACTTTGCTATGTCAAAAAAATTAAATTACAGCTTTACCCTTACTTAAAATTTTAAGGACACCATTTTGATTACCCTCCCGAATGTTGCCATATTCTTTCAGACAATGACTTTTGAACCTCTATAATTCAATGTTTTGAGGACTATTATTTCTTATTTATCTAAATGTTGTTACGTAGTCTACATAATCTGCATGTACATATAAGTGCCTATATCAAAAACATATGTTAGGACTATTGTAAATTAGCATTATATGTCTATGTGTAATTTGGCAATAAAGTGTTGTTGTTGTTTTTTAATTATTTAATTGTAACTTTTCCAAGCTGAAAAAATTGCAGTCATTCTGAAACTATTGCAGAGAAAAGGTTCCAGAAATGTGACATTACCAGTTATTAGTAGGAGCAATATGACCTTAAGTCAATGGTATCATGGATGAAAATCTTCAGCCATGTAGAAGGATGGAGCCAGACCACCCTGTATAATTTACTACATCGTATCATCACTTCTGCTTGGTGCATTTAGCAAGGTCACAAGATAGAACATATGATTGACTGGCTAAAATCTCAGCTTAGCATAGAAATCCTTTACTCTAAGCCATAAAAAAAAAAGAAACAAGAGTATAATGCACACACTAAAAATGGGTAATACTTCCTGCAGGGTGCTCTAAAATGGAGGCCAATCACTGAAGACATCAAATAAAAGAAAATAAATACCCAGGTACACCTGAGGTTTCTTCTTAAAAGCAATCTTTTTTATTTGAAACAAGCAAGTGGAGACAACGTTTTGGCTTCTCTCTGAGCCTTTATCACGTCTACACTTCCTTGTTTCAAATAGCAAAGACTGCCTTTTAGAAGAAACCTTAGGTTTGCCCGGATATTTCTTTTCTTCCATAATAAAAAAAGGAGGCCAAGAATGTCTAATTGAATATGTATCTTCTAAGTGAACATTACCTGGATCAATGATTTGTTCGGCCTCTTCAAATCTAAATGGTGTATATTTCCTATGATTGGCAAGGCATTTGGTCCAGGGGGGAAATTCCAATACTTGCTTTTACTCCGAAGATAGGAAAAATATAGGAAAGATATACAGATGACTGAAAGTAAGATTGTGATTGGGTCCATTGGAATAATATTTTTGTCCGGTACCTGGGAATACATAGAGAAAGGTTTTATATTGAATGCAATTGCATTCACAGAATAGGACAAAAGGGTATGGATCATTTCAAAAGCTTTTTATGCAAAGGTGCCCAGACAAGTAAAATGATATGTAAGAGGATCAGCTTGGATTTTAATCTTATTTCCCCTTGTGCCACATTTACGCAGATACTAGGAGGAAAGGCCCAGCCATCCCAGCAGAATAGCTTCAAACAGTCATATTACCCACAGAGACAGGGGTATTGTAAATACAAAAATGTGTACTATCGACATTTAGCAGTGAACATCTAGAGGATTAGGTAGAGATTGTGGTGTGTAGTGAAACTGCCTGTTTCCTATGGTGTGTAGTTGCTTTGCTTGGTCAGAGCAATACATGTCTCAGTAGATGCCAAGCCGTGGATGTGGGCTCTGTATGGTACTGGATTCCTCTGTAGCATTCACAACCATCTTACTAGTTATCAGTAAGCATAAATGAGAAGCCAGTGTTTTCAACTCCTACATTGCTGACTGCACTCTGATGTTTTACAGAAAGAAAAAAAGGAAATCTTAACCCCTTAAGGACACAATTTCAGAAATAAAAGGAAATCATGACGGAATATTTCTGTCATGTGTCCTTAAGGGGTTAAACAACTGCTATATGCCTCCATCTAATGGATTAAACTAATATTACAATGTATGCAGGCATGCAGTCTACATATAGCCAGCATATACATCACACTCCATAGGTAAACAGAGTGAGAAGCAATGTAGAGGGCAGGGTTCCCTGGGTTCCAATGGGGACCAGGCTGGCCAGGTACAGGTCAAGGGCTGCTCTACTACAGTGTGTATTCCCATTCACAAGTGCTGGGAGGAAGTGGTCTGAGATCACTTGCTCTGTGTGCTGTAATGCATAAATCGAGGATTGCCCTTCATATTCACAAATATCTGAAGTTTCACTGGGACTCCTGATAGGCCAGAGCCTGTTTGGCTCTAGCAGCCTTCAGTGCCGTGCAAAGACACCTTGAGTGCCGTGCATGGCACATGTGCCATAGGTTGCCTACCCCCGCTCTAGGATGTGAACCTTGTGTGGCCTCCTGCCTAAGGAACTGGTCAACCTTAATCCCCCACTGGTAAGTGTGTGTCATTGTGCATGTATTTCTTAGAGTGTATTTGTGTATGTGTGTGTTCATATGTCAATAAGCTCCTGCATTCTAAAACTACACATGAATAAACCCATGCATCTGTAAACTCCATACAAAAACACTCATATTATTATTATTATCTTATTATTTATATAGCGACATCAAATTCCGCAGAGCTTTACAATGTGCGGACGAACAGACATGTAGTTGTAACCAGACAAGTTGGACACACAGGAACAGAGCGGTTGAGGGCCCTGCTCAATGAGCTTACATGCTAGAGGGAGCGGAGTTTATTGACACAAAAAGGTAAGGATAGCATTAGACTAGTGACAGTTGCAAGAGAGGAATCAGTCGGGAGCTGTTAACTGTTTAATTGGTACACTTTTATGAAGAGGTGAGTTTTTAATGATTTTTTGAAGTAGTGGAGACTGGGTGAGCATCTAACAGAGGAGGGAAGAGACTTCCACAGAAATGGTGCAGCCCTCGAGAAGTCTTGAAGGCGAGCATCAGAGGTGGGAGTACGGACAGAAGATAGACATAAGTCTTCAGCAGAGCGTAAGGGCCTTAGACGGGACATATTTGTGTATTAGGGAAGATAGATAGGTGGGAGCAGCATTATGTAGAGCTTTGAAAGCAAAAAACAGAATTTTAAATTGAGCCCTATATCTTACAGGAAGCCAATGTAGGGATTGACAGAAGGGTGAGGCATGGGAGGTGCAGGTGGATAGAAAGATGAGCCTCGCTGCCGCATTCATGATGGACTGTAACGGCGCAAGTTGGGAGCATGTAAGACCACTGAGAAGTGGATTACAGTGGTCAAGGCGAGAAAGGACAGTGGAATGGACCAATATCTTAGTCACATCTGGCGTTAAGTAGGGTCGGATTCGCGCAGTGTTTTTGAGATAAAAACAACAGGATTTGGCGATAGACTGAACATGAGGCTTGAAGAAGAGGTCAGAGTCAAAGAGAACACCTAGGCAGTGAGCCTGCGTAGTGGAGCTGATGGTAGCACCATTGACTTGGAGGGAGACAGACACAGGAGTAACAAGACTTGAGGGAGGAAAGACCATAATTTCAGTTTTGGTCAAGTTTAGTTTAGAGAAGTGGGCATCTATACAGTTAGAAATAGCAGAGAGGCAGTCAGAGACACTAGTCAAGAGGGATAGGAGAGATCAGGAGAGGATAGGTAGATTTGCGTGTCATCTGCATAGAAGCCAAAGGAGCTAATGAGTTTACCAAGAAGCAGAGCCAGAGAAAGAAACACTGAAAGAGCGCTGGGAGAGGTAGGAGGAGCACCAGGAGAGAGCAACATCTTGGAGACCGATGTTGCAGAGGATGAGAAGAAGCTGTTGATGATCAACAGTGTCAAAAGCCGCAGACAGGTCAAGGAGACTTAGGATAGAGTACTGACCACGAGATTTTGCAGTGAGTAGATCATTGGATAATTTGGTCAGTGCCATTTCCACAGAGTGCTTAGCGTGGAAACCAAACTGAAGCGGGTCTAGCAGAGAGTTAGAATCAAGGAAGTCTGTCAATCTTGCATACACAACTCTTTCAAGGAACTTGGATGCAAAAGAGATAGGACGGTAGTTGGATGGGGAGTTAGGGTCAAGGTTGGGCTTCTTTAGAATTGGGGTTACAGTTGCATGTTTAAAGTGCGATGGAAATATACCAGAGGAGAGAGATTGAGAATTTTAGTGAGAGGTGGAGAAAGAGAAGAAGACAGAGTACGGATGAGATTTGAGGGAATTGGATCTAGGGAGCAGGTGGTGGGGCGGGAGGACTGGAGCAGAGCAGAAACCTCTTGCACTTTAACGGGTGCGAATGAACATAGAACAGCAGAGGGAGTGAAGTTAGGGGAAGTATTGTAAGGGGAAGAAGAAAGATGATAGATCTCTTCCCTGATTGCTGAGATCTTGTCAGTGAAGTGAGTTGCAAAGTCTGAGGCGGTCAAGTTAGTAGGTGGAGGAGGAACAATAGGACGAAGAAGAGAGTTAAATGTGTGAAATAGTCATTTGGGTTTGCGGAAGAGTGTGGTTATGAGGGTATTGAAGTAATTTACTTTTGCAGAGGAAAGAGCCAAGCTGTATGAGCTCAGCATAAATTTATAGTGGAGAAAGTCAGACGCACAGTGAGACTTTCTCCAACAGCGGTTAGCAGTACTGGAGCATTTTTGGAGGTATCAAGTCAGCTTGGTGTGCCAAGGTTGTTGTTGGGGGCATCTGCAGCATTTAAATGTAGAAGGTGCCATGATTTCTAGTTGAGAGGAGAGGGTGGAATTGTAGAAGGAGGTTGCAGAACTAGGACAGGTGAGGTTTGAGATAGGTAAAAGGAGAGTTTGGAGATTAGTGGAGAAATGTCTACTAATAAGAGGTTGTTCCCATGGAAAACAGCAAACACCCCCACCAGAAAACTGTAAAATAAAAATATGTATCCAGACTTTTACAGGATAGAGTGATTATGAAGCAACCAGCTTCTAATGTACAAAAATACCCCTCAAGGTATTTCGGTCACTCAGGGTATTTTTGTACTTTAGAAGCTAGTTGCTTCATAATCACTTTATCCTGTTAAAATCTGGATACATATTTTGATTTTACAGTTTTCTGGTGGGGGTGTTTGCCGGTTTCCATGGGAACAACCACTGATCACGTCACGGCACCAGACGCAGCGTGATGACGCAACCAAGGTCAAGAAAAAAAAAAATATATATATATACATACATTCACTCAATCCATCATCACGATGCATCACTTTTTCCTTTTGAGCCTCAATCAAATGCTTATGATAGCATGATTCTAAAAACATTTGATTGCACCAATCACATAGACTAGGGAAGGGACAAAGAGACAGTATGGTGTGGATGGGGGTAGGGTGGACATAGATGGGCAATGTTTAAAAAAAAATAAACAAATAAATCGCATTGCGGGGAGGTTAGGAGGCACGAGCAAGGGAGGGAAAGAGGGTCATACATGTTTCCCCTTGCAGGCTAATTCTAAAAGCAGAAGAGGTTATGGAGGTTGGGAAAACATTTTAACTTTACAGTTTAACCATGGCGGGCGAACATATGCGCGGTTCTATCCGCCCCCTATTCGTCATCATTGAGTAAATTTTATGTTCGCGACATCACTAGTCTTGAAATATTTGAGTCATAAGTAATACAAACAAATCTATTCTGTGGATTTTTTTCCTACATGGTTTGTTCATTAAATTTTTTTTTAAATAAAATGTAGGTGACATTTGTAATGATGCACATTTAATACTGAGCGCCATAAATTTAAGTACATTTTTAGTAAAATGTTGATTGTGTCAAAAATGTGTCTAAACAATGTTTCTTAATTCATAATGTCAGTTATATGTAACCCTTCATCCTAACTACTAATTCTAACTTTGATCAACAACACTCTCACTGTAATGACATTTGTCAAAGTTAACATTTTAAGCAGCATCGATATTTGACTCTTGACGTTAAGTATTCACCATTTTCAACCAATACGACTACATTTTTCACAGTTGATAAAGTCAGGATTTTGAGAAAAAAACACTTGACACCTAAAAAAGCTGTTTTCTCATGTTTTCTACTCTCTCATAGATTAAAAGTGCATTTACTTTAAGATGTTCTTTACATATTCCAAGATGCTTGTTTCCTGGAGAATGGGAATGGGAAGTTCTACTCGGTAACACCAAATACTGGTCTGATGTTGAGCTTACTTACATTCTATATAATCATCTGGGATTAATACAATATGAACATGGAATTCATTAGATCATTAAAAGTAGCTTTTTACATTAAATCATAATTACTATAAAAGACAGGTTAAAATGATTGCAAAACAGTCACAATTAATGCTTTTTCCTTATCATCCCTAGTAAATAGTGGGATCCAACTGAACAAGTATATTCATAGTAATGAATTACAAGAATGTTATGAGATTTTACTTTTTTACAAATGTCAAGTAATTTTTTAAAAGCTGAATAGAAAATAAATACCAACCAGATACCTCTTTGGGCAGGCCTGTAGCAGTGCAATTCTCTTCTGTTTAAGGCAGCCTCCTAGTACATTGTCCAGATTTGTTTGCCGGACAGGACTTTTGCCCCTGCAGTAAATGTTTTTCACACTAACTGCAAATACTTTTCTCATTCTTTATTTATATTTGAATGAGTGTCTGTCACCATGCCAAGCCAATCCCCTTCTCTTATCTCATATTTCACTTCTTGAGATCATATACTACATGTTATTCAAAAAACATTCACAGTTAAAATGCAATGCAGAACTAAAAAAATAACAACATTTCTTAAAGCGGAACTATCATTCTGAACTTACCTTTACCCAATTGCTTCCTCTTCTCTTGGGATCTGTTCTTCTTTTCTCCCTATCTGATCTAGTTTTCTTTAAAACATAAGACAAATTGAGACTACTTTGTCTGATGTATTTTTCCTACGCTTGACCAGCTTTGACCAGTGGCATACACATGACCCATGGGGCCCCGGTGCGAAAATTGGGGCCCCCCCCGCGCTTACTCTGCACGGGCCGGGGCCGCAACACATGGCGGCGGGCACCTGGTCGCAGGGGTTGCAGGGCTGCTTCCCCTGTGACAGCGGTATGTACGCCAGTGCATGCAGATGCACACACACTTAAAGGACCACTACAGACACCCAGATCACATCAGCTCAATGAAGTGGTCTGGGTGCCAGGTCCCTCTAGTTTTAACCCTGCAGCAGTTTCTGAGGGTTAATCCAGCCTCTAGTGGCTGTCTCACTGACAGCCGCTAGAGGAGCTTCTGCGATTCTAAGACACTGAGCGTCCAGTAACATTGAGTAACGTTGAGTAAGGCTTTCCTATGGGCGGTTTGAATGCGCGCACGGCTCTTGCCGTGCATGTGCATTCGGAGCTGAGAGGCGGAGGGATCCCCAGCGCCAAGGGAGTCCGGCGCTGGAGAAAGGTAAGTGCTGAAGACACACACACACTCTCACAAACAGACGCATACACACTAGCTAACAGACACACACATTTACTGACAGAGACACACTCAGCGACAGACATACATACACACTCACTTACAAAACATACACTCTCACTGACAAACACACACTCACTAGCAGACATCAAACAGACTCACTAACACACACACAAACACACTCAGTAACAGACACACACAGTAACACACTCACTGACACTCAGTAACAGACACACACAGTAACACACTCACTGACACTCACTAGCAGACACACACTCAACAGACACACTCGCTGACACTCACTAGCAGACACACACACTAACACTCACAGTAACACTAACACACACACTAACACTCACACTGACACACACACTGACACACACACTGACACACACACTAACACTCAGGGGCGTATTAGCCGCGAGGCAAACAAGGCATTTGCCTTGGGCGGCATTTTCCAGGGGGCGGCAAAAAAAGCCGCCCCCAAATGCCCAAGGCTATGCCTTGCGGCTAACAGACATGCTGGGCTGCTGGTGGGCGGCTGGCGAGGGAGAACTTCCTCTGAGCTGTCTGCTCAGCTCCCTCGCGCGCCGCAGAGTGAGGCTGGGAGCTGGAATATGACGTCATATTCCGGCTCCCAGCCTCACTCTGAGGTGCACCAGGCAGTGCCGCTCGCCCAGCAGCCACTGGACCACCGGGGAGGAAGAGACACCCCCCCAGTATTCCCAAAGGTAAGGAGACTGGGGGAGGGGGGGTTTAAATAAATTTAAAAAAATGTGTTAATGTGGGTGGGTGAGTGTGTGTCTGTTAGTGTGTTCGTCTGTTTCTGTTAGTGTGTGTATGTTAGTGTATGTCTGTTAGTGTATGTCTGTTAGTGTGTTTGCCTGTGAGTGTGTTTGTCTGTTAGTGAGTGTGTGTGTGTCTGAGTGTGTGTGTGTGTGTGTGTCTGACTGTGTGTGTCTGTTAGTGTGTGTGTTTGCCTGTGAGTGTGTGTGTATGTTAGTGAGTGTGTGTGTCTGCTAGTTTGTGTCTGCTAGTGAGTGAGTGAGTGTGTGTCTGTTAGTGTGTGTCTGTTAGTGAGTGTGTTTGTCTGTTACTGAGTGTGAGTGTGTCTGTTAGTGTGTGTGTGTTTCTGTTAGCGAGTGTGTGTTTCTGTTAGCTAGTGTATGCGTATCTGTCAGTGAATGTGTGTGTGTGTGTGTATTTAGAATGCGGGGATAACACACACACTAACACTCACACTAACACACACACACACACTAACACTAACACACACACTAACACTAACACTCACACTAACACATATGTTTTTAAAATGTAATCCCCCAGCCTCCTTACCTTTTGGAGTGCTGAGGGGATTCCCTGGGGTCCAGTGGTGATGCTGGGCTCCTGGGCAGCCGGTCACTGGGCGGGCATGCAGGCAGGCTGCTTGTGAGGGAGCACTCTCCCCTGAGTGCTCCCTCTTCAGCTCCCTCGCGCACTGCGTAGGGATGCTGGCGATGGAAGATGACGTCATCTTCCGGCTCCGGTATCAGTACGCGGCGCGCGAGGGAGCTGAAGAGGAAGCACTCAGGGGAGAGTGCTCCCTTGCGCGCCTGCAGGACCGGCCGTGGGGTGACAGCAGGGCCAGCCTTGGGAGGCCCTGAGGTGGCCGGCTCCTGGGCCCCCCAGGAGAAGAGGCTGGTCACGGTGCGTACATACCGAGTTGCAGGGGCGGCCGGGCCCCCTGGTGGTCCGTCCGGGTCGCAGCCGCGACCCCTGCGATCCTGGTATGTACGCCACTGGCTTTGACCATCTTCCTGTGGTAAAAGAAAGTTTGACACAATACTCACCCTTTTCACTGTGATCTTGCGATGCCTCCTTTCACTATTTCCAAACGTCCTGTATTATAGACAGGACGCCTGCGTAACTACCAAATTTCATCCTAACAGAATTGGTATAGTTTGTTCATTTGTGTTAGGATAACATTCAGTACTTGTATTTCGGTTCGAAATGTCATTTCAACTAATGAAATTCCGATCCGTGCTGTGGCTGCATCTTACAGCTGCTTACTTGATAGCTCCCTAAATCCCATGGTATTAGGGAGTTATCTACCAAAAATCTGAAAGATCAAAATTGGTCTTTCAGCCATCTTTCCTAAAAATGACTTAGTATTAGTAAATAAGGGAGACTGCCACTACTCGCTATGCCGAGAGTAGGGGAATGTCTACAAAAAAAAAAGCCCCACTCCACACCTGTTGCAATAAATCATTGTGATTGACTGATTTAAGCCAGCATACTGAATATTTGATGTGAAATGAAAGCAGTGTTTCTCCTGAACAAACTAATATTTAATAAGCGTAGGTGTACTTAATATGACAGAGATGGCTTATGGTTGAACAGACATATAGTCAATTTCCAGGTTTTTTTTTAATTTTGTTTTGCACAAATTGTACAAATGCCTCCATCCTTAAACAGATACTATAGTGCCAGGAATACAAAGCTGTATTCCTGCCACTATCCCTCCCCATGCCTCCCTTCTCCCTGGCAACCCACTATTAAATAAAGGGTAGAACCCCCTTTATTTACTTACCTTTTCCCGCGCTAATGTCCTTTGGTTTTGGGTCTATGCTTCGCCCCCTTCAACGTCCCTTTGTGGTGGAATCTCAGTAAAAATTAATTTACTTGGACAAGATTGCCATGTGGTATGTGCACTTGCATATGTTGATGTATCAGTTAGTCAGTTACACGTAGCTAAGATACAATCAGTAGTGTAAGGAGCATATGTAGGAATACAGGATATACGAGTATTTCCCCTCCTCCATTGTGCTGGGCAAGCCATGTGGTCAAACAGGAATTTAGTCTCTATTCGGTTGATTAGATAAGAGTATGTGTAGGTTGAACTGATTATGGGAGGAGCTGCATGCCTATATAAGGGACCTACACTGTATGATCAAGACTCAGACTTTGCTGTTTTTTGGTGACATTAGTCCCTCTGAGTCCCGGTCGGTGAATCGAAAAAAGAATCTCTTCCTTCCTGAAGAAACCTGTGTCCATCTCTCTGTGCTTGGCTTCCGTCAGTTTCTCCGGTATCACCTTAATGCATGGGAGCTAATGCACATGCCTGCCAAATGCTGTGAGCACATTATACCTCCCCATAGAAAAGCATTGAGTAAATGCTTTCATATAGGGAAAATGCAGACTGTGAGGACGTCCAGCGTCAGATACTGAACCAAAGGAACGTTTCGATCAAGGAAGCGCCCCACGTGGCTGTCTTGTAGATAGCCACTGTGGGCAGACATACTGCTGCAATGCAAACATTTAAATTTCTCTGGAACTGCAATGTTCAACATTGCAGCACTAAGAGCAATAGTGACTGTGCACCCAGACCACTTTAATGAGCTGCAGTGGCCAGGGTGCCTATTGTGTACCTTTAAGGGGTTAACATAATATTCTCGGGAATCCCAATAATATCTGAAACTTTCCAACATAGGTGATTGTAGCGGAATGCAGTAAGCCTGTCCTGTAAAATGCCTGTGTGACTGTATTCGGCATATTTTGCCTGTGTTGATTTTCCTATTTGTATATTTTCTGTGCGAATTGTATGCTATTCGGTAGTTTACATCCGTACAATATGCATATGGAAACTACCGAACTGAGGGACCACCCCAGAGAGAAATGTGTTAGCAATTAAGGTTCACATTCTTTCTAAAACCGCAGGGTAACAAGCACTGTATTGGTTACTGTCCTAATTAATGTGAATCCCTCCCTTGCATGGGAGCATGCTTTATAAGGAACCCTGGAATAAACGATTGTCAGTTCTACTCCTGAAACTGTGTGTCGTCCAGTTATTGGGATTGCTGTGGGGATATTGCTGCAACTTTTTACCTGCTTGAAACTCTGCTGTGGATTTACTAATGACCTGTTCCTGAGCCTCCCTAGGATCTTAAGTGGAGAATAGCTGCGAGAAATCAGCTCTCCGCTACATTGGTTGGCAGCGCTGGGATCCAGACTCACAGAAGAACAAGGATTAATGGAGATTGACCTTTCTACTCTAAAGAGATCCACATTGAAAGACCTTCTGGAAGCGAAAGGTGTTTCAGCCAGCAGCAAATCTAAAGCAACACTCATCACTGAAGTGATGGCAGAATACAGAGCAGAGGAGGTCCAGGCCACAGAACAAAGACCCGAAACAGAACAGGAGGAGTTCCAAAGACAATTACAATTCAGGCTGGCCTTTTATGGGGAAAACCCACCAACAGAGATCATCTCTAAAACCATGACAGAGGTGCAGGAGTTTGTGATGAGCAAAAGAAGGCCACAAACACCAGAAAGAAGTGCAGCAGGAGCTGTGACACAAGAGGGTAAGCCCAAAATTCCCTATCAAGCCTTTAAAACGTATGTAGAAGCAGAGGAGGATATAGATGCCTTCCTCCAAGACTTTGAAAGACTATGTACGCTGCATAACATACCAAGGGAAGAGTGGGTACCCATATTAGCAGGACGGCTGTCAGGGAGGGCAGCTGAAGCCTACCGTACTATACCAGACATTGAAATTAGAAACTATAGCCGTGTAAAAGAGGTTATCCTGGCCCGGTATGCAATGACACCAGAGGCATACCGGAGGCGCTTCAGGGAACTGAAAAAGGCTGACAAGGACTCGCACGCAGAGTGGGCTTGCCGACTAGAAAGGGCAGCTCTTGGGTGGATGCAGTCAAGTAAAGCGCGGTCCATGGAGGACTTGTTACAAATGTTGTTATTGGAACAGTTTTATGAGGGGATATCCGCAGAACTGCAGGAATGGGTGAGGGATCGTAACCCCACCTCCCTCACCGAGGCTGCTAAAAAGGCAGATGATTTTATGGATGCCCGCAGACAAACCAAGGCAGTGAGTACTAAACCTGCCATGCGACCGCTGGGAGGAAACTCTTTCTCCACTAACCCTCAGACCCCACCAAGACAACTCCCTCCACCAGCACCGGCAGCAGCACAACCGAGATATCGCCCACCTGCTTCTGTGCAATGCCACCGGTGCCAGAAGTGGGAACATTTCCAGCGAGATTGCCCGCAGCCTAGAGACCGCACCACCTGGATCCGACCAGGGCCTCAACCACCACCACCGAGAGCAGCAGCGCATCACTACCAGGACGAGGTACCACTTCCCTACAGCTCTGCAGTTCCAGTCACGACTGTGGAACAGTGGGAAGTGCTGCATGAGGCCAACCCATTACAGGCACAGGCGGACAACCGACAGCACCATAGGCAGACCGTATACCTAGAAGGGAAGCCTATGCAGGGGCTCAGAGACTCGGGAGCCACCATCACCTTGGTCCAAAGTCATTTGGTTTCTGACAAGGCCAAGCTTAATAAGACTGTGGCTGTCAGGGTTGCAGGGGTAGCCGTGTATCGGCTAGACACAGCCAGGGTACACTTGCATTGGGGTGCGGGATTTGGGAATGTGGAAGTGGGATTAATGCCGCAATTACCTGCTGAGGTGGTACTGGGGAATGATCTGGGCAAACTCACCTCTGCATTTGAGCCCCAAACTACTGAGGGAGCACACCCAGTAGTCACCAGGCAACAGGCCCGCACCCAGCACAGCAACGCACTGTCGGAGGTCCAGGTAAGAGATTCCTCCCCTTCCCTAGACTGTATCCCTTGGGCCCCCCCTGACAAATTTGTAGCCGAGGTGATCACTGACCCTACCCTACAAGTATACAGAGACAAGGTCACCTCTAACCAACCGGGGGCGGAGGGGGAAAGATTTGTGTGGGACAGACAGCTATTGTACAGAGAGACGGACAAACAGATAGCTGGGTCAGACGCAATTGCTGTAAGGCAGCTGGTAGTACCTCAGAGGTACCGAACTGAATTACTCCGGATAGTGCACGATATTCCGCTATCCGGACATTTGGGGGTCAGCCGTACCAGATATCGGCTGACCCAAAGTTTCTTCTGGCCAGGGATTAGCCAGGAGGTGCGCAGATATTGTAATACATGCGATACGTGCCAGAGGGTAGGCAAGAGGGGGGATAGGCGCAAGGCTAGGTGTCAGGGTCTTGCCTGAGTTGGGAGTCTGTAGCGCAGATATGTTGCTCACCCTTGCAGATAGCCACAGGCCGAGGTGGTCAGGTAAGAATTCACCTGGCCTGTGGGTCTGTGCACGGGGGCTGTGCAGGATGCAGTACCAATACGCAGGACAGGCAAGGACTGAACCAGTAGGAATGTCGAGGGAAAGCCAAGGTCAAAGGATGCCAGAGGTCAGGAACAACGAGGAGTAGCCGAAGTCAAGGGAAGCCAGAGGTCAGGAACAACGTAGTCAGAAGCCGGGGTCAATAATACAAAGCAGATAAACAGGAACACTGGTACGAAACAGGATCACAGGATCAAAGACTTGACACTGAGCACAGGGCGAGGCTGGGTTTAAATACCCTGCTGATGACCGATCAGAGTCAGGTGAGACACAGCCAAGTCAAGGTGCAGCCCCTGGTGTAGTAGCCATGCCAGGATGAACAGGACCGGAATCAGTAGTCACTGTATAAAGCTGCTGTGGCTCAGAGGCAGAAAGCAGGACTAGGACTGAGAAGTTCCCCGGTTCAAGTCCCCTGTTGGGAACTCCAGGAGCGACCACGTCTGGCTGTCTGTCTAACTGGTGAGAACCGTGACACTAGGTTACACCCGCTACCCATAATTGAAGACCCCTTTCATAGGGTCGCAGTAGATATAGTAGGTCCCCTCCGGAAGCCTAGCCCATCGGGCAAACGGTACATCTTGACAGTAGTGGACTACGCCACTCGCTACCCCGAGGCGGTAGCCCTAACCAACATACATGCAGAGACGGTGGCTGAGGCGCTGATGCAGATTTTCTCCCAGATTGGGTTACCCAGGGAGATCATCTCGGATCAGGGCACTCAGTTCACGGCAGAGGTCACCCAACAGCTCTGGAAATTTTGTAAAATCAGGCCCATAATTAGTGCTCTCCATCACCCCCAGACTAATGGGCTCTGCGAACGGTTCAATGGCACCTTGAAACAGATGCTCAGAACCTTTGCAGAAACCCACCGAGACTGGGAAAGATTCCTGCCTCACCTACTGTTTGCTTATCGGGAGGTGCCGCAGGAATCTACGGGATTTTCCCCGTTTGAACTATTATTCGGGAGGAGGGTAAGGGGGCCCCTAGATTTAATAAGAGAACACTGGGAGGGAGACCGTAGCGCCGACGGCACCCCTATTGTACCATATGTGTTGGCCCTCCGTGACCGCCTAGAAGCGCTAACGAAGACGGTAAGGGAGAACCTACAGGCGGCTCAGACGCGTCAGCGCACCTGGTACGACCGGGGCGCCAGGGACCGTAGCTTCCAGGTCGGGCAGAAAGTTTTAATTTTAAAACCTGTCCGGCACGATAAGCTACAGGCCGCCTGGCAAGGCCCTTATAAAGTGGTAGAACAACGGTGTGACACCACTTATATAATTGGCCACTGCGCAGGAACTGGAGGGCGACGCATGATCCATGTGAACATGATGAAGCCCTACCAGGAACGTTCAGAGGAGGTGACAGCTATCTGCGCCCCCACCTCTGAAGAATGTGACAGCCTCCCTCTCCCCGATCTGCTGGGAGACGGACAGCTAGCTGGGGATTTAGGAGAGGTTGTATTGGGAGATCGGTTGAGCCCACAGGAGCGTATCGAGGTACAACAACTACTGCATGAAAAGCAGGAGACCTTTTCTAATGTACCTGGATACACCCCTCTGGCTACCCACCGAGTAGAAACCCCGGGACAACTCCCCATGCGCCAAACTCCGTACCGCATCCCTGAAGCGGTCCGGGAGAATATGCGCAAAGAAATTGAAGAGATGATTCAGCTACGGGTAATTGAACCCTCGGATAGCCCCTGGGCTTCTCCAATGGTCCTCGTACCAAAACGGGACAGTACGACCCGCTTTTGCGTGGATTACAGGAGATTGAATGAGAAGACAGTATCCGACGCATATCCTATGCCTCGGATAGATGAGTTGCTGGACCGGATGGCCAGAGGTCAATACCTTACCACGATTGATCTTTGTAAAGGGTATTGGCAAATCCCATTGGCCCCGGACGCCATCCCTAAGTCCGCTTTTGTCACCCTATTCGGCCTGTACCAATTCAAGGTCATGCCGTTTGGGATGAAAAACGCGCCGGCTACCTTCCAGCGGATGGTGGACCGCCTCCTAGATGGGTTCCAAGATTACACCTGCGCATACCTCGATGATATTGCCATATTTACCAATACCTGGCAGGAGCATTTGGCCCATATAGGAGCGGTTCTAGATAGGATCAGGGAGGCTGGTTTAACCTTAAAACCAGCTAAATGTAGCATTGGGATGGCCGAGGTACAGTACCTGGGCCACCGAGTAGGCTGCGGTAAGCAAAAGCCGGAACCAGCCAAAGTAGAGGCGGTAGCACAGTGGCCGACCCCTAAGACTAAAACCCAGGTGTTAGCATTCCTAGGGACCGCGGGTACTACAGGAAATTTGTCCCAAATTATAGTGCCCTGGCCAAACCCCTCACTGACCTGACCCGTAAAAACCTTCCCCGCCAAGTAACCTGGACCCCGGAGTGTGAGCAGGCATTCCAACACCTGAAAGATGCACTTGTTAAGGCCCCTGTCTTGGCAGCTCCCAATCCAACTAAACGTTTTCTTGTTCACACAGACGCTTCTATGTTTGGATTGGGGGCAGTACTGAGCCAAGTCGGGGCCGATGGCGGAGAACATCCCGTGGCTTACATCAGTCGCAAACTGTTACCCCGAGAAGTAAGCTACGCCGCCATCGAGAAGGAATGCCTGGCTGTGGTGTGGGCCTTGAAGAAGTTGCAACCCTATTTATATGGACAGGCTTTTTCTCTGCTCACGGATCACAACCCGTTAGTCTGGCTGAACCGGGTGGCTGGGGACAATGCCAGGCTGCTGCGCTGGAGTTTGGCGCTGCAGCCTTTTGACTTTAACATTCAGTACCGCCCGGGTAAGCAAAATGGAAACGCCGACGGGTTGTCACGACAAACTGATCTGGAGAAATGATTCGTGAGCACCCCGGACATCCCCAAGCCGATCCGTATAGGATCAGACTGTGTATGCCGGCTTGTGGGCAAGGGGGAGCAGTGTAGCGGAATGCAGTAAGCCTGTCCTGTAAAATGCCTGTGTGACTGTATTCGGCATATTTTGCCTGTGTTGATTTTCCTATTTGTATATTTTCTGTGCGAATTGTATGCTATTCGGTAGTTTCCATCCGTACAATATGCATATGGAAACTACCGAACTGAGGGACCACCCCAGAGAGAAGTGTGTTAGCAATTAAGGTTCGCATTCTTTCTAAAACCGCAGGGTAACAAGCACTGTATTGGTTACTGTCCTAATTAATGTGAATCCCTCCCTTGCATGGGAGCATGCTTTATAAGGAACCCTGGAATAAACGATTGTCAGTTCTACTCCTGAAACTGTGTGTCGTCCAGTTATTGGGATTGCTGTGGGGATATTGCTGCAACTTTTTACCTGCTTGAAACTCTGCTGTGGATTTACTAATGACCTGTTCCTGAGCCTCCCTAGGATCTTAAGTGGAGAATAGCTGCGAGAAATTAGCTCTCCGCTACAGTGATGTCTGTCTGAGAGCAGGTTCAGAGCTTTTATTTTCCAATATTGAATATGATACCTCCTCAATAGATGGAATATTACATGTCTCTAGTGCCTAGGTATAACCAAAGTAGCAGCTGTTAAAATGTAACCTATGATAATTATATGTACTTTATTAGTGCTTTCCGGAATTGTTTAACTAAAGATATCTCAGAGGTCAATACTGAAATGGATGGATTTACTTTTTTAATCAATATATGTACATCTCTCTAATATTTAGTCAATTTGGGACAGTACCATTGAGTATGGGACAAACAAGGCCACAATTACACCAACATTTACACAGTAAGTATATATTTATATAGATACACTGCCATTGATGTTATGTGAACTGGAAGGGGCTAAATATCTTCTGTATACAATTTTAAAATGGTTTTCCAGATGTTGGAACATTGCGTTCTATTTGTCAAAGCAGGCTTTTAATAAATGGAATGCAATATTTGGATTAGATGATTTTATTAATTCGGAATATGACTTGATAATCACTAATTTAAAATAATGTTTCTTTACCCCCAGTTTAAAAACTTTATTCTTGGAAATGTCTAAAATAGAGAAAATGATTTTTTTGATCCTAATAGAAGAAGCATGATTTCTCTGTGATATTCCCGCTGGAGCTGGAACTGAAGGACAGACAGCAAATTGAAAGGTATAAGAAGGGGGACTTGGGGGAGGGGGGCAGTATATTAACTTAAGAGAGGGGTCACTGTATTCATTTGAGGGAGGGAGGGGGCACTGTATTAATTTGGGGGAGGGAGGGGATCAGTGTATTCATTTGAGGGAGGGCAGTGTATTAATTTGATGGAGGGGTCACTGTATTCATTTGAGGGAGGGAGGGGGCTCTGTGTATGCAAAAAGCAGACTTTATGCTGGCATGGGAGAAATACTTGGGGACTCGAACTGGAAGAGTGGCTTGATTATCTTCTTGCTTTGTGTGTGTTGTACCTTAATCTGTATTTTTTTTTTGAATTCTTTATTTATTGGCAAATGATAAGATTACACATTCAGTAAGTCGTTTCCATACATATTGTCGGTGTCTGATAACAAATAAACAGTTACGATCCACATCGCCATATCACAAGAGATTATAGCTCATAATATCCTCTATCTACTACTGTTGAAAGCTTTGTATGTGAAAACATTATAAAATAAGTAAAGCTACTTCACATGGACACTCTTGAACAATTGAGGAAACGTGTTTGAGTGAGTGTGTTATTGTACGGAGGCACTCTATCTGTTTCCTCATGGTCAGCTAAGTGGATTGTACAAAGGAAACATATTCTAAATAAAAGTAAAAAGACTGGTAAAGTAAACAGAAACTTAACCCGCTGCACCTGAAAAGGCACTGCTACATTGTCCCTTTGCGCTGTCCATTTTTAGCACAAGTTGATGAGTGTGGGTAATTCACTCTTAATCTGTATTTTGTATCCATTTTGGCCATTATGGCAGCACCACTGCTGAGAAATGCTTGTTCCGAGTGTGCCCCCAATTCCTCTTTTAACCATATACTCTATGTTATGACCCAACATGTCCGGGATTTTAAAAAATAATTATAAATGTTACTCTAACCCTTTTTATAAAGTTGGTTTAATTAGTTTACAATGCCCTACTGGGTATTTATCACTTGGTCCACCCCTTATAAACCTGCAAATAAAAATAAACTGCTAAAGAAACCAGTGCTGGAAGAAGCTCTCTCGCTTCAATGTCACTGTTCCCTGTTTGTGGTCCAATCCCGGAGAAGAAAATAATTAAATTACTATAAATGGAGGTGGGGAGGGAGAGCACGAAGGGAAGGAGATATCCATTCAGAAGTTATACAAAGGAACTTAATCAGCTTATTATAGACAAATACTTTCACAGAATAGCCACATTCCAGCAAATGTTAATATAGGTGTAAACCGTGTCTTCTGGGGAAAGGGAAGAACATTTTGCATAGCACATAGTGCTCTCCATAACGATCAGCAACAAAATCAACCATCAGTCTACCAGACGATAATTACAAACAACAACAAAAAAGTGGAGATGGCATTCAGTGCTGGATAAAAAAATTACTTTAAAAACTTTAAAAGATCCTGCCAACTAGAGTGATGGTTATAAATGTAGCTATAAGTTATATTACTCAAATGTAGAATTATGGTCAAAAAACCCAGTCTTTCCGTGCTGCTTGGGTTCATGAACATTAGTCCAAACAGCATTAGGTGGAATTGTTTGACCTTTCGTAGCCTATCAAAATGAGGAATGGGCTACCATGGTATGGTAAATATTTCCTGATTCTTGATCTTCTGGCCACAAGAGAGCAGAGTGGCTTTGTGTCTGCTGAGCAGACCAGAGCAGCCACCCCTCCTTTCCTCCTGCTCGCAGTGCCAGAGGAGCGTCTGGCCTTCTTCAGCAGGACTGGAGCTGGAGCTGGAACTGAAGGACAGACAGCAAATTGAAAGGTAGAAGAAGGGGGACTTGGGGGAGGGGGCAGTATATTAACTTAAGAGAGGGGTCACTGTATTTGTTTGAGGGAGGGAGGGGGCACTGTATTAATTTGGGGGAGGGGGAGGATCAGTGTATTCATTTGAGGGAGGGCAGTGTATTAATTTGATGGAGGGGGTATTGGATTCATTTGAGAGAGGGAGGGGGCCAGTGTGTCATATTAGGGGGAGGGCAGTGCAGAGTGGTGGTGGTGAGGGGGTCCTGTGTGTAAAATTGGGGGGAGGGCAGTGTATTCATTTAAGAGAGGGAATGGGCAGTGTATTAACCTGGGGGGAATGGGGCATTGTATTTATTTGAGGGAGGGAGGGTGCCAGTGTATTAGAGTGGTGGGGGGCAGTGTGCTCAATTTGGGGAGGGAGGGCAGTGTATTAAAGTAGAGTGGTGGGAGTGGGGGCAGTCTATTCCATTAGAGTGGAGGAAGGAGGGGCAGTGTATGAGATTAAGGGGAAATGTATTAGATTGGGTGAAGGGGGCAGTGTGTGGTGGAGTGGATGAGTAGAGGGAGGAGGGGCAGTGTGTTAGGTTGGGTCTGCGTGGAGGCTCTGAAGGCTCCCCATGGAGAAGCTGATTGGCCGCGCAGCTTTTTGCCACACATGCACAATAGCCTCCAAATGCTTTCATATCAAGTTTGCTGATCTCAGTCAAAGTGAAGAACACACTCATAGTGTGGTGGAAGCTCGGTAGAAATTACATTTAGTAGGCCGAGATTTCCACGTGGCATATGTGTATGTTGGTGTATCAATTAGTCAGTTACATGTAGCTAAGATACAATCAACAGTGTACTGAGCAAGTGCAGGAATGCAGAAACTGAAAACACTTCCCCTCCTCCATTGTTCTGGGTGAGCCATGTGGTCTAACAGGTAAGGGAAGTTAGGCTTTGTTCAGCTGATTGGGTAAAGAGTATATGTGGGTAGAGTTAACTATAGGAGGAGCTATATGTCTATATCATGCATTTACACAGTCAGTTCTGGGCTCAGATCTTGTTGTATTTTGGTGACATTAGTCCCTCTGAGCCCCGGTCGGTGAATCGAATAAAGAATCTCTTCCTTCCTGAAGAAACCTGTGTCCACTTCTCTGTGCTTGGCTTCCGTCAGTTTCTCCGGTATCAATAGAACTTCAAAATCAACAAGACCGTATCTTCAGAAGGATATTTATACCTCAGAGAGAGTTCAGAGAAGGGCTACTAAACTGGTTCATGGATTGCAGGATAAAACTTACCAGGAAAGGTTAAAGGATCTTAACATGTATAGCTTGGAGGAAAGACGAGACAGGGGAGATATGATAGAAACATTTAAATACATAAAGGGAATCAACACAGTAAAGGAGGAGACTATATTTAAAAGAAGGAAAATTACCACAAGAGGACATAGACTTAAATTAGAGGGACGAAGGTTTAAAAATAATATCAGGAAGTATTACTTTGCTGAGAGGGTAGTGGATGCATGGAATAGCCTTCCAGCTGAAGTGGTAGAGGTTAACACAGTAAAGGAGTTTAAGCATGCATGGGATAGGCATAAGGCTATCCTAACTATAAGATAAGACCAAGGACTAATGAAAGTATTTAGAAAATTGGGCAGACTAGATGGGCCGAATGGTTCTTATCTGCCGTCACATTCTATGTTTCTATGTTTCTAACAAGATAACGTAATTTGATTTTTACAGCTGTGCAACAGCATACATTCACAATTTCAGTCCCATTACCAAACATTTCTTAATATGTCAAGGAAGTTGAACTGAAACATTGTTTATATGCAAATGCATTTCTTAAAATAAATTCGCTCTTTTGTTTATTTTGAAGCCCTACGAGAGTGAGGATGTCCAGTGTCAGTTAGGCAACATTTTTTACTGTACTTTTCTAAATAAACCTACGTTTCTATGGAAACTGAAGTTTGTTATTTTTGCGTCCCACATAAACTTAAACCTTGTTTATTTGGCCCGTCTTAGCCTTTGAGTTTGGCATGCTTGCCCCACAGGGTTTAAAGCAAGCATGTCTAACTCAAAGGCTAATACGGGCCAAATAAACAAGGTTTAAGTCTATGCGGGCCACAAAAAAATAAAAACTTCAGTTTTCATAGAAACGTAGGTTTATTTTGAAAAGTATTAATAGATATTCAGGTGGTACTTGCAAGGACCCCTCCTGCTGAATGAAGTCACACTCCAGTAGTGTCTAAGGGCTTAACCCCTATAGTTAGAAATAAAAAGTAAAATGCCAACACTACATACAAACACACCTGCCAATCACTTGGCATTCGCGGGCCCCAGGCTGATGCGGCTGGGCACTGGCCCTGAAACTAAGCTGGCAGCCCGCAGTCGCACCGTTGACTGTGATAGGTAAGCCACTGGACCAAAATATTATTCCCTTGCAACAGACATACTAAATGTGTCCGTCTGGCTGACAATCTTAACTGGGGCTTATTTTGGGGTAGGGCTTATATAACGAGCATCCTGAAAAATCATGCTTATTTTCTGGTTAGGTCTTAATTTTGGGGAAATACGGTAGATAATTGGGGCATTAGTGGACTAGTGCTGCTCCACATTATACATCACTCACCTCATTAGTGGAGGCTTGAGGGCGACTAGTGGCAGATCCCCTTCAATTGTATTATTATTATACAGCCCCATCAGGCTAATGTGGAGTTCAGTGGCATGTGTCTCCTATATTATTAATGGAACACTATAGTCACCTAAATTACTTTGGCTAAATAAAGCAGTTTTAGTGTTTAGATCATTCCCCTGCAATTTCACTGCTCAATTCACTGTCATTTAGGAGTTAAATCACTTTGTTTCTGTTTATGCAGCCCTAGCCACACCTCCCCTGGCTATGATTGACAGAGCCTGCATGAAATAAAAAAACTGGTTTCACTTTCAAACAGATGTAATTTACCTTAAATAATTGTATCTCAATCTCTAAATTGAACTTTAATCACATACAGGAGGCTCTTGCAGGGTCTAGCAAGCTATTGACATAGCAGGGGATAAGAAAATCTTAATTAAACAGAACTTGCAATAAAGAAAGCCTAAATAGGGCTCTCTTTACAGGAAGTGTTTATTTAACCCCTTAAGACCGCAGCCAAATGTACAAGTTGTGAACCAAAAAAAATGTAAACAAACCACAGATTTTGACTATATGTCTGTTCAACAATAATTTACCTCTTTCATATTAAATGCACCCACACTTATTATATATCATTTTGTTCAGGGGAAACAGGGCTTTCATTTAACATCAAATATTTAGGTATGGAACATAACGTAATATGAATAAAATATAAAAAAATGAGAGAAAATATGATTTTTTTTAAATTTTCTTAGTTCTATGTGACATTCTAACTGTGAATGTCATAATACTGTTTGCTTTTACTGCAATAAAATACACATATTTGTATTCTGCGATGTCTCACGTGTAAAACAGTACCCCCTATGTACAGGTTTTATGGTGTTTTGGGAAGTTACAGGGTCAAATATAGCATGTTACACTTTTCAGTTTTTTCACATTGAAATTTGCCAGTTTGGTTATGTTGCCTTTGAGACTGTATGGTAGCCCAGGAATGAAAATTACCCCCATGATGGCATACCATTTGCAAAAGTAGACAACCCAAGGTATTGCAAATGGGGTATGTCCAGTCTTTTTTAGTAGCCACTTGGTCACAAACACTAGCCAAAGTTAACGTTAATATTTGTTTGTGTGTGAAAAATGCAAAAAACTAATTTGAATGCCAATTTTGGCCAGTGTTTGTGACTAAGTGGCTACTAAAAAAGACTGAACATACCCCATTTGCAATACCTTGGGTTGTCTACTTTTGCAAATGGTATGCCATTATGGAGGTAATTCTTATTTCTGGGCTACTATACGGTCTCAAAGCCAACGTAACCAATCTGGCGAATTTCATTGTGAAAAAACTGAAACGCAAGCCTTATATTTGACTCTGTAACTTTTGAAAACACCATAAAACCTGTACATGAGGGGTACTGTTATACTCAGGAGACTTTGCTGAACACAAATATTTGTGTTTCAAAACAGTAAAAAGTATGACAGCAAAAATATCGTCAGTGTAAGTGCCGTTTGTGTGCGAAAAAGGCAATAAATTTCACTTTCCCTGACGATATCATTGTTGTAATAAATTTTACGGTTTTGAAACACAAATATTTGTATTCAGCGATGTCTCCCGAGTAAAACAGTACCCCCCATGTACAGGTTTTATAGTGTCTTGGAAAGTTATAGGGTTAAATATAGTGCTAGCAAATTAAATTCCCTATACTTTCGGCCTGGGTTGTTAGGCAGGTCCCGCTAATTGTAATTAATTAGGATACCTAATTATGTAAAATTATTACATAAATATATATGTAAAATTATTATATATACACGTGTGTGTATATATATATATGTATATATATGTATATATTTTTTTTACTATTATTTTTATTTATATATAGGTATACATATAGTGATGTATACGGATATACTTGGGTATATACATATATATATTATTTCGTTCTACGTGTATTTTGATATCTATATATATATATATATATATATATATATATATATTATCAAAATACAGTTAGAATGAAATTACACACATATATATTTTTAATTATTTATTTTTTAATTTTAATTTTTTTTACGTATTTACATATTTTTTATTATAATATATATATATATATATATATATAATTATAATTATGTATATATTTAATCAATATCCTTCTACGTGTATTTTGATATTAATATATATATATATATATATATAATTATATATATAAATATTAAAATACACTTAGTGTATGTGTAAATGTGTGCGTATATATATATATATATATTATATATAGATCATATATATAATATATATATAAATGATGTAAGTGTATTTTATTTTTAACTTTAATTTTGTTTTGTTTTTTTTACATTAAGGGGTTAATAGGGGAGGAGAGGGGCAGAGACAGTGTCAGCCAGTGATTTTACATCACTGGCTGACACACAGGATCAGTGATCACAGTGACAGGCTGTCACTGTGATCACCTCCTGCAGATCGCGGTAATTGGCCACAGGGGGAGTGCCTGGGTGGCCAGGCATGCCCCCCACCGCGATCTGCAGGGGGATCCTGCCTGAAGTTACTATGGGTCAGCCAATAGGCTGACACATAGTAACTCTGATCGCAGTGACAGGCTGTCACTGCGATCAGATCGCAGGGAGAGGCTGTCTCTGCATTCAGATCGCAGAGACAGCCTCTCCCTGCGATCATACTCTGCAGATCGCGGTCACTGACCGCAGGGGGACTGCCTGGGGGGCCAGGCATGTCCCCCGACCGCGATCTGCTGCAGAGAATTCCGCCGGCTCCATGTGTCAGCCGATTTTAAAATCGGCTGACACATGGTAAATACCGATCGCAGTGACAGCCTGTCACTGCGATCGGAAGCTGCAGACCGCGGTCCCCAGGCACAGGGGGGCTGCCTGGGGGGCCAGGCATGCCCCCCGACCGCGATCTGCAGCGGCCATGTTCCGCCGGCCACGTGGGGGGTAAGACCGCCCAGGACGTACCATGCCGTCCTGCGGCGTTTAGAGCCGCCCAAATAAGGACGGCATGGTACGTCCTGCGGTCTTAAGAGGTTAAGGCTGTGCAAGTCACATGCAGGGAGGTGTGACTAGGGTTCATAAACAAAGGGCTTTAACTCCTAAATGACAGATGATTGAGCAGTGAGGCTGCAGGGGCATGTTCTATACATCAAAACTGCTTCATTAAGCTAAAGTTGTTCAGGTGACTATAGTGTCCCTTTAATTGTACATACTCATCCTGCTGGCTGCCCAATTGCTCAGTAGACATACCTGCAACATATTAAGCAGGGGTTAAGGGAATACTTGCGCTCCCGGGAGTTATATAGGGTCATACTGATGCTCATGTGCCTTTTTTTTACTCTTTGCTCTGGCATTTGTCTTGCATAAGCACAATCAATCATTAACATTCACATTGCAAAAGCTTTTAACTGTTTGCCACGTGTGGTCAGAAAATCCTTTGCATCAAATTGTTGTGTTTATTCACTTAAAATGACCAAGTGTCACATTTCTTTTTCAAATTCTTTTGAAATGATTTGGCATTAGGTGCCCAGTGACTTGAGGCACACATATATGGAGTTTCCTCATGTTTCCTAATGAATTTTAATGCTATGTCTTGTTACAAATTACTAACTTTATATTGTAAAAAAATTGCCAAGTCATAAATAACAAATAAAACATTTTATTATTTTCTTTTTCAGTTTTAATGTTTATTGTTTAAAGCATGTTTTGATTTCCATTACAATACATGATGACTACATTCCACAAACACTAAACACAATCATTACACGTACATTACACAGTAAAAGCTGCTAATTCCCACCTTCCATTAAAATACATTATTAACAATGTCATTATTTATGTATCTATAAGAAATTGACCTTTATTATTACACAAACCAGGGTTAAGATATAATTCAGTTATCTGTTACACATCCAATAATATAGGTTTTGTTTTTATCTTGTGCACACTGCCACTTCCTCCAAACCATTTATAATGATGGACATCATTGAAGTTCTCAGTACACTGCTGCAGCTGGCACTGTAATGGCATGCAGTACAATTACTTAGAAGTAGTTAGGGCTGGTGGGACCTATCAGGGTTCAGGTAACTTATGGTTATAAGTGATGCTGTGGGCTGTCACTTCATGTAAGTACTTACCACCAATATTTAGAGTTGGTACAGGTTTCAGGAGGACTTGCCACCATGGTTCAGAGGTCGAACAGGAAACCCTACTCCATATTTTTATTTACTTATTAACGGTTGCCAGCTGGTTCCTTGGTAGTACCACACAATTTTTTTTCAAGTTGCCATGAGTTGGTACTTTCCCTATTTTATGGAAAAGCTCTCTAAAATATCTGACTGAATCTGTTAGTTATTTATTAATATTGTTTTATAAAATATTTTACCAGGATGGATACATCCTCACATTCTTTTTTTTATTATTATTCTTTATTTTGGGTGTGCAGTGTTAAATACATGTTTCTTTTTTGTCTCTTGACACAAGGTATAATGACAATGTTTGAACGGATATGGACAAGATATGCTGCACATTTTTTCTCTCGTGAAAGAAAACATGCTTATTCACAATAAGGCAATATATGAACAGTGAGGCAATAAAAACATAAAATTGCAACTAGATTAATCTAGAGGCATAGAACAGTGACATTTCTGCGTTGTGCTTTCGCACTTTCTCAAGTGTAGTATAAGACAATAGGTGGAAGCAAGTGTGTCAACAGGAGTGGTGTCTGGTGGTAATAGTTTTAGTCGTCAGGGTTACAGGTGTGGTAGTACAGGTGTTCATGTGTTGTTGTGCCAGGGTGTCAACTATTTTGAGTAGTCAAGAGAGCTTTGTGTTGATCGTGTTCAGGCGTTCGTAGCGGTTTGTGGTGCTGTGTGGCCCAGCTCTCTGTCGAGGTTGTATCTGGCGATGTTGCTCAGCATGCCTCGTGTAAGCAGGTCCTATGTCAGGATGTCTCGGTCAGGCTGTAGGTTGACTTGTGTTCCAGCTTTGGTGGGCTGGGCACCCGTGTGTCTAGCGTCTAGGGTTTACCGGAGGGTGATGTACCCCTGACCTAAGGGGTGGCGTGGGGGGGGTGGAGAGGGAGCTCTTGGAGTTCCCATCTCCCCGACCGTTGTGTGAAGCTAGCAGTGTGTTCGGTCATCTGTGGGTTAGCATTTCCGTGTGTGCTGTCAGGTGTATGAAGCGCAGAGACATGTGCCAAGCTGGGTAATATCATTTCAGTAAATAGAAACATAAGAACATTAACAAAAAGAAACAATCATTCTAAAAGAAAATTACAAGTCTTCTGTGGCTGGAGCGTTTGTTTACACCGCTCCTACTCCAGGAACTGCGTGTGGTTTGTGAAAATTCTTTCCAGCCTATGTTATTCAAGAGTCCCGATTTGTCGGTCCCGTGCTTCTCGGAATGAAAAGCACAGTGTTGTCTGGGTCCCATCTCTGTGCAGGGGTCTCTGTTGTGTCGTTTCTGTCCTGTAGACCCAATTTGGTGAGCACTGCAGGCACTTCTGTGGTCGCGGAGACCCTGTGCGTGGTCCCGTTGTGGGTGATAAGCAGGGATCGAGGTGCCCCCCAGCGGTATGGCAACTTCGCGGAGCGCAATAGGCTGGTAAAGTGGGATAGTGTCCGGCGCCACTGAAGTGTGGCTCTAGTTAGGTCCTGGAAGAAAAGCAGCTGTGCATTTTCAAAGGCCAAGGGGGTTTTGTCCCGTACTGCCGACATGATGTTGGCTTTGTCCTGTGTGGTGGCACAGCGTAAGATAATATCCCTGGGAGTTGTATTAGGCATTGTGGCTGAGGGTGGGAGTCTGTAGAGCCCGTTGAGGAGCATCTTCCTTGCTGTCGTTGGCGGCAGGATGGTGGCCAGGAGCCGTCTCACATAGTGAGGTAGTTCTTCAGGTGTAATGTCAGAGGGTACCCCACGTATTTTGACGTGGTTGCGACGAGCTCGGTCTTCGTGGGTTGACAGTTGTAGGGAGAGACCCTGTTGGGTGGTCTGCAATTGTTGTATCACTTCCTTTACTTGTGTTATGTCTGTTTGGATGGTCATGATGCTCTCCTCTGTCACCCTTACTCTTTCAGTTACTTTTTGTACTTCCCTTTTAAGCAGGCCCACATCTGCGGCCAGTGTCTCCTTAATGTCTTGCACCCAATTATGGAGGTCCTGTTTGGTGGCCAATGTGTTGTCAGGCGGTGCCTGTGTTGGTGTCGGGGTGTACTCACTGTCATTCTCCGTTTGAGCGGGTGTGTGAGATGCTGCCCGGGTCGTTGTCGGAGTTTGTGGGGCCTCCGCAGCCCTCTTTGATTGTGCCTGCCTCTGCAGTAGAGCCCCAATGTCTGCTCTGCCGGGTGGCCGGATTGTACTTTTTGCGTACGTCTCCCCATATTCGTTGAGGTATTGTTGTGGGTCGGCAGAGGGTCGCTAGAGGGTGGGGGCTCACCTCGGCTGTACACTCCATCTAGGAAGTATTTGAGCCCGGAGGCTGTCGGCGAGGGATAGGCCTTGAGCCTCCGTTTCACCTTGCCAGATCTCTGGGGTTGAAAAAAAGGCATCAATGTGTGCGTTTCTTCGTCCTGATGCCGGATTCAGGATGGGTCTGGCAATCGGTCGGTTCCTGTTCTGGATGTTTGCGGATTTATTTCAGGCTTGTTTGGAGCAGGCAGAAATGGCGTCCGCTCCGGTTCAGGTTCAGGCCACACACACCCATTCTTCTGTTTTCAAGTATGTCCTGGGTCCACAAAACATTGCATTGATACATTATGGTACAATAAAATACAAAAACAATATTAATAAACAATATATATAAAAAATTCAACATAGAACAGGCAAGAAATATATAATCAAACATGACAGGTGCATTCTGTTTTGAGATATGTAGAGATGGATCTCTTAAAGGATTTTAGGCATGGGGTAGATTTGAAAGTGTGTGGGAGGTCGTTCCATAATTGTGGTGCTCTTCATCAGATTAATCTCATGCATCAATTAAGTATTGTCCACAGTCTATTTTACAACAACGAGAAAGCTAATCCAGGTATTCATTACAAATTCTGAAAAGTATTCAGATTGTATGATTGCTGCTGGGCCAGTTCTTGTATTACAAATATCAGTAAGAGGGTAAAGAGCAAAAACTCAGCTGACTTGTTTTGCAATTAAACTCTGTGGACTCACCTTTCAATTACCTACACAAACACACACCCTGCATTCACTTTACACACACTACATCTGCTACACCAATGCACAATCTGCATCTAATACACACAAACACTGCATACATTGCACAGACATACAATCTGCATTGACGTTACACATTGCATCCACTACACACATTCTACATCCACTATACACACACCACATTCAGTACACACACACTTCATCCTTGTGGACAACCTCGTGGGCGAGCCCTGTGGGTAGACTTGGGGGCAGGCCCTCTGGGCCCCCAGAGGCCAAGATCTTGAGCTACTACCAGGGTCTCCACAATTTCTGATGGCAGCCCTGGTTTTATCCATGTTCTTTACTGATTCATTATTCATATCTAAGGACTAGCTTAGTGCACACATATTCAGCAGTTTATACTCCGGATGAATTAGAAAATACTTTTAACTGGCTTAGTCGGAGGAATCATCACCATCTTACTTCGATTATAGGATCTAGAGTTCAGCTGGCAAGTGGACTCTCTACTTAGGAGTGTCATTCAGTGCGATGTCGATGCTATAACATTGTTATTATCATACTGATGCTTCAATTATTTATTTATTTGATTAATTTATTTTTCTACTTGTAGTTTATTGCGATTTGGGTTTGTACTTTTTTGCGTGCAGCCTTTATTAGGTTGTCTCTATTAGGAGTATTTAGGACTTATATTGTCATTTTTTTACTGGTGGTTTATCTATGGTATCAATAAATTGTGGTTTCCCTAATTTGCTATCCGTATGGGGCATTTTCATATTTAAGGGTGCCAAATAAGGGAGCTATCTGCTAATTTGGTATCCTTAAATATGGCTATCTCACATCAGGGTACCACTTTTATTTAGGGAGTTATCTACACAAACAGCTGACAAATCATAATAGAAAGCCCTTTTCTTAATTTTGTTCTTTCATGTGTTTAGTTGATAGCTCCCTCATTGGTATCCATAAATATGGCAATAGGTAAGGATCGCAAATTAGGGGGTTACCTATTAAACAGCTAAGAGATCAAAATTAAGAAGAGGAAGATTCAAAGACTATTTTTTTTCCATAAAACTCATGATATCATTATTGTAGTGTTTAATAACATGAATCTTTTTTCTGTAATCAGTTTATATTACAGGTTCACCTAAAACATTTCAATGAATAAAAGTTTGTTGAATAAAGTAAGCTTAACATGATACCACACAATGTAACCACAAATTAGCACAGAAGGCAGTGTTTTATGAATTATATTGTAGATACTTTATTAATGATTCAACTCTAAATAATCATTCAGACACTACTTAATAAAACACTATATTATATAGAGTACCAACATATGTAACATTCACTACACCAATAACAATTCAATGGTTGATATAGCTTCAGTGATAATAGGTTAAAAAAGGGCATCAATAATAGGATGACATCTTGGAAAATATCTGAACCTTAAAGTGTTACTCCCAGTATCATAACAACTAATGGTTATTATCACAGGAGTACCCTGTCCTGGTTCCCCCTGGAAGGGGGCCAACAGTTAGTGATGTACCGAACGGTTCGCTGGCGAATAGTGTGTTCGCGTTCGCCACGACGGGCGAACACATGCGCGGTTCGATCCGCCCCCTATTCGTCATCATTGAGTAAACTTTGACCCTGTGCCTCACGGTCAGCAGACACATTCCAGCAAATTAGCAGCAGACCCTCCCTTCCAGACCCTTTCACCTCCCTCCCAGCATCCATTTTAGATTAATTCTGAAGCTGCATTCTTAGATAGAGGAGGGAAAGTGTAGCTGCTGCTCATTTGATAGGGAAATTGATAGCTAGTCTAGGGTATTCACTACAGTCCCGAAGGACTCATCTGATCTCTGCTGTAAGGACAGCACCCCAAAAAGCCCTTTTTAGGGCTAGAACACCAGTCTGCTTTTTTTTTTTCACTGTTTTTTCACTGTTTTTTTTACAGTTTTTCACTGTAAGCTAAAAGCAGTCAGTGTCCTTCAAGCTGGTGTGTCAGGCCTTCAGCGTGTACTCTGCCAACCTCTGCCAGTCCACTTTGCAACTCATATCTGGTGTGACAATAGCGTGCCTTTAAAAAGAAAAACAAGTTTTTCACTGTAAGCTAATAGCAGTCAGTGTCCTTCAAGCTGGTGTGTCAGGCCTTCAGCGTGTACTCTGCCAACCTCTGCCAGTCCACTTTGCAACTCATATCTGGTGTGACAATAGCATGCCTTTAAATAGAAAAAAAAGTTTTTCACTGTAAGCTAATAGCAGTCAGTGTCCTTCAAGCTGGTGTGTCAGGCCTTCAGCGTGTACTCTGCCAACCTCTGCCAGTCCACTTTGCCACTCATATCTGGTGTGACAATAGCGTGCCTTTAAAAAGAAAAAATGTTTTTCACTGTAAGCTAATAGCAGTCAGTGTCCTTAAAGCGGGTGTCAGACCTTTAGCGTGTACTCTGCCAACCTCTGCCAGTCCACTTTGCCACTCATATCTGGTGTGACAATAGCATGCCTTTAAAAAGAAAAAAAGTTTTTTCACTGTAAGCTAATAGCAGTCAGTGTCCTTCAAGCGAGTGTCAGGCCTTCAGCGTGTACTCTGCCAACCTCTGCCAGTCCACTTTGCCACTCATATCTGGTGTGACAATAGCGTGCCTTTAAAAATAAAAAATGTTTTTCACTGTAAGCTAATAGCAGTCAGTGTCCTTAAAGCGGGTGTCAGACCTTTAGCGTGCACTCTGCCAACCTCTGCCAGTCCACTTTGCCACTCATATCTGGTGTGACAATAGCGTGCCTTTAAAAAGAAAAAATGTTTTTCACTGTAAGCTAATAGCAGTCAGTGTCCTTAAAGCGGGTGTCAGACCTTTAGCGTGTACTCTGCCAACCTCTGCCAGTCCACTTTGCCACTCATATCTGGTGTGACAATAGTGTGCCTTTAAAAACCCAAAAACTTTTTTCACTGTTATACATTGAATAGCAGTTAGTTGTCTGCAAGCGTCAGAAAGTCACTCCCTTGCCCGGCGTCTGACACCTGGCTTGTCTGAACTATTAGCCCGCCAGTTTTTACCATACAAGCTAGTGGAGTCTGAGGCGTTCAAAAAATTTGTAGCTATTGGGACACCGCAGTGGAAGGTACCTGGCCAAAATTTCTTTGCACAAAAGGCAATCCCCATCCTGTACTCGACTGTGCAAAAGGAAGTAATGGCATGTCTGGCACACAGTGTTGGGGCAAGGGTCCATCTGATCACTGATACCTGGTCTGCAAAGCATGGTCAGGGCAGGTATATCACCTACACTGCGCATTGGGTAAACCTGATGACGGCTGCCAAGCATGGAATGCGTGGCTCTGCAGAGGAGTTGGTGACACCGCCACGACTTGCAGGCAGGCTGCTGCCACCTCCTCTACTCCTCCTACTCCATCCTCTTCCATAACCTCCTCGGCTGAGTCCTCTTCTGCTGCTGCGTCTTGCTCCACATCAACGGCACCCCCCCAGCGCCCCAGGTACTATTCCACATCCCGGATACGGCAGTGTCACGCCGTCTTGGAGTTGACTTGCCTGAAAGCAGAGAGTCACACCGGACCAGCACTCCTGTCCGCCCTGAACACACAGGTGGAAAAGTGGCTGACTCCGCACCAACTGGAAATCGGCAAAGTGGTTTGTGACAACGGAATACATTTGTTGGTGGCATTGAATTTGGGCAAGTTGACACATGTGCCGTGCATGGCACATGTGTGTAATCTGATCGTACAATGCTTTGTTCATGAGTACCCAGGCTTACAGGACGTCCTGAAGCAGGCCAGGATTGGCTTGGTGATGTCCGTAGGAGTACTCACAGATCCCTGTTCAAAGTCTGTTTGTCTGGATAACCCGTCAGCATTGCCACTTTGCTTCCCAGGGCGATAGTGAATTGTAAAGTCAAAAGGCTGTAGCGCCAAACTCCAGCGCAACAGCCTGGCATTGTCTCCTGACACCCTGTTCAGCCACACCAACGGGTTGTGATCTGTAAGGTAAACAGTTGTCCATACAAGTAAGGTTGCAGCTTTTTGAGGGCACACACCACCGCCAGGCACTCCTTTTCAATGGCAGTGTATCTACTTCCCTGGGTCAAAGTTTCCGGCTTAGATAAGCCCTGGATTGCTCGCCGCCATCTGCTCCGACTTGGCACAGTACTGCTCCCAATCCAAACATAGAAGCATCTGTATGGACGAGAAAGCGTTTAGTTGGATCAGGAGCAGAAAGTACAGGTGATTTAATGAGCGCCGTCTTGAGCTGTTGGAAGGTCTGTTCACACTCTGGGGCCCATACTACTATCTTGGGGAGGTTTTTATTTGTTAGATCTGTGAGAGGTTTAGCTAGGGGGCTGTAATTAGCTACGAATTTCCTGTAGTACCCTGCAGTACCCAGGAATGCGAGGACCTGGGTTTTAGTGTGGGGGGTTGGCCACTTGGCGACTGCCTCTATTTTAGCGGGTTCTGGTTTCTGTAGCAGGCTAAGTATTGAACTTCTGCCATTCCTATATGCACTTACTGGGCTTTAGGGTCAGTCCGGCCTCCCTAATCCAGTCTAGTCCGGCTTCTATGTGGTTCAGGTGTTCGGCCCAGCAGCAGCTAAAAATGGGTATATCATCTAAGTAGGCACAGGCATACTCCTGAAACCCATCCAGTAGCCGATCTACCATCCTCTGAAAGTTAGCCCGGGCATTCTTCATCCCGAATGGCATGACCTTAAACTGATACAGGCCAAACAGGGTGACAAATGCCGACTTGGGGATGGCGTCCTCGGCTAATGGAATTTGCCAGTACCCCTTGCACAGATCTATTGTGGTGAGGTACTGGCCTCTGGCCATTTTGTCTAGGATCTCGTCTATCCGGGGCATAGGGTAGGCATCTGAGGTTGTTTTATCGTTTAGCCTCCGGTAGTCCACACAGAAACGGGTTGTGCCATCCCATTTCGGTACTAGTACTACCGGGGTGGCCCAGGGGCTGTCAGAGTGTTCTATCACCCCGAACTGCAGCATTTCCTCAATTTCTTTCCGCATATTTTCTTTAACTGCTTCGGGTATGCGATAGGCGGTTTGGCGAAGGGGGGTCTGGTCTAGGGTTTCAACTTTGTGAGTGGTTAACGGAGTGTACCCAGGTAGGTTGGGAAACGTGGCCCTCTTCTCCTGGATTAGTCTTTGAACCTGGGTTCGCTCCTGGGGGTCTAACCATTCTCCTAACTGTACTTCTCCCAGGTCTCCGCTCTGGCCCTCTTGGTCTAGGAGATCTGGGAGTGGCAAATTATCATAATCTTCAGTGGCAGTTGAACAGATCGCAGTTAACTCTTCCGTGCGCTCGTGGAATGGATGAGCATGTTCATATGGAGCATGCGCTTGCCTCCCGTGCCTGTGACTAGACCGATCACAAAGGTGGTATCACAAACCTGCTCTACCACCTTCTATGAGTGTCTATGAACATACGGATCATCTGTTTAAGTGTTCCATTAAACCGTTCACAGAGCCCATTGGACTGGGGGTGATAAGCGGAGTTCAGTATTTGCTGAACCCCACATATCTTCCAGAGTTGTTGTGCGACTTCGGCGGTAAACTGGCTGCCCCTATCCAAAATAATTTCCTTGGGAAATCACACCCAGGAAAATATTTGCATCAGTGCATCCGCTACCGTCTCTACGTGCACATTAGTCAAAGCTATTGCTTCTGGGTACCTGGTGGCATAGTCCACCACGGTCAGTACATATTTCTTGCCAGAGGGGCTGGGCTTGGATAGGGGTCCTATAATATCTACCGCTACCCTACTGAACGGTTCCTCAATTATGGGAAGAGAACAGAGCCGGGCTTTGTATCAGTCTCCCCTCTTTCCTACCCTCTGGCAGGTATCACAGGTCTGGCAGTATCGCCTGACGTCCTGTGAGATACCTAGCCAGAAGAAGTTCTGGGTCAGCCTATGCTAAGTACGGCTGATCCTTAAGTGTCCAGACAGGGGAATGTCGTGGGCGATGCGTAATAACTCCAGTCTATATTTTCTCGGCACTATCAATTTCTTTATGGGTAAGGGAATGGATCCGGACACTATTTTTTCTACAGCAGCCCCTTGTCCCAGGTGTACCTTTACCCTTCTAATCCTGCCTGGTCTTTATTAATACGATCTTTGTAGATCTGCAGGGAGGGATCTAGGGCCACTTCAGAACCGAATTCTAGGGGGGATGCCCAGGGTGTGACATTGGGCATGGGGGGTACATTGCTTACCTGAGCCTCAGAGTGGTTAGGCGGAGCTGTGGTGTGGGCCTGCTGCCAGGTCACAACCGGATACGCCTCTTGTACTGCGGTTTGAGGAACAAAATCTAAAGTCAGCTCCCCCAGGACGTTGCCCAAAATAACGTCAGCGGGTAGGTCCTGCCTGCCCCACCTCCACGTTTCTGTGCCCCGCTCCACAATTCAAATGTACCTTGGCAGTGGGTACTTTATAAATGGCTCCACCTGCCACCCGTACAGCAACACAGTCTCCAGTTAGGAGGACCGACCAAGCATCTTTTTCTATCTCACGGTTCCTAAAATCGCTGCCATATACACATCCACTGATAGGGGACGCAGCAGGGATTTAACTGATAAGAATAGTACAACTTAACACACCTTATAATAACGCAGAGAGAGGCAACGCAGAGAGAGGAGTCTGAAGAAGAGGAGTCAGATGAGGAAGGTGGCTTTGAGGAGGTGGAAGACCAAACACAGCAGGCGTCCCAGGGGGCTTGTTGTCACCTTTCGGGGACCCTTCGTGTTGTATGTGGCTGGGTGGAGGAAGAGACCTTCAATGACATCAGTGAGGACAAGGAACGGGACATGGCTAGCTTGGTATCCAACCTTGTGCAAATGGGGAATTTGCGGTTGTGGAAATGGACTGTTTGCGGTTGTTTGCGGTGCGTTAAACGGGGAGTTTGGTCTGTCACTGTGAAGCGGGCGTAACCCTTACACAACCTGATCGATACAACATCATACAGTAGGTTCCCCCCTCATTATTTTTATGGCCCCCTCCCACCGCTCTCGGGTGGGGGCAGGGGGGAGGACAGTAGGTCCCCCCATTGTGATTTATGCCCCCCACCCACCGCGCAGGGGTGGGAGCCGAGGGGGAGGACAGTAGGTACCCCTTCTTATCCTTATTTAGTGAATATTCCCCTGTATAACAATGTTTGTCATTTAGTGAATATTCCCTATTCTGCTCTGTGTCAGTGTGTATCAGGGTCTCTGAGGACAGGTGTCAATCAAAATCTGCCAAGTGACCCTATGTAGGGGGAACAGTCCCTATTCTGCTCTGTGTCAGTGTGTATCATGATCTCTAAGGACAGGTGTCAATCCATATCTGCCAAGTGACCCTATGTAGGGGGAACAGTCCCTATTCTGCTCTGTGTCAGTGTGTATCAGGGATCCTTAGAATAGGTGTCAATCCATATCTGCCAAGTGACCCTATGTAGGGGGAACAGTTTCTATTCTGCTCTGTGTCAGTGTGTATCATGTTCTCTGAGGACAGGTGTCAATCCATATCTGCCAAGTGACCGTATGTAGGGGGAACAGTCCCTCTTCTACTCTGTGTCAGTGTGTATCAGGGATCCTTAGAATAGGTGTCAATCCATATCTGCCAAGTGACCCTATGTAGGGGGAACAGTCTCTATTCTGCTCTGTGTCAGTGTGTATCATGGTCTCTGAGGACAGGTGTCAATCCATATCTGCCAAGTGACCCTATGTAGGGGGAACAGTCTCTATTCTGCTCTGTGTCAGTGTGTATCATGGTCTCTGAGGACAGGTGTCAATCCATATCTGCCAAGTGACCCTATGTAGGGGGAACAGTCTCTATTCTGTTCTGTGTCAGTGTGTATCAGGGTCTCTGAGGACAGGTGTCAATCCATATCTGCCAAGTGACCCTATGGAGGAGGAACAGTCCCTATTCTGCTCTGTGTCAGTGTGTATCAGGGATCCTTAGGATAGGTGTCAATCCATATCTGCCAAGTGACCCTATGTAGGGGGAACAGTTTCTATTCTGCTCTGTGTCAGTGTGTATCAGGGGCTCTGAGGACAGGTGTCAATCCATATCTGCCAAGTGACCCTATGTAGGGGGAACAGTCTCTATTCTGCTCTGTGTCAGTGTGTATCATGGTCTCTGAGGACAGGTGTCAATCCATATCTGCCAAGTAACCCTATGTAGGGGGAACAGTCTCTATTCTGCTCTGTGTCAGTGTGTATCATGGTCTCTGAGGACAGGTGTCAATCCATATCTGCCAAGTGACCCTATGTAGGGGGAACAGTCTCTATTCTGTTCTGTGTCAGTGTGTATCATGGTCTCTGAGGACAGGTGTCAATCCATATCTGCCAAGTGACCCTATGGAGGAGGAACAGTCCCTATTCTGCTCTGTGTCAGTGTGTATCAGGGTCTCTGAGGACAGGTGTCAATCCATATGTCAAGGTGTCAATATGTCATATGTCAGGTGTCAATCCATATCCATTGTGATTTAGGAATGTTAGGTGATTTATGCCCTTTATGGATTAAAACCAGACTCTGCATCAACTGTGTAATTTTCCTTTTGAGTTTTGCCATGGATCCCCCTCCGGCATGCCACAGTCCAGGTGTTAGTCCCCTTGAAACAACTTTTCCATCACTTTTGTGGCCAGAAAGAGTCCCTGTGGGTTTTAAAATTTGCCTGCCCATTGAAGTCAATGGCGGTTCGCCCGGTTCGCCGGTTCGCGAACGTTTGCGGAAGTTCCCGTTCGCGTTCGCGAACCGAAAATTTTGTGTTTGCGACATCACTACCAACAGTTTCGCAATGTTTTGCCTCTATTGTCTGGGTCCTGCCGGGTTCCGAGGCTCCTGAGTGGTCAGTGAAGTAATTTTATCTGTCACAGCTCTGCAGCTGTGGTGGTTGACATTTATAAAGTGAAATAAAAACAAGGTGGTAAACCGCGCCAAAAAATGCTCAAAGTGAATACAATAAAATAATGGTATATACATGCATATAGGCAATCCAATATTATGGCGATGTATATAACCCTCAAAAGAGATAAAAACAGAAAGATAATAGTGCGATATGTCACATAGATGATTTAACACATACGGGTGTAAAAAAACAGATGAAAGACTAACTCACACTTTACAGAGCTACTGAGAGCTCTGCTGTATAACGCCTGGACGGTATAATCCCCGTTTTAGGATATATGGATAGTGGATGTATTAGGTGTCCAATTCTCATCAGCCGTGTATATGAGGAAAAAACAGAATAAAATCCAATGTTACAGTATGTACAGTATAATTGATAATATGATAAGAAGCAGGTATCCTACTTACAATTTCCAGAGCAATAACTTGCTCTGGTTATGAAAGCTTATGGTGGTATAATCCTCACCAAGTGATATGTAAGATAAGCATGAATCCATTAGCACCAGGAAAAAATAGAAAACACAAGAGGGGTTGGAAAAAAGTAGTAACTTTAATTGGTTCAAATAATAAAATCTATATAATAAAAACAAGCTTCCAGTCCCTTAATTTACGCGGTTCGCCCGGGTTTGGGCTTCTTTAGAAGTATAACTATAGCTTCTTATACTTCTGATGAAGCCCAAACCCGGGTGAAGCATCTCTTGAGGACTGATGATGGTCCCGAACCATCATAATGGAAATAATTACTTACCTGACTGCCGCTGTTCCTCCGCCGGCGATCGGCGTTTCTCCTGGTCGGGGGGGACTGCCTGACAGCCCAGACAGCCTCCCCTTGGAAAATTAGGCCCCCACGGCCATGTGATTGCTCTGAAAGAAAGGTCACATGGCTGCAATAGGCATCCAGGCATCTGCCTGGTGAAAAAAGATAAAATACAAAAGGTAAAATAAAAAAATAATGTTAATAAATTAATAAAAATATTTATTTGTATATATATTTGAGTTTTATACATATATATATATATATATATATATATATATATATATATATATATATTTATATATATATATATATATATATATATACATATATATATATATATAAATTTATTTTTTTTATAAATTTTGCTTCTGTTCCTTGCACACACACCTTTCTATCAAATAAGTGCCTGGTGCATTCAGCCACAGCCAAAAAATTATAGAGTGAAAATAATGAACAAAGGCTTGCACTCCCGGTCTTCTGTAAAAGTATTCTTTCTTTATTCCATTTTCATTAAAAAATCTACGTTTAAGCCATCGTCCGTGGCTTTCATCAGGATCAACAAAACAACAATAACACATTGGCTAACTAATGCTCTTATATAGCTAAACTAACTAATTAACAGGAAGAAGCTCCAGAATACACCAGATAGTGGACCTTTTGGGTGGTTGAGTAATTTAGGGTTTAAAGTAATGCAATGGGTAGTAGTGGGTGTTGTTTTATGTATAATATTTTTTTTTTTTGTAAATTTGATTATATGTGTGGGAAAGCAAGCTATGAAGAAAGTAAGACCTATCCGGGAAATATATGAGTTATAGTAATGGGATCAACAGGTGGATTGTATTGGTTATGGGCAATGATAAATGTTCTATTATTGTGTTCCCATTCATGTGCAATAACTTATCATACCTATAGGGGGTGTCGTGAGCTATGTGACATTAAGAGCAAGAAGATGGCTGCTGCATATTTAATGAGACATGTGCTTTAGGGAGGAAGTGACCTATAGGTGGCCTAGTGAGCACTGTGACGTCGAGTGAATAAAGATGGCTGCCGCATAGTCAATGAGACATGTGCTTTAGGAAGGTATTGAGAATTCTTAAGTCACTTCCTTTTACAAATGACCACATGTACTATCCGCCTCCTAGAGATGACCATTAGGTATTGGTTATGTTACCTCTGTGGGTGGATACTAGATGGGAGGTTATTTAAGGGGTTACCATAAACTAGAGAGGAGTTTCATGACTGGGTCGGAAGAAGGAAGGTGGCTTTAGAGGTGCCCATGTAAATCCATTTAACATGTGGCAAGGAACTCACCTCATTGTTCTGTGTGTTATGCTGATTCAATTATCTTGTGTAAGCTGCTGCATCTCCATGAATAGAGCTAAGTAGATTTCTTACCTGAATGTATTGTTTATAGCAGTGTGTGTTTTTAAAGTATGTTTTTTTGTGTGCTTGATAATTGTATTCCCAGTAAAGTTTTGTTTATACTTTCATCAAAACTTTGCCTCTTGTCTGTTCATTCAAGATATTCACTAATATTTATGTGATTGACCAGTATACCTTTTATTATTTTATTTGTGGTATTATTTCATATTTATGAAATTCAGAACTTCATAAATATAAAGAAATTACTTAATTTACCATTACACCTGGGTTGTCTACTTTTAAAAAAAATATGTACATATGAGGTGTGATTCAGAGATTTATGACAGAAAACAGTGTTACAATGTCACTATTGATAAATGTTAAAAATACAGTTGCAAGAAAAAGTATGTGAACCCTTTGGAATGATATGGATTTCTGCACAAATTGGTCATAAATTGCGATCTGATCATCATCTATAAGGCTATCCTAACTATAAGATAATAAGGCTATCCTAACTATAAGATAATGCCAGGGACTAATGAAAGTATTTAGAAAACTGGGCAGACTAGATGGGCCGAATGGTTCTTATCTGCCGTCACATTCTATGTTTCTATGTTTCTATGTTTCTATCTAAGTCACAACAATAGACAATCACTGTCTGCTTAAACTAATAACACACAAAGAATGAAATGTTACCATGTTTTTATTGAACACACCATGTAAACATTCACAGTGCAGGTGGAAAAAGTATGTGAACCCTTGGATTTAATAACTGGTTGAACCTCCTTTGGCAGCAATAACTTCAACCAAACATTTCCTGTAGTTGCAGATCAGACGTGCACAACGGTCAGGAGTAATTCTTGACCATTCCTCTTTACAGAACCGTTTCAGTTCAGCAATATTCTTGGGATGTCTGGTGTGAATCGCTTTCTTGAGGTCATGCCACAGCATCTCAATCGGGTTGAGGTCAGGACTCTAACTGGGCCACTTCAGAAGGCGTATTTTCTTCTGTTTAAGCCATTACATATTTTTTTATAAAAACACCCTCCTTTCTAATACAAACATATCGCACTTGCACTATACAATTAGAAACTGCGGCACGGTCGGCGGTAAGGAAATGTTACCATCAACAAAGATACAAAATTGGGCGGTAGGTATTAAAAGATTGACTACCCCTGGGTTAAACAAAATGTGTTGTATAATAAGCCTGTTAATATGCCTTACATGCCTAATGAACACTGCAAAAGATTGTTTTAAAAGTGATGGGTGTTTATGTAGCAGAAATATCTCCTTTTGAAATATTTGTGCGGCATTATGGGTGAATAATTACATGTTCATATTAATCATAGGGTTAGTTTCGAGGTATCGCACACATATTATAAGCCTTTGGAGGGCTGGTAAAACCAAGTGCAGGGGTGATATCAAGCTCTTCACCAGATGGAGCCTTAAACGTGAAGTTCTGCAGAAGTCGTGTAAAGAACAGGAATAATTCCATTTTTGCTAAATTCTCTCCAACACAACTTCTTCGACCTAGAAATAAAGAAAGTGTTTATTCTTCAGCTGACTTAAAGGAACACTATAGTCACCAGAACAACTACAGCTTAATTTAGTTGTCCTGGTGAGGAGAATCATTGCCTTGAGGAATTATAATGGAAGTACTGTCTTTTCAGAGAAAAAGCCATGTTTACATTGCTCCTAGGGACACCTCCCAGTGACCACTCCTCAGTTGGTCATTGGAGGTGCTTCCTGGCTCAGTGCTGCATGAAAATTCAAAATGCTGCATGAGATCTAAAATGCATAGTCACTGAGTAAAAAGTCTGAATATTGACTGTGTATTTCACATGCATTATCGAACAGACATATAATCATTATATAACAGTCATACAATGATATTAATGAACATAAGCTCTATATGTTTGGCTTCTATTTCTGAAGTATATTCCGCATGGTTGTCATATATAATTAGAAAGAACTCACCTGCAGAAAAAGGTATAAAGGCTTCTCTTTTTACAAAGTTTCCATCAGAGTCAAGAAAATGCTGAGGGTAAAACTCATCTGGTTTCTCAAAGTGAGCCTTATCTTTCAGTACTGATGTTAGTAATGGTATAACGTGTGTACCCTTAAAACAATAACATAAATTAAAATTATACAATACATATATATATATTCAAAATAAATAAATAATAGCGAAGCACTAAGTACTTAAAAAGAGCTCTATAGGGGCAAAATTTAGAGCTGTTTATAAATTATATATGTTGATATTCAATAACACGTTTTTCACAAATTCCAGCTACCACACTTCAAAGTGTTCCCTTACAAGATATCCAAAGTATAGTATTCACCACATACAAGATATCCAAAGTATAGTATTCACCACATACAAGATATCCAAAGTATAGTATTCACCACATACAAGATATCCAAAGTATAGTATTGAGAAGTGGAGCGATATATTTTAATTTTTCATGCCATATATTAATTGTAGTATCATCCAGTGAAGAATATAAGTGTATTTTCCCCTTTTATAAATTTTGGTGCATGTGGGAGAGGGGCTCATAATTGCTTTATATCGCTTCACTTCTCAATACTATACATATATATATATTTGTAATACCTGTAATTCCATTATTTGGTAATTGATTTTTAAAAGGTTTTTCTGTTTTGTGCCATCTATGTATACTAAAATAAAAAATAAAAAACATATTTAAACATTACTTTCCAGGACACTAAAATGACTCAGATTCTGGAGGCGGTTGTTTTGCAAACCGCTTGTTATTGAAGAGATTAAGAATATCATACAATTTTAGGTGACTTGTACAGTTTAAGTGAAATCTCTCCATTATTTCCATATCTCTCGAGGATTCCAACAATACTCTCTTGGGTATGACTTTACTGGTCTTCAGTGGTCTGTGTGGCTGACCAGCCTTGCCCTGCTGTTCCTGATGCTGTTGAGGCTCTATCATAAAATACCTCATCTTCTGAATTAAATGGCAATGCTGATTTAATTTGATTGGGTATTAATGATTTTAGTGAGTGACATGTTGTGTTTCAGTTAGACTAGCTTGTAGGTTTACTTTTATGTGTGATTGTATGAATTATTATATTTTAAATCTTTGCATCAAAATTGACTAGTTAAATTTTAAATTCTGAGCATGGTGGGGTGAGTCTGTACAGCAATACCTAGCCAGTCGCTAGTCTTTAATTACAGCGACTGTTTAGTAGCTATGTCCTTTACTGTTTAGTAGACATGTCCTCACAGTTTCATAGACATGTTTTTACAGTTTGGTAGTTCCACTGAGCTAACTCACTATGTAACATGCCCTGCTGCTCAGTTAACATGCACTGAGTGTTTAGTAGACATACCCACGCTATTCAGTGGAGTGTTCATGTGTTTAAGGCAGGGAAACTCATTTATCAACAGCTTTTTGCTTGCAAATTCAATAAGCTTATTTTAAGGACTGGAAAATGCTTGATAAATCAAAAATATTAAATTCAATATTGTTAAATGTCTTGATTCAATCTATGGCTTGAGCTTTTTCTTAAGACCTCTTTCATACAAAATTTAAGAAATGTTTTTTTAATCAGAATCTTAGCACTAAGCAAACATTGACATTACCACCTATTAGCTGTGTCAGAGAACCAGAAATCTGGTGCCATACATGATGGGATCACAGGCACCGGAAAGTGACATCACAGATAATGGCTGAGAGGCAAGGAATTTGACTGTGTTACAATATTGCTGTTCCATGTTTAACATTATTTTTTAAATAGGTACAAATAAATTGAATATTATCTATATTTGATATATAATATAACAATTATTATTAAAAAAAAAAAAAAAAGATACCTGCCTTTGGTAAGAAATATCCTTTGAATGTGATATCTTCAGTAGTCGCGTGTGGAAGATTTCCTGGCACGATATCACCAAATCTTTGGATTTCATGAATAACTGCATCTGTATATGGCATTTCTTTACGATGTTCTGTCTGGGGTTGAGCTAATCCAATCACTTTCTCTATTTCATTTTGGACCTTTACTGTAAGCAGTAAATGCAGAAAAAAACACCTTTATAATTAATAAACATATCATCTGATAACCCATTCTTTCCTTAAAATTGGATGGTGAGATTTCTTAGACTTGGTAATAATCTTCTAAAAGATTCTCGATGTGCTGATCTTGAATTTATTTTTATATAGGAAAATGAAAAAGTAGCAACTCTTGGAGTGAAGTTATTATTATTATTATTATTATTATTATTATTATTATTATTATTATTATTATTATTATTAATAAAGGGCCAAAAAATGTCATAGTGCTGTACATTAGGTGGACTAACAAACAAGTAGTTGTAACAAGTTTCTAAGCTAAATGCATCTTTCTTACCCATTAATTTCTTTAATCATGATATATCTTTAGCCATTAGTTGTTTCGTAATAAATAAACATTCCCATTAATGTATAGATCTGATTACTTTAAAAAGAGCTGTCATCTCGAGAGATATGACTTGTTTATACACACACAGCAAACACTATTGCGACATTTACTGAGTGCATAATGCCGCAGAGGTAAGTATATAACTCGCCTTTGATGCACTTCCTTGTTTAGTGAGTTGAGTTTTCCATGCCATAATGTCTTCTTGTATGTACTCATGAGCTGTGTGTACTTCAAGATTTAACCAATTTACACACAAGTCAAAGAATATAAGTGCTGCGGAATAAGTTGACCCTATTTAAATTCTAATAATTGTAATGATAGCTTTTATTAAAATGCTTGCAAATCAGGAGGGATGATGTAGTACACAACATCTGGAGTGCAGAAGGATGCCTACTTCTGCTCTAGTAAGAGGTGTTTTAGGGGAATTAAATAAATGCATAATGGTAAAAGATGTAGTACATAGGTATTTGAACCCCTGCTAATTTTGAACGTATACCCACTGACAAAGAAATGATCAGTCTATAATTGTAATGGTAGGTGTATTTTAACAGTGAGTTACAGAATAACAAAAAAAAAAAAATCCAGAAAAACACATGCCAAAAAAGTTATAAATTGATTTGCATGTCAATGAGTGAAATAAGTATTTGATCCCTTATCAATCAGCAAGATTTCTGGCTCACAGGTGTCTTTTATAAAGGTAATGCACTGAGATAAGGAGCACTCTCTTAACCCCTTAAGGACACATGACATGTCTGACATGTCATTATTCCCTTTTATTCCAGAAGTTTGGTCCTTAAGGGGTTAAAGGGAGTGCTCCTAATCTCAGCTTGTTACCTGTATAAAAGACACCTGTCCACAGAAGCAATCAATCAATCAGATTTCAAACTCTCCACCATGGCCAAGACCAAAGAGCTGTCCAATGATGTCGGGACATGATTGTAGACCTACGAAAGGCTGGAATGGGCTGGAATGGGCAGCTTGGTGAGAAGGTGACAACAGTTGGTGTGATTGGAAGAAACACAAAATAATTGTCAGTCTTCCTCAGTCTGGTGCGTGGAGTTTCAATGATCATGAGAATGGTGACGAATCAGCCCAGAACTACAAGGGAGGATCTTGTTAATGATCTCTAGGCAGCTGGGATCATAGTTGCCAAGAAAACAATTGGTAACACACTACGCCGTGAAGGACTGAAATCCTGCAGCGCCCACAAGGTCCGCCTGCTCAAGAAAGCACAAGTACAGGTCCATCTGAAGTTTGCCAGTGAACATTTGAATAATTCAGAGGAGAACTGGGTGAAAGTGTTGTGGTCAGATGAGACCAAAATCAAGCTCTTTGGCATCAACTCAACTCGTCGTGTTTGGAGGAGGAGGAATGCGGCCTATTACCCCAAGAACCTCCCCACCATCAAACATGGAGGTGGAAACATTATGCTTTGGGGGTGTTTTTCTGCTAAGGGGACAGGACAACTGCACCGCATCAAAGGAACGATGGACAGGGCCATGTACCGTCAAATCTTGGGTGATAACCTCCTTCCCTCAGCCAGGGCATTGAAAATGGGTCGTGGATGGGTTTTCTAGAATTACAATGACCCAAAACACACAGCCAAGGAAACAAAGTAGTGGTTCAAGAAGCACATTAAGGTCATTGTCACGGTTGCCGGCCCGCCGCGTGGCAGGGCTGTGCCCGACCGGCACAGCCTCGCCGACAGCACGAGCTTACCTGCTCGTCGACGAGCCAACAACCACTTCCCTGCATCCTCCGGCCGTCGCGCCCAGATCCAAAATGGCGCTGCCCGCGTGGTCGCGCCTAAACGTAGCTCCGCCCCCGAAGTTCATACTGATGTGCGCGTGACGTCACGACGTCAATGCGCACGCACGTTTTGTGGTCAGAGGTCGCCCTCTGACCAATCAGACCTTAGAGGGGGAGATTTAAATCCCTAGCTCACCTCAGTGCCTTGCCCTGTCGTGGTTTCCTGTTCCTGGTTTCCTGAGAGTGCTTTATCTTTGTGAATCTGATTTCCTGGTATCCTGATCTTGGCTTTTCCCTGGTTATTCTGAATTCTGGTTTCCCTGACTTGGCTTGTGTAAACGGTATTGTGTATTTTATGGCTTCCTTGACCTCAGCTTTCCCTTTGACCATTCTCTGTCTCTAGCGTATTAGTCCGGCCATTCTAAGGTCCGGTTTATGCTCTGTCCTTTTATTTTCCTTTTCTTGCCTATGTATATGTTTACATAGTTTCTGCGTGCTGGACCACACTAGTAGTCGTGACATTACGACAGGGCCATGGATCCTGCAGTACTATGCAAACATATGATTGCCTGTGAGAATATGGTGGAGGATATGGACCACAGGTTAGATCAATTTGCCCAGGCACTTCAGACCTTGCTCCAGAGAACTGCCTATTTAGAGCCACCTCCTGTACCACCTGTGGTTCCGCCACCTGTAGTGGCTCCCGTGCCACATAAACCACCGTCCATAACCCTTTCACCTCCCCCTCGTTATGGAGGTGATTCTAAAGAATTTAGAAATTGAGTACCACTTTGAAGCTTCCCCCGGTTCATTCCCTACCGATAGATCGAAAATTGGCTATCTGATGAACCAATTAACAGGAAAGGCTTTAACCTGGGCTAACCTCTTATGGGAGAGTGGAAACGCCATAGCCCGTGATTACAGTGTCTTCCTAACAGCATTTAAGACTACTTTTGAACCTAAAGGCAGAGAAAAGAACGCTGCCAAAGCCCTAATGAGGATAAAACAAGGCAGTCGCTCTGTAGCTGATTACGCCATAGAGTTCAGAACATTGGCGTCCGAGGTTGACTGGAACAATAGTGGTTTGGTGGCTGCTTTCTCAGAAGGTTTAGCTGAGAGTATACAGGACGAGACCGCAGCTAGAGACCTTCCGGTTAACCTCAATGATTTTATTGCCTATATGATAGATATCGATAACAGGCTCAGAGAAAGAGAGAAAAACAAACAACGTAATAGACGTCCTAACTTGTCCATAGCCCCTTGTTTCTCTTACCCAGTGGTGATTAGCCAAGCTCCACCTCCAGAACCTGAACCCATGCAATTGGGTATTTCTAAACTCACTGACGCAGAGAGACAACACAGACGTAATGAAGGGTTGTGTATGTATTGTGGCAAGAAGGGACATCAAAGATTTTCATGTCCAGTTCGGCCGGAAAACTTGCGCACCTAAGGCACGTACGGGGACCGACCTTAGGTGTGATGTATATGTCCCCTAAATTGACTAAGAACCGTTTCCTTGTCAGAGTTAACTTGTCTTTTAAGAAGACCGCTGTACAGTGTGAGGCTATGATTGACTCTGGGGCAGCAGAGAATTTCGTAGACAAAGAATTTGCTGAAAAGTTTCTCCTGCCCTTAAGACAGAAAGAGAGACCCATAGCAGTAGAGGATATTAATGGAAGGCCTCTTACCCAGCCTCTCATCACACACAAAACTCTGCCAATCACTGTCTCAGTGGGTATTCTTCACTCTGAAGAGATGATTTTTCAAATCATATCTTCACCTACATGTCCAATAATACTCGGTGTCCCTTGACTCCAGAAACACAATCCACGTTTAGATTGGGTTGAAGGAGAGATTGTGAGTTGGGGTGAGAGATGCAGAGGTGTTTGCCCAAAGCAGATGCCACAACCAATTGGTACCATCAATGTTCCCATTACACCTCCCCTAACCACACAAATACCACCGCAGTATTTGGACTTAAAGGAGGTGTTCAACAAGGTCCAGTCGGAGGGGTTACCACCACATAGACCGTATGACTGTGTCATAAATTTATTACCAGGTACTATGCCTCCAAAGGGAGGAGTATGCTCTATCCCCCCAATAAAACCTTTGTTTAGAGGAGTATATAAAGGAAGCTCTCAGAATGGGTGATATCCATAGGTCCTCCTCACCCGCCGGGGCTGGGTTCTTCTTTGTCTCTAAAAAAGAAGGAGACCTACACCACTGTATAGACTATAGGGGATTGAATAGGATTACGATAAAAAAACGCCTATCCTATTCCCATTATATCAGAATTATTTGACTGGTTGAAAGGAGCTCGAGTCTTCACTAAGCTCGATCTCAGAAGTGCGTACAACCTAGTCAGGATTAAGGACGGTCACGAGTGGATGACCGCATTTAATACTAGAATGGGACATTACGAATACCTGGTTATACCGTTTGGATTATTCAACGCTCCAGCGGTATTCCAGGATTATATTAACTATGTCCTAAGAGAGTACCTCCACATGTTCGTTTTAGTGTACCTAGACAACATTCTCATCTATTCCCCAGACCTAGAGACACATCACGAACATGTGAGAATAGTACTAAAAACCCTATTAAAGAACGGTCTCTACTGTAAGCTGGAGAAATGCCAGTTTGACCAAACAGAGATACAATTTCTTGGATATGTTATATCTCTGTCCGGTTTCCAGATGGACCCCCGCAAGCTGGAAGCAGTCTTACAGTGGCCGTTGCCCAAAGGCCTTAAAGCTACACAACGCTTCATAGGTTTTGCGAATTACTACCGCAAATTTATTAAAGGATTTTCTTCTGTAATTTCTCCTATAACCAACCTAACCAAAAAAGGAGCAAATTGCAAATCATGGCCCAAAGAAGCAAGAGAGGCATTTGAACAGTTAAAATCTTTATTTTCCTCAGCACCTGTCCTGACCCATCCTGATCCAACCAAGCCATTCATTCTAGAAGTAGAGGCTTCTTGTCCGGTCGTTTCACAACCGCTTTCCTCTCAAGCCGGGTCCTTCCCGCCCGGTGGGCGTTCTTCGAGTGGGGGGTACTGTCACGGATGCCGGCCCGCCGCGTGGCAGGGCTGTGCCCGACCGGCCACAGCCTCACCGACAGCACGGGCTTACCTGCTCATTGGCGAGCCGACAACTACTTCCCTGCATCCTCCGGCCGTCGCGCCCGGATCCAAAATGGCGCTGACCGCGTGTTCCCGCCTAAACGTAGCTCCGCCCCCAAAGTTTATACTGACGTGCGCGTGACGTCACGACATCAACGCGCACGCATGTTTTGGGGTCAGAGGTCGCCCTCTGACCAATCAGACCTTAGAGAGGGAGATTTAAATCCCTAGCTCACCTCAGTACCTTGCCCTGTCGTGGTTTCCTGTTCCTGGTTTCCTGAGAGTGCTTTATCTTTGTGAATCTGATTTCCTGGTATCCTGATCTTGGCTTTTCCCTGGTTATTCTGAATTCTGGTTTCCCTGACTTGGCTTGTGTAAATAGTATTGTGTATTTTCTGGCTTCCTTGACCTCGGCTTTCCCTTTGACCATTCTCTGTCTCTAGCGTATTAGTCCGGCCATTCTAAGGTCCGGTTTACGCTCTGTCCTTTTATTTTCCTTTTCTTGCCTATGTATATGTTTACATAGTTTCTGCGTGCTGGACCACACTAGTAGTCGTGACAGTCCTGGAGTTGCCTAGTCCGCCTCCAGACCTTAATCCCATAGAAAATCTGTATGGGGAGCTGAAGTCTTGAGTTGCCAAACGTCACACTCGAAACCTTAAAGACTTGGAGAGGATCTGCAAAGAGGAGTGGGACAAAATCCCTCCTGAGATGTGTGCAAACCTGGTGGCCAACTACAAGAAACGTCTGACCTTTGTGATTGACATCAAGGGTTTTGCCACTAAGTACTAAGTCAAAAGGGTCAAATATTTATTTCGCTCATTGACATGCAAATCAATTTATACTATTTTTGACATGCATTTTTCTGTTTTTTTTGTTATTCTGTCTCTCACTGTTAAAATACACCTACCATTAAAATTATGGACTGATCATTTCTTTGTCAGTGGGCAAACACTCTAAATCAGCAGGGGATCAAATACTTTTTTCCCTTATTGTAGAGGTTCTGGTGACATCATAATAAAAGTCTAAATTATGTGTGCCAATTGTATTATTTTTATATAATTTACGCTCCAGTGTTATGGTTTATATTATGCTATCAATTACACACTTCCCAAAATCATATTGGTTTAAGGGAAGGCTGTTCTGGCTGCTTCAATGCTACAAACAAGGAGCTCAGTTATGCTGCTAAATGGTGATCTTACAAAGGAAAACTATTTTAAAAATGGTATAAAACCTATATTGCATTCATCTTCCTAAGTCTTTGGTCCATTAAGAGTACTAGTACAAAATTAAACCAAAATTCATTAGGGCAAATAGGATACTCACTCTGAATTTCTGGGTATTTCATCATTAGCAGAAGACCCCAGCGTAGCGTTGTAGAGGTTGTCTCCATCCCAGCAGCAAATAAATCAATCATAAGAGTTGTAAGGTTCTTGTCATTGAAATATAAATCAGGATTAGGCTTTTCCTGTTGAAATATTCATTGAGAAATTATACACCATTACAGGGTATCATTTTCACTAATATTATCAATACAATAGATGGACTTACAAGCCAGTAGCTGCAAAAAGACATATAGAAACAGAAGATGCCATGGCCAACTAAAACATATTTACATTCTAAAAGGAGTGGGGTTTTATTACACAAAAGGCTAATTCATGTAGGAAAGAGCTGATTGCTAGGAAAGTTTAAAAAAAAAATAAGATTATTTACCTCTAAGGATGAACAAATAATCAAAATAATAACTTTATTTATAAAGCGCCAACAAATGCAACAGTGCTGGTATAGGTGGACTAACACACAAGTATTTGAAACAAGACAAGTTGGACTCAGGAACAGAGGGTGTTGAAAGTCTTCACAAGTTAATGCTATTTAAGAATACTACACACTTGACAAAGGTCATTTTTAGGTCGCATCACATACAATGTACTGGATTGTTTCTTTGACCACTTAAGGACCAAGGATGGTCAATGCCTGGGATCTAAAACTCTGCCCTTCCAAACGTTAATGGTCTACAAGTCTAAGAAATCTTTGAAAGTATTAGATGGCCATAAAATCACAAGTTATAGTTCTGCAACATCTGGGGTCCGGAGTTTGATATCTGGTCTTTGCCATTATAATGCTATTCGTTAAGGATCCTATTACAAAGTGCAATGACCCACCCAATAATTTTCATAGGGCACTCAGTGACAAGAATGTCATGACAGCATAGTGTAGCATTTGGGGCATTAAGGGTTAATATTTGGACTTTGGCATTATAAGGAGTTATAACAACTTGTGCACTTTTTCAAGATTTAAGCCCAATACCTATAGTTTTGCTCATTTGCTGGCCGAGCTATTCCCACCACGTGATACTTGTACAATTTACCTGAACGCACTCAGGGAGTTATCAGGACTCCAAAGTGCATTCAAATATTAGTTCAAAATAGTTGAATTGAGACACACCTCAAGTCAGCTATGTTTTCAGTTCCACTATTTTACCCTAAAATCTGAAATTCACTTTATTTATTTATTTATAAAATATTTTACCAGGAAAGATACAACTGAAATTTATCTTGTTTCCAAGTATGTCCTGGGTCAACAAAATATTGCATTGATACATTATGGTACAATAAAATACAAAAACAATATTAATACACAATATATACAACATTTAACATAGAACAGGTAGGAAATTTATAATCAACCATGACACATGCATTCTGTTTTGAGGTATGTAGAGAGGGATCTCTTAAAGGACTTTAGGCTTGGGGAAGATTTTTAAGTGTGTGGGAGGTCGTTCCACAATTGCGGTGCTCTGTAGAAGAAGATCAGATCGGGCCACTTTCTTTTTGTATTGAGGTAGAATAAATAAAGTGCTGGTTCTGGATCGGAGGTTATAGGAGCTGGGGGGAGCAGGGGAGAGCATTCTGCTAAGGTAGGGTGGGAGTTTCCCAGAAAATCTCTTAAACACAAAGCTGAAAAGATGAAGGGTGCGTCTGGATTCCAGCGACAGCCAGTTTAGTTCTTTTAGCATGTCACAATGGTGGGTCCTGTAATTACATTGTAGCACAAATCGGCAGAACGAGTTATACAAGGTATTGAGTTTATTAATTTTGGAATGCGGTGCAGATGCATAAACTACATCCCCATAATCAATGATTGGCATCAGCATTTGCTGGACAATCTTTTCCTTTACTGTAGGGCTTAGGCAGGATTTGTTTCTGTACAGGGCACCTAGTTTTGGATAACGTTTAGATGCAAGTTTTTCTATGTGCAGGCCAAAAGATAGATTGGGGTCTAATAACATACCCAAGTATTTGAAAGAGTGGACAGCGGTCAGTGTGCCATTTGAATTTGTTTTGATGGATAGGTGGGAATTGTGTAATTTGTGTAATTTAGGTACTGTTCTAAAGATCTTTTCAAAGACTTTAAAGTCAGTCATACCTAAGTGAAAACCTTGTTAAACATACATACTGAAAGAATCAACCTGTTAGATAACTGGCTATGGATCTTGCAATCTTGAGCTGCCTCCACAATGTTTTTTTTTTTAGGAATAACTTGAACTTTACGAGATTGGATTTGATTTAAGAAAAGTGATTTTCAAACTCCAGCATTTCTGTGCAACAAATTCAACACAGCAGTGTTAGTCTTGTATATATCCCATGACACATTAAAAAAAGTCACTTGTGCATTATGATATTGAAATATGTAATGTAAATTGAACATGCAAATTAAATATTTGTAGAGATAAGTTTCAGGTGAAATTGCAGGTGGGTAAATGGACACTAGAGTCACCAGAACAATTACAGCTTAATGTAGTTGTTCAGGTTAGTATAAAAATTAATTCAATGCATCTCTATGAGGAGGTGCTGATTAACCAAAATGGTGTTTGACAATTCTGATGATGATGTCCCCAAGGAGGCGGATCGTGGTGGGACCAGCGTCAGCAGACCCATGCGGTGCTGAAAATAAGGTTTTCACCTTTTCTAATCCTAAATGGTGGATTAAGCATTATACACTGCGTGCAGAATTATTAGGCAAATTAGTATTTTGACCACATCATCCTCTTTATGCATGTTGTCTTACTCCAAGCTGTATAGGCTTGAAAGCCTACTACCAATTAAGCATATTAGGTGATGTGCATCTCTGTAATGAGAAGGGGTGTGGTCTAATGAAATCAACACCCTATATCAGGTGTGCATAATTATTAGGCAACCTCCTTTCCTTTGGCAAAATGGGTCAAAAGAAGGACTTGACAGGCTCAGAAAAGTTAAAAATAGTGAGATATCTTGCAGAGGGATGCAGCACTCTTAAAATTGCAAAGCTTCTGAAGCGTGATCATCGAACAATCAAGCGTTTCATTCAAAATAGTTAACAGGGTCGCAAGAAGCGTGTGGAGAAACCAAGGCGCAAAATAACTGCCCATGAACTGAGAAAAGTCAAGCGTGCAGCTGCCAAGATGCCACTTGCCACCAGTTTGGCCATATTTCAGAGCTGCAACATCACTGGAGTGCCCGAAAGCACAAGGTGTGCAATACTCAGAGACATGGCCAAGGTAAGAAAGGCTGAAAGACGACCACCACTGAACAAGACACACAAGCTGAAACGTCAAGACTGGGCCAAGAAATATCTCAAGACTGATTTTTCTAAGGTTTTATGGACTGATGAAATGAGAGTGAGTCTTGATGGGCCAGATGGATGGATTGGTAAAGGGCAGAGAGCTCCAGTCCGACTCAGACGCCAGCAAGGTGGAGGTGGAGTACTGGTTTGGGCTGGTATCATCAAAGATGAGCTTGTGGGGCCTTTTCGGGTTGAGGATGGAGTCAAGCTCAACTCCCAGTTTCTGGAAGACACCTTCTTCAAGCAGTGGTACAGGAAGAAGTCTGCATCCTTCAAGAAAAATATGATTTTCATGCAGGACAATGCTCCATCACGCGCGTCCAAGTACTCCACAGCGTGGCTGGCAAGAAAGGGTATAAAAGAAGAAAATCTAATGACATGGCCTCCTTGTTCACCTGATCTGAACCCCATTGAGAACCTGTGGTCCATCATCAAATGTGAGATTTACAAGGAGGGAAAACAGTACACCTCTCTGAACAGTGTCTGGGAGGCTGTGGTTGCTGCTGCACGCAATGTTGATGGTGAACAGATCAAATCACTGACAGAATCCATGGATGGCAGGCTTTTGAGTGTCCTTGCAAAGAAAGGTGGCTATATTGGTCACTGATTTGTTTTTGTTATGTTTTTGAATGTCAGAAATGTATATTTGTGAATGTTGAGATGTTATATTGGTTTCACTGGTAAAAATAAATAATTGAAATGGGTATATATTTGTTTTTTGTTAAGTTGCCTAATAATTATGCACAGTAATAGTCACCTGCACACACAGATATCCCCCTAAAATAGCTATAACTAAAAACAAACTAAAAACTACTTCCAAAAATATTCAGCTTTGATATTAATGAGTTTTTTGGGTTCATTGAGAACATGGATGTTGTTCAATAATAAAATTAATCCTCAAAAATACAACTTGCCTAATAATTCTGCACTCCCTGTAGGGTCAGGAATACATGTTTGTGTTCCTGACCCTATACTGGTCCTTTAAGAAATCTGAAATGCCCTCTAGTGGCTTGTTACTGTACTGCAGCCATAAGCAATCACAATGCAGGAATAAGGAGTTCAAGAAAATTCAATAATACCTCTTTTTGTTTGACAAGGAATGTATCGACAAGGTTTCTCTGGTTATTGATGTCTAGATGATTCCTGTGTGATGTGAAAGTCTCTTTAACAAAGCTTCTCAGCTCATCTGTGTTTTTGACAACGGTTTTGTGGCTTCCAGGCAACCATTGCAGCACAGAAGGAAAGACATTATACAACTTGAAGAAACAAATAGAATGGCTTTAGAACATGTTACAATGTTTATATAAGTTATGTGCATTTTACTGCATCCCATAAGTCTGTCAACTAACACACAGTTCATTGCTCATAGATACATGTGAGTTTTATCTTTGGCCAAATATGATTGTAACTGATTTGATAACTCTGGAATTGTGTTTACAAAACTGTCACTATATGTATACCCATTTCACATGATATCAGAAAGAGAGATGTGATTGGGGGTACCCAGCCATTATTGGTCCTCCAAGTCACAGTCTTTGTCAACTCAACTGTTCTTAAGGTGGATCTGTCATGCACACAATTTGTTGATAGCAAGTTTTTTTCTTAAAATAAGTTTAACATGCAATGTGTAATAATAACATTGTCATAAATAGTTTAATACACACATGTATGTAAACTGTTCATCCTCCACTGCGGCTATTCTGCTACAACCACCTTTCTAAACTACTGGATGGCATATTACATCCTACAGCATTGCTGCATGCCAGACAAAAGAGCAGAGATGGCACAGATCAAGCAAAAAGAACAAAACAATGTATCAAAATGGTGTAGAATTAATTACCAATGCCATAGGAGTTCCCAGAAGTCTGGCATTTTCATTGACTAAATGCATGAGCCTTAAAATTGTTGGATCATCATATTCAAAACGACGATCAAGAAGTATGGACACAATGATGTTGGCTACAGCAGCGTTCATTATCCATGTATTCTCAAAAGGTTTCCCTGTAATTAAAGATAAAACAGAAAAGTCTTGCCATATTTACCGGTATAAATTTATTCTCAGTCTTTTCCCATGGCAGCATCACGAATGCTGAAATGTAGGATCTCAATAGTGATGTTGCCCTGGTTAATCAAGAAAACTGAATCATCTTAACATACTAACTGGACTTTTCTATTCCTGATCTTTTCCCACTGCCGTATCACTATTGGTTTAAATCCTACCTAAAAGGATTAGTGGTGCTTTCATGATTTGCCCAGAAAACAAATAAATGATGCATATCCGAACAAAAGAGTGCAAAGATACTGCACAGAAGTTCCCGAAAGTGAGGAAGACACAATTATCACCCAGTGTGTGGAAGATATAAAGTTCTGTGCTCAATCTCCCACTAATGGCAACAACTTAATCTTAAAAGTGAGAACTGCTCATGAACAAAAGAAATGCTTAAAAATTTAAAACAGTAGACCCAATCAAGTAAACATATAGTTTGCTATTAGAATGCAATATACATGAGCTGAAAGAACAATGCAATAGCTTTTTAAGTACACTATTTTGAGTCTCACAGGGAGAAAAGCGCTATAAAAAATCGCAAATTATTATATGTTATAATTATTATTATTTTGCTAACACAGACAGATTGAAATGATGGAACATTTTTAGAGAAAGGTGGAGGGTTAAACACAGCAATTGGGTAAAGACTAACCTACAACTTGATTTTAAGAGAATGTTAAGGTCTCTTGGTACAATATCAAGGTCTCTTGGTACAACTTTTTCCTCACTTGGAGTATTGTACGCAGTACTGGAGACCATATATTCAGAAGGATATTGATACTTTGCAGAGAGTTCAGAAAAAGGCTACAAGACTGGTTCGTGAATTACAGGATAAAACTTACCAGGAAAGGTTAAAGGATGTTAACATGAATAGCTTGGAGGAAAGACGAGACAGGGGGGATATAATAGAAACATTTAAACACATAAAGGGAATCAACACAGTAAAGGAGGAGACCATATTTAAAAGAAGAACAAAACACCACAACAAGAGGACATAGTCTTAAATTAGAGGGGCAAAGGTTTAAAAATAATATCAGGAAGTATTACTTTACTGAGAGGGTAGTGGGTGCATGGAATAGCCTTCCAGCTGAAGTGGTAGAGGTTAACACAGTAAAGGAGTTTAAGCATGCATGGGATAGGCATAAGGCTATCCTAACTATAAGATAAGGCCAGGGACTAATGCAAGTATTTAGACAATTGGGCAGACTAGATGGGCCGAATGGTTCTTATCTGCCGTCACATTCTATGTTTCTATGTTTAATACAGTATTCTTGTGAATAAGTTACTCTTTTATTTCTCCAAGATACTTCTACTTGTATGTACAGTAGGAATAGTATATATACATATACCTGTTTAAATTAAATGTATTCATCTCCTTAGTCCTTCAACATTAGTAATTAATATTCCAAGTGCCATAACTACTACAGCCTTCTGTTGTAGTTTTGGTGCCAGGAGGGACATGGCACTCTCGCTGCCAAAACTGTCAAAGTGTTTTAACAAGGTTTAAAACTTCCCTGGGACTCGCCATGCACGGGTTCTTCACCTTGTCCTCTCAGAGTTGGGGAATCTGGGAAACAGATTCAAGACATCCACTGGCTGAGAGCACTTAGTTGACAATCTCAGCCAATAAATGAATGTCTGTATTAGCCTCAGGTCTCTCCTGCTAAAGAAGACTGTAAGCAACACAGGCACCCATCTGTAGTCTAGTAAATTTCAAACCATGCTAAGAAAGATTTGACAGATTATGCGGGGACAGCACCAGTAACGGTAACTGAAGTGGTTATGGTGCTTGGAGTATTCCATTAAATAAAATTTCAAAGACAGAGAGGATGAGATTAAGACAGAAAGACGCTCAACTAAACTTTGCCATATTCCTCTATATACAATAACATAAAATAATTGCATTTACACTTTCATATACATAAAAAGACAACACTTGCAGCAAAATTGAATTCAGCAGGTGCAGTATTTTAGACAGATTATACAAATTCTCCCATAAATGTAACAGAAAGCATTACTAATCTGTTCTACTTACACTCTCATTAAATGGCAGAACACAACAAAACAGCATTTACTGCAGTTGAACACTGACCATTATAAGAGTGAAACGTTTGTGTTAGAGAATCATATTCTTCATATATCTTATTTTCTATGGTTTTCTTTCCCATTCCAAAATCTCGCAGAGTTGAAAGACTAAATCGTCGCATTACCTTCCAGTTTTCATCACGGGAAAAAATAACACCTGTGTAGAAAACAGCACAACACATCAATTAATATCAGTTATGATTACAACTACATCTTTCCCCGTCCTTTTCTTCTACCTCTTGTTTTCCTTCTCTCTGCTTCTTACCTGTTCTCATATTCCATTTTGTTTTGCTCTTTTTCTAAGGGCATCCATTGTTCTCCATCAATGCTATGTGCGCTACTACTTATTACCAGTTATTTCTCTATGTATTTGTGTGCATTCCTAGTGCAATGTGTCATATTCATCGTTTTCATATTTTTTCCGATTGTTGTTTAATGTTGTGTTTTTATTCCATTGTGTAATTGCTTGGTTCCCTTGACGGCACAGCGTTTAATTACATAGATTATAATATTTTTTATCAGCTTTCTCTTGAGCTTCACATGTGCCTACTATGTGAGTTTAGATTTTATATGTTATCATATTATTATTATGTATCTTATGTTATTAATCTGTTCAAGTGAAAACGTATCTCTAATAAATTGCAAGAATTTCTGCAGTTTTTCAGTTGTTGTTCGGTAACTGTAACATTCACCGTGCTATTTGATTTTCCACTAGTTCTGGATGTATCAATTTATTTTAGCTAGAAATTTAGAAGAAAAACATCACCCTTTTTGAATATCTTAGCCCCTTTAGTGAATCTAACCTCTCTATAGTGTCTTATACTGCCTTCTCTACATACATATACATACACAGTCATGGGGAAAAGAAAGTAATCCCTCTTTGAATTTTATGGTTTTATATATCAGGTTATATTAACAATCAACTATTCCTTAGCAGGTCTTAAAATTAGGTGACTACAACTTCAGATGAAGAACAACACCACATGATATATTACACCGTGTTATGGTTTATTTAACAAAAATAAAGCCATGTGTGAAAACGAAGTACACCTTATGATTCAATAGATTGTAGAACCATCTTTAGTAGCAACAACTTTAAATAATAATCTTCTCTACGACTTTATCAGTATGTCACATTGTTGTCAAAGAATTTTGTCCCACTCTTCTTTATAACGTTGCTTCAGTTCATTGACGTTTGCTGGCATTTGTTTTATGCCACAATTGGGTTGAGTTCTGGAATATGCCTGGGATATTGCAACAAGTTGATTATTTTCTTTTTCAGACATTCTGTTGTAGTTTTGCTGGTGTGATTGGGATCATTGTCCTGTTGCATTACCCAATTTTGTCATTGCTTTAGCTGTCAGATAGATGGTGGCTTCACATTTGACTCTAGAATACTTTAGTATACAAAGGGGTTCATGGTCTACTCAATGACTGCAAGGTTCCCAGGACCTGTGGCTGCAAAACAAACTTAAATCATCACCCCTCCGCCACCGTGCTTGACAGTTGGTATGGGGTGTTTGCTCTGATATGCTGTGATTGGCTTTTGCCAAATGTGGTGCTGTGCATTATGGTCAAACATCTATACTTTGGTCTCGTATGTCCAAAGGACATTGTACTTACGTCCGGTCATCAATCTGTGCAACCTTAACGCTTTCATGACTTATCGTCATTTCAAGATGGAGGGTATCCATCCTCTGAGAGACTTGCTCTGAGAGGGTGCCTAGTTCTTTAGACTGGGCCTGAAGGATGCTTACCTTCACAAGCTCTCCCCCTCTGACACTGCCACCCCTGCATCTTTGTCCTTCGGTGGTCTCCAACTTACCCACAACCCAAGAAACTCTGAATGTAAAGGTGGTGGTGTTGGGTTTCTCCTCTCCCCTCACTGCTCTTTTAAACCTCTTCCCACCCCCCCTTCTCTCTCTTTCCCATCATTTGAAATACACTCAATTCGCCTTTTCAAACCCTTCTCTGCTAACATTGCTGTTATTTACCGTCCCCCTGGTTCCCCTCTTCTCTTCCTTGACCACTTTGCTGCCTGGCTACCCTATTTCCTCTCTTCTAACATTCCATCCCTAATTCTCGGGGACTTCAATATTCCTATAAACCCACCTTTGACCTATGCGGCCACTAAACTACTTTCAATGACTTCCTCCCTCGGGCTATCGCAGTGGGCAAATTCTCCCACCCATGTAGCTGGCAATACCCTTGACCTAATCTTCACTTATGCATGTACAGTATCTAATATCTGCAACACTCCATATCCACTCTCTGATCACCAGCTCTTATCATTTGCTCTCACATACCCCCTCACCCAAAAACCTCAGCCTAACCCCCCTCAACTCAGGAGGGACCTTAATTCTCTTGATCTCCAACAGTTGTCAGCTGACATTGATTCACAACTGCTGTCCATCCCTTCCCTCTCCTGTCCTTCACAGGCCATCTCCATATATAACTCTACTCTTACATCTGCCTTGAACACTGCAGCGCCACTCCAAACAAGCACCTCGAGGAGGACCCGCCCCCAACCATGGCATACTAAATCAACGCGCTACCTGCAAAGATGCTCCCGTTGTGCTGAACGCTCCTGGAGGAAGTCTCGTACACAATCAGACTTTCTCCATTATAGATTCATATTGTGTTCATACAGTGCAGCCCTTGCCCTTGCCAAACAGTCCTATTTTTCCGCTCTCATTAGTTCATGTTCCCGCAACCCCAGGCGTCTCTTTCACACCTTTAATTCTCTTCTTCGCCCTGCTGTGGCCACCCCCAAAACTAACCTTACTGCTGATAACTTTGCATGTTACTTCACTGACAAGATTGAACAGCTAAGGAAAGAATTCTCCCCTCCTTGCCTTTCTGTTTCTCAATCACACATAGATCATGCCTTTCCTACCCTTCAGACATTCTCCCCAGCTACTGACCAAGAGGTGGCTGCTCTTCTTTGCTCCTCTCGCCCCACCACTTGCCCGCTCGATCCTGTCCCATCTCACCTTATTAGATCTCTCTCCACTTGTCTTGTGCCTTCTCTAACACACATCTTCAACTGCTCGCTCTCTTCTGGCATCGTCCCTGCTGACCTTAAACATGCCACTGTAGTACCTATACTAAAAAAACCATCCCTCGACCCATCCACCCCCTCTAACTACCGTCCCATATCCCTGCTCCCTTTTTCCTCAAAGCTTCTGGAAAGACTTGTCTTTACCCGTGTGTCTCATTTCCTCAATTCCAACTCTCTCCTTGACCCCCTTCAATCTGGCTTCCGCCCTCTCCACTCTACAGAGACTGCCCTTATCAAAGTTACTAACGACCTAATCGCAGCTAAATCCAAAGGCCACTACTCCATACTAATTCTTCTTGACCTCTCAGCGGCCTTTGACACCGTTGATCATGCTCTCCTTCTTCAAACTCTTCAATCGCTTGGTCTCTGTGACTCTGTCCTCTCATGGTTTTCCTCTTATCTCTCCCAACGCTCATTCAGTGTCTCCTTTTCTAATGATACCTCCTCCCCTTGCCCTGTCTCGGTTGGCGTTCCCCAAGGCTCCGTCCTTGGTCCCCTTCTATTTTCTCTTTATACTGCCTCTCTTGGCAAACTTATTACCTCTTTTGGATTTCACTACCACCTGTACGCTGATGACACCCAGCTATATCTCTCCTCCCCGGACCTCTCCCCTGCCGTCCTGCAACGTGTCACTGCATGCCTTTCTTCCATCTCTGACTGGATGTCCTCCCACTTTCTGAAACAATCTCTCAAAAACTGAGCTCCTTGTCTTTCCTCCTCCTAATACTGATCCTCATCTTTCGCTCTCCCTCCAAGTTTGTGGTACCAACATTAGTCCATCCGTGCAAGCGCGCTGTCTTGGCGTCATACTTGACTCTGGTCTCACCTTTGAGCCTCACATCCAGCATGTTGCCAAATCCTGTAGATTCCATCTTAAAAACATAGCCCGCATCCGCCCCTTTCTTGCACCAGATACTACCAAGGAGCTTGTCCATGCTCTAGTAATTTCCCGCATGGATTATTGTAACCCTCTCCTGATTGGTCTTCCCAATAGCCGTACTGCACCCTTACAGTCCGTAATGAATGCTGCTGCTAGATTGATTTTCCTCTCTAGTCGTTTCTCTCACACCTCACCCCTCTGCCAGTCCTTACATTGGCTTCCTGTATGCTATAGGAGTCAATTCAAGGTACTAACTCACACCTATAAAGCACTGAACAACTCTAACCCCTCTTATATCTCCTCACAGAACCATAGGTATGTCCCTTCTCGGTCTCTCCGTTCTGCCCGTGACCACCTCCTGTCCGTTGTCCGCACTCGTACGGCCAACTCGCGCTTGCAGGACTTCTCGCGGGCGGCTCCCTTCCTATGGAATAGCCTGCCTACCGCCATCAGACTCTCCCCTAGTCTTGCATCTTTTAAGAAGTGCCTTAAAACCCATCTCTTTAGGAAAGCTTATGGCCTCCAAGACTAACCCTTACCTCACATACCTGTCTCTTGCCCTCTCCTAAAGGGCAGCCCACCTTATTTGAGTGTAAATTCCTGTCCTAATGTGTTTTACACCCCACCTCCTATAGAATGTAAGCTCGTTTGAGCAGGGTCCTCTTCAACCTATTGTTCCTGTAAGTTTATTTGTAATTGTCTTATTTATAGTTAAATCCCCCTCTCATAATATTGTAAAGCGCTACGGAATCTGTTGGCGCTATATAAATGGCAATAATAAATAAATAAATAAATAAGTCTCACAGGCATTATCTCCAGTTCCTGTGGGGTCACAACTTCTGGCATTTCATCTGTCTCTCGTTTGGCCTCAGCTCAGCCCCATTGTGCTTAGAACCCCCAACGATGCTCCTAAAGGAGGTTATGGCTTTCATTCAGGAACAAGACATTTGTTCCATAGTATACCTGGATGACATCGTCCTGTTGGCTCCTGTTGACAGTGTCACTCTACACCGACAGATGGACCTGTTGTAGAAAGTGGGCTTAGTCATCAATGCAGAGAAATCGGAACTCTTTCCAGTACAAGAGATCCAATTCCTGGGTTTCACCATCGACTTGATCCAAGCTATCCTGAAGCTTCCACCCTCCAGAATTCCAATATTCACAAGGAGATCAGAACGCTGCTGCAATGGGATTGGATTATCTCCGTCTCTATTCAAGCGATGTGCCAAGGCTCTCTCCTGTACCGGGCTATAAAACGTCTGAAAAGGGCACACCTCTGCCAGTCTACCTCTATGACTAGTCCTTGGTTCTAAATCTTAACAGAGCAAAATCTAAAATTTCCAAAGTAAACACATTGTGCTGTCAGATCACTTGTGTAAGTCAACTGCAGTGAAGTGTGGCAAGGAAAGCGTAAACAGAAATAAAAGTAATTACATTCCTAAATGGCAGAGAATTGAGAAGTGAGACTGCAGAGGCATGATCTATACACCCAAACTGCTTCTTTAAGTGAAAGTTGTTTTGGATCTTAGAGTATCCCTTGCTCTTGCAAAGAGCCTTTGGTGCAGGCTCTAGCAGGGTATTAACAGAGCACGTGATATGTAATTCTAAATTAAAACACACTGCAATAAACAACGTTTTGATTTCTCTTTACATAAAGTGTATAAAGTCACAAGCACTGGAGGAGTGGCTAAGGCTGGTAAACTCTTCCAAGATGGGGAACAGTAGACAATTGAGCATAGCTAATGTAGCTAATCTTGTATCCCCCCATAAAAGTTATTATAGATATATTTCATTTCAGTTACCATGTCCCAAAAATATCTCATCAAACAGCACCATTCTGGGTCTTCCAGCAAACTCATCTGCGTGGTTAACAAGAGCATCTTTCACTGTTTCATATCCGCAGAGCACAACTCTCTTATCGGATCCTATCTGAATGCTGAATACTGAGCCGTATTTCTCAGAGAGCTGCAAAGTGCAAAAAAAATAATAATAATAAGTGATTATTTTTTATGGATAGGGATTTTTTTAGATACATGACATATTGGATTGTACACATGCCATAACAGTATTTGTAATTGAGTCAACAATGCACTATTCTCAATATATAAGAGGGAAACCATATTAGACCCCAGAAAACTGAATATCAACCAAGCCATAAATAGAACGCATAGTTTAGCTATTTCACGAGGAAAGTTTCTGTTTTTCCCCTTTAAGTTGCTATGTCAAATAACTTAAATTACATGTTGACCCTTCCTAAAATATTTAGGACACCATTTTGATTATCCTCTTGAATATTGCCATATTCCTTCAGACAATACATGACTTTGAGGCTCTTTATTGACCATTATTTCTTTTTTAATGAAATGTTATTCATATTCTACATTCTCTGCATGTATGCATAAGTGCCTATTTAAAAAAATATATGTTAGGACTATTGTAATTTGGCATTAAACATCTATGTGTAATGTGTAAAACTATTGCACAGAGATTCAGAAAAAAGGCATTACCAGTTGGCAGCTATTAATAGGAGCAATATGATCTGAAGTCAATGGTATCATGAATGGACATCTTCAGCCATGTAGAAGAATGGAGACTGACCTCCTGGTAACGCTTACTACATCTTATTATTAGTGATGTCCCGAACGGTTCGCTGGCGAATAGTTCCTGGCGAACATATCATGTTCGCGTTCGCCACGGACGGCGAACATATGCGATGCTCGGTCCGTCCCCTTTTTTTTTTGTGGTCTTTCAGCCACATTTACTAATACTAAGTAAAAATGACTTAGTATTAGTAAATTGTGCCCCTACTCGCAATACCGCGAGTAGGGGCATGTCTATTAAACAGTGAGCAGCCTATGGCCCTAAAGTAAAAAAACGGGGGAGGAATTATTGTCCTCCCCCCTGGCCCCCACCCCTGAGCAGTGGGTGGGGGCCCTAAATACCAATGGGGGGGACCTATTGTCCTCCCCCGGCCCCCACCCCTGAGCGGCGGGTGGGGGCCCTAAATACCAATAGGGGGGACCTATCATCCTCCCACCGGCCCCCACCCCTGAGCGGCGGCTGGGGGCCCTAAATACCAATGGGGTACCTATTGTCCTCCCCCCGGCCCCCAACCCTGAGCAGCGGGTGGGGGCCCTAAATACCAATAGGGGGGACCTATTGTCCTCCCCCCGGCCCCCACCCCTGAGCGGCGGGTTGGGGCCCTAAATACCAATAGGGAGGGACCTAATGTCCTCCCCCCGGCTCCCACCCATGAGCGGCAGGTGGGGGCCCTAAATACCAATAGAGAGGGGACCTATTGACCTCCCCCCGGCCCCCACCCCTGAGCGGCGGGTGGAGGCCCTAAATACCAATAGGGGGGATCTATTGTCCTCCCCCCCCCAGCCCCCACCCCTGAGCGCAAAAAAATTAATCCTTCTTCACCCTTCGAGGGCACGCCGCGTACTGAGCTCCGCAGGGCGGGTCAAGGCTTATGCAATTAGGCCACGCCCTGCAATTAGGCTTAGAACACTCTGATTGGTTGGTTTAAGCCAATCAGAGAGCTCTGTGTCATTTTACACAGCGTGGGAAAATTCCAAAGAACTTTCCCACGCTGTGTAAAATGACACAGAGCACTCTGATTGGGTGGATTTCAAGCCACCCAATCAGAGTGCTCTGTGTCATTTTACACAGCGTGGGAAAGTTCTGTGGAATTTTCCCACGCTGTGTAATTTGACTCATAACTCTCTGATTGGTTACTTAATCCACCGCTCAGGGGTGGGGGCTGGGGGGGAGGACAATAGGTCCCCCCTATTGGAATTTAGGGTCCCCACCCGCCGCTCACTGGTGGGGGCCAGGGGGAGGACAATAGGCCCCCCCTATTGGTATTTAGGGCCCCCACCCACCGCTCAGGGGTGGGGGCCGTGTGGGAGGACATTAGGTCCCCCCCCCTTATTCTTGTTTAGGGCCCCCGCCCACTGCTCAGGTGTGTGGGGGCCCATCACTATTGTGGCCAGAAAGAGTCCCTGTGGGTTTTAAAATTCGCCTGCCTATTGAAGTCTTTGGCGGTTTGCCGGGTTCGCCTGTTCGCGAACATTTGCGGAAGTTCGCATTCGCCGTTCACGAACGGCAAATTTCATGTTCGCGACATCACTACTTATTATCACTTCTGCTTGGTGCATTTAGTAGGGACAGCCACAAAATCCAATCGCAAAACATACAGTTGGCTGGTTAAAATCAGATAATAATAGGAATCCTTTTCTCTGTTTCAAAGTCTATGGTGCAGAAAGTACCTTCACGTTAAAAAAAAAAAAAAAACATGACTAATATTTGACCTAATAATGTTGTTCTTTACAAAGTTACTGGTTTATAACAGGTCTCAGAAACAGCCCCCTCCCCATTCACATCTAAAGAAATAAAAGCATATATTCTTGGTACTGTTAGAATGTATTTAGACACAGGCATGAAAATGAAATGAAATCTGTCTTATTTCTGTCTATTTTGCCCATCTTCTACTCATTGTAATCCAACACTAATCAAAAAAGATTCCAAGAATGTCTAATTTAATATGTTTCTTATAAGTGAACAGTACCTGGAGCAATGTTTTGTTCGGCTTCTTCAAATCTAAATGGTGTATATTTCCTATTATTGGCAAGGCATTTGGTCCAGGGGGGAAATTCCAATACTTGCTTTTACTCCGACCATAGGAAAAATATAGGAAAGATATACAGATGACGGAAAGTAAGATTGTGATTGGGTCCATTGGTATAATATATTTGGCAAATTCTGTACCTGAAAACACATATAGAAAGATTTTATATTGAATGCAATTCTATGCTCAGTATTGGACAAAAGGGTCTGGATTGTTTCAAAAGGTGTTTCTTCAACGGTGCCAAGACAAGTAAAATGATATGTAAGAGAATCAGCTTGGATTTTAATCTTATTTCCTCTCTGCTCCACATTCACAAAGATACTAGGGGGGGAAGTCCAGCCATCACAGCAGAGTAGTTTCCAACAGTCATATACCACTTATTCACAGAGACAAACCTGTTGTATGCGTACCCCCAGGGGTACAATCCAGTACTCCAGGGGGTAAAAAAATCTATTAATGGCAGAGGAGCATGGGCTGGGCTGGGCTGGGAACATGGGCTGGGAACCGCACGTTGAGTGGCTCCATTGGGTGGCCCATGCAATTAAGTCTACCCGATGGACAGTGGCCCCAGGGGGTCCAGACCTTGAGCTTTGTCAGAGGCCCCCAAATTTCTGATGGCCCTGTGTGTCAGTATGTGTATCTGTGTGTCTGTATCAGCATGTGTGTCTGTGTGACTGCATGTGTGTCAGTATTTGTATCTCTGTGTCTGTGCATCTGCATGTGTGACAGTGTTTGTATCTGTGTATCTGCATGTGTGTCAGTATGTATCTGTGTGTGGTGGTATGTGTATCCATGTGCCTGTGTGTGTCACAGGGCCGTCTTTAACACAGGGCAAAAGGGGAAGCTGCCCCGGGCCCAGTTACTCCTGGGGTGCCCAAAGCAGCTGCCCTGTGGGCCCACACTGCCCACAATAATTTGGAGGGGCCTATCAGGTGGCTCATGCATTTAGGGCCACCCGATGGGTATCACTGAACAGGGACCCGGTGGCGTGCCATGGCCCTTTAAGAGCCGACCCGGCCCCTGTAGTGTTAGCTGGCTGGGAGGAAGTGACAGCCAATCACTTCCTCCCAGATTCAGAAGAGAGCACCGCGGGAGGAAGGAGGCAGCAGCAGGTAGCAGCATGGGGAGGAGAGTCAGGAATGAGCTGCTGCTCATTCCCACTCCCATCAGCCTCAGCCAGCACTAAGCTGAGTTGAAGGTAAGTGTATCCAGTCCCTGACCCTCTCCTTCTGGGTGAATAGCTGCAGCTGGGATAGTTTTTAGAAAAAAAATCCCACTCAATGCCCCTGCCCTGATTTCCCCCACTTACTGCTTATCTTCTCTGTGCCCCCACTTACTGCTTATCTTCTCTGTGCCCCCACTCTCTGGCCCTGCCCTGCCTTCCCCACTCACTTTTTCTCTCCTCTCTGCCCCTGTCCTGCCTTCCCCCACTCACTTCTTCTCTTCTCTATGCCCCCACTCTCTGGCCCAGCCCTACCTTCCCCACTCACTTCTTCTCTTCTCTGTGCCCCCACTCTCTGCCCCTGCCCTGCCTTCCCCACTCACTTCTTCTCTTCTCTGTGCCCCCACTCTCTTCCCCTGCCCTGCCTTCCCACTCAATGTTTCTCTCCTCTCTGCCCCTGCCCTGCCTTCCCCCACTCACTTCTTTTCTTCTCTATGCCCCCACTCTCTGGCCCTGCCCTGCCTTCCCCCACTCACTTCTTCTCGTCTCTATGTCCCCACTCTCTGCCCCTGCCCTGCCTTCCCCCACTCACTTCTTCTCTTCTCTATGCCCCCACTCTCTGCCCCTGCCCTGCCTTCCCCCACTCACTTCTTCTCTTCTCTGTGCCCCTGCTCTCTGGCCCTGCCTTCCCCACTCACCTTTTCTCTTCTCTCTGCCCCTGCCCTGCCTTCCCCCACTCACTTCTCTTCTCTATGCCCCCACTCTCTGGCCCTGCCCTGCCTTCCCTCTTACTTCTTCTCTTCTCTGTGCCCCCACTCTCTGCCCCTGCCCTGCCTTCTCCCACTCACTTCTTCTCTTCTCTATGCCCCCACTCTCTGCTCCTGCCCTGCCTTCCCCCACTCACTTCTCTTCTCTATGCCCCCACTCTCTGGCCCTGCCCTGCCTTCCCTCTTACTTCTTCTCTTCTATGTGCCCCCACTCTCTGCCCCTGCCCTGCCTTCTCCCACTCACTTCTTCTCTTCTCTATGCCCCCACTCTCTGCTCCTGCCCTGCCTTCCCTCACTCACTTCTTCTCTTCTCTATGCCCCCACTCTCTGCCCCTGCCCTGCCTTCCCCACTCACTTCTTCTCTTCTCTGTGCCCCCACTCTCTGCCCCTGCCCTTCCTTCCCCCACTCACTTCTTCTCTTCTCTATGCCCCCACTCTCTATGCCCCTACCCTGATTTCCCCCACTTACTGCTTCTCGGTGCCCCCACTCACTACTCCTGCCTTCCCCCACTCACTTCTCTTCTCTATGCCCCCACTCTCTGGCCCTGCCCTGCCTTCCCTCTTACTTCTTCTCTTCTCTGTGTCCCCACTCTCTGCCCCTGCCCTGCCTTCCCCCACTCACTTCTTCTCTTCTCTGTGTCCCCACTCTCTGCCCCTGCCCTGCCTTCCCCCACTCACTTCTTCTCTTCTCTATGCCCCCACTCTCTGCTCCTGCCCTGCCTTCCCTCACTCACTTCTTCTCTTCTCTATGCCCCCACTCTCTGCCCCTGCCCTGCCTTCCCCACTCACTTCTTCTCTTCTCTGTGCCCCCACTCTCTGCCCCTGCCCTTCCTTCCCCCACTCACTTCTTCTCTTCTCTATGCCCCCACTCTCTATGCCCATGCCCTGATTTCCCCCACTTACTGCTTCTCGGTGCCCCCTCTCACTGCTCCTGCCTTCCCCCCTCACTGCTTTTTTTACACTGTTCCCCCACTCACTGCCTTTCTACTATGTGCCCCCACTCATATATTAAAAAATCTGTTGTGTTATAGTCAGGGTGCAAAGAAGCAACAGATGAAAAAAAATGATAGATTTAACTTATTATGTCAAATATTCAATGAAAATTAGATATAAAAATGTTGGGAATTCAAAGGCAGTTTTAAATTTAAGGCAAACATAACTGACTTGGAACATTTTTCCAGTTCTTCTATTTTGGCCTTAAATTGGAAATTCACTTTAAATTTACAACACTCTATTATTGTCACTGGGCCACATGCTAGTGAACGTAAGGACGTATCTCGAACTTGACCCTGTAACTTGACAAAGGGCTTTTAATGTGCAGAGAGGCTATAGCTGAATACATATTGAAGATTTTAGCAAGAAAAGATGTCAGGCTTTTGGAATTTATAGTACAAATTCCAAATACTGCTAATGTTAATGGAAATTGGTGATCAAATAGCTATATGAAAATATTTATAAAATATGCTGTTTGAAATAGCCTGAGATTCAGAATATCTACGCGCAGCAATGTATGTTTGCAAATGGCATGCCATGGTGAGGATAATTTGAATGTTAGGGCCTTTTTTTCACCACTGAAAAACACAGGCCAAAAATGTCCACCAGTTAGAAGCTTGATCTAGTGAAATCAATATGTCAAAACATCTACGTCTGAAAATTCTAGTAATAAAACGGACAGGTCCCTAATCTGGCCTTGTACCTTTTTTTTGTCAGTGTGTACCTGTATGTAAAAAGCAAACAAAAATCTGATTAAATTGCTCAATAGTTTGGTGATAGAATAGTTATGGCAAAATTGAGAAGAATTCCACAGATAATAAAATCCCTTTTATATCTTTTCTGTACAAATACAGAACGTGTGTTTGAATTCAGTGATTGTTATTAAATATATATAAATATCTCCAGGGCCGGACTGGCCCACCGGGATACCGGGAAATTTCCCGGTGGGCCGCGGCACCTGGGGGCTGCTCTGGCAATGTATGTGCCACCGGGTGGCCGGTCCGGTGGCACATACTCTGAGGGGGCCGGCCGGCCGGTCGGCCGGCGGCCGCATTGCACGCTGGAGCCGCCGGACCGGGTGGCAGCCTCGCCGGTCCGGCGGCACTCCTAATGCTGGGGGCTGAGCCTGAAGGAGGAGGGAGGAGCATGTCTCTGTACCATGCTCCCTCGCGGTTCCTGTGCCGCGAGGGAGCATGGTACAGAGACATGCTCCTCCCTCCTCCTTCAGGCTCAGCCCCCAGCATTAGAAGTGCCGCCGGGCCGGCGAGGCTGTATCGTGGAACGCGCTGCCCCCCCTGACTCCTCTCAGGTAGGGGGGTGGGGGGGCAAGAAAGAGACAGATTGGGGGGGGGGGGGTGCGCAAGAAAGAGACAGAAGGGGAGGGAGAATTGGGGGGGGCAAGAAAGAGACAGATTGGGGGGGGAGGGGTGTGTGCAAGAAAGAGACAGAGGGGGGAGGGAGAATGGGGGGGCAAGAAAGAGACAGATGGGGGAGGGGTGTGTGCAAGAAAGAGACAGAAGGGGAGGGAGAATGGGGGGGGCAAGAAAGAGACAGATTGGGGGGGGAGGGGTGTGTGCAAGAAAGAGACAGAGGGGGAGGGAGAATGGGGGGGCAAGAAAGAGACAGATGGGGGAGGGGTGTGTGCAAGAAAGAGACAGAAGGGGAGGGAGAATGGGGGGGGTGCAAGAAAGAGACAGAGGGGGAGGGTGCAAGAAAGAGACAGAGGGGGAGAGAGAATGGGTGGGGGGGTGCAAGAAAGAGACAGGGGGTGCAAGAAAGAGACAGAGGGGGGGTGCAAGAAAGAGACAGAGGGGGGGGGAGAGTGCCACAGGGAAAGGAGGGAGAATAGAGAGACAGAGGGGGGAGAATAGAGAGACAGAGGGGGAGTGCCACAGGGAAAGGAGGGAGAAAGAGGCAGAGGGGGGAGAATAGAGAGACAGGGGAAGAGATATGTGGGGGAGAGAGAGAGACACATGGAAAGGGGGGAGAGAGACAGAGGGGAAGAGATATGTGGGGGAGAGAGACAGATGGGAAGAGATGTGTGGGGGGAGAGAGTGAGACACATGGGAAGGGGAGAGAGACAGAGGGGAAGAGATATGTGGGGGAGAGAGGGGGAAAGAGAGATGTGGGGGAGAGAGACACAGGGAAAGGGAGGAGAAAGAGACAGAGGGGAAGAGAGATGTGGGGGAGAGAGAGACACAGGGAAAGGGGGGGGAGACAGAGACAGAGGGGAAGAGAGCGACAGGGAGAAAGGAGAGAGACACACAAGGGGAGGGGGACACAAGGGGAGGGGGAAGAGAGAAACAGAGGCAGAAAGGAGAGACACACACAAGGGGAGGGGGAGAAAGGCAGAGGGGGAAGAGAGAGACTGGGAAGGAGAGGGGAGACTCCTCCCCCCCCCACGATGCTCTCCCCTGGTGGTCGCAGTGTTGAGAGTGAACTCTAGGCCCATAGACACACTACCCCCACACACACACCATACACATGCACACATTGCCCCCCCCCACACATTCACAGCCCCCCACACACACATTCACAGCCCCCCCATACACACATTTCCCCACACACCCTACGCATTCACACACTACACCCCCCCCCACACACACACATACACTGAACCTTTCACACACACACTGCACCCCTCACACATTGCACCACTGCTCCTATACCCTACTACAGCCCCATATCCCAGCAGACCCCAGGTAAGTTGTCAAACTGTTCTTAACCCCTTAAGGACCAAACTTCTGGAATAAAATGGAATCATGACATGTCACACATGTCATGTGTCCTTAAGGGGTTTTAAACGGTTTGACTTCTTACTCTGTGAAGGGGTCCCGGCACTCCTTGCACCATAACCACTACACAGAGCAGTACTGGTTATTGTACATGGAAATTTTCCCCTCCCGGGATCAGGCTCTGGATCCTCCAATGGTATATGACATGTATATTAATGTGTGTATTAGTTATATACATATATATATATATATATATATATATATATATATATATATATATATATATATATACATACATATATATACATATATATATATATATACAAACATATATACACATATATACATATATATATGCCTTTTATATTTACAATAACATATTTAAAGTGAAGCGCGCACCCACAGGAATTCAATATAAATAAGATAACGTCAATTTTTTACAGTTGTGCCGTACATACGTTCACTATTTCAGTCCCATTACCAAGCTTTCCTTAATATGTCAAGGTAGTTGGACCGAAACATTAATTACATGCACGTCTGCTTAAAATAAATCAGCACTTTTGTTTATTTTGAAGCCTATGAGTGCTTTTCTTTACGTTGGAGTAATAGTTTTTAATTTTAAGTTCTCTTTTCTAACTCTGTATCTGCACACTATGCTGGCGCGATGCATTATGGGGCTGGTAAATATTTTTTTCCAGGGCTGCTTTTAATTCCCAGTCCGGCCCTGAATATCTCCTTGCATATCACACTTTCCCCATATTAAAGAGTTACTCGAACATTTGTTTTAACATTTGTTTTAATATATACATTTGTTTTAATATATATTTATTTTTAAAACTTTTGTTTACTTTTTATTTATTTATTTATAATGCACTATTGGACACTACTAATTGGTCCGCCCTTTTTTTTTTTTTTTTTTTTTTTTTTTAGCTCTACAATAAGAATAAACTTACATTGGGCATTTCCACACAGTCTATCATCACAATGCATCACTTCTTACTTTTCTATGCCTCAGTCAAATGCTTCTCATAGAGAAGCATTTGATTAGACCGATCACATAGACTAGGGAAAGGAGGAAGAGAGAGTGTGGTGTGGATGAGGGCAGGATGTACAGAGATGGGCAATATTTAAAAACAAATTAACAAATAAATCACAATGCAGGGAGGTGAGGAGGATTAGAGAGGAAAGGCATGAGCAAGGGAGGGAAAGAGGGGCATATATGTTTCACCTTGCAGACTCGTTCTAAAAGCAGAAGTGGTTATGAAGGGTGTAATAACATTTTAATAATTAAACTTAAGGGACACTGTAGGCACCCAGACTACTTCAGCTATTTGAAGTAGTCTGGGTGCTGTGTCCCTTTTGCACGTAGTTTACATTGCAGTTCTAAGTCTGCCCTTAGTGGCAGTTTACCAGGCAGCCACTGGGGGCGCTTCCGGAATCGTAACGGACTTTTGATTCGTTATCTGACACTGGATGTTCCCATGCTCTGCATCCATCATCAGATTTTTTCCCATAGGAAAGCATTGATTTATAAAATAAGGTATCAGGACATAAGGCATAAGGTAAGTAAGATACGTTAAGTAAATTACGGGTTTTTAAAGCTTTATTTACTCGGTAGGAGGGCGTGCGATGGAGGGAGGAGGCAAAGGGATCGGTAGTGCCAGGAATACAGCTTTTATTCCTGGCACTACAGCATCCCTTTAACAGCAATGCAGTCCTTGAAATATTTGAGTCCTAAGTAATGCAAACAAATCTACTTTGTGGATTTTTTTCCTGTATTGTTTGTTTATGAAAAAAAAAAATGTAGGTTACAGTTGTAATGATTTAATACTGAGCGCCATACATTCAAGTACATTTTTAGTAAAATGTTGATTGTGTCAAAATTGTGTCTAAACAATGTTTCTTTACTCATAATCTCAGTTATATGTAGAATCTCTGTAATTTCTGTAACCCTACATCCTAAACACTAATTCAACACTCTCAATGTGAAATCAATTGTCAAAGTCGACATTTTAAGCAGCATCAATATTGGACTCTTGACGTTAAGTATGAACCATTTTCAACCAATCAGACTTGATACCCATAAAAAAATGTTTTCTCATGTGTTCTACTCTCTCATAGATTAAAATTGCATTTACTTTAAGATGTTCTTTATATGTACCAAGATGCTTGTTTCCTGGAGAATGGGAAAGGTATGAAAAGGTTCTACTCGGTAACACCAAATACTGGAGGTCTGATGTTGAGCTTACTTACATTCTATATAATCATTTGGGATTACTACAATATGAACATGGAATTCATTAGATCGTTAAACGTAACTTTTTGCATTAAATCATAATTACTATAAAAGAGGCACCTTGCAGGGTAAATTGATTGCAAAACAGTCACAATTAAAGGACCACTAAAGGCACCCAGACCACTTCAGAAGTGGTCTGGGTGCCAGGTCCATCTAGGATTAACCCTATTTTGCTCTAAAATAGCAGTTTTAGAGAAACTGCTATATTTACTTTAGGGTTAATCCAGCCTCTAGTGGCTGTCTCATTGACCGCCACTAGAGGCGCTTCTGCGCTTCTCACTGTGATTTTCACATTGAGAAGACGCCAGCGTCCATAGGAAAGCATTGAGAATGCTTTCCTATGGACTGTCTGAATGCGCGCGCGGCTCTTGCCGGATGAAGAGGGAGGAGAGTCTCCAGCGCCGAGGGAGCCCGGCGCTGGAAAAGAGGTAAGTGATTAACCCCTTCCTACCCCTTCAGCGCCATGGGAGTGGGACCTTGAGGGTAGGGGCACCTTCAGGGCACTTTTTTTTCCTGGCACTATAGTGGTCCTTTAATGCTTTTTCCTTATCATCCCCAGGAAATAGTGGGATCCAACTGAACAAGTATATTCATAGAAATTAATTACAAGCATGAGATTTTATATTGCATTTTAACGTCAAGTAATTTTAATAGAAAATAAATACCAACCAGATACCTCTTTGGGCAGGCCTGTAGCAGTGCAATTCTCTTCTGTTTAAGGCAGCCTCCTAGTACTTCGTCCAGATTCGTGTGCAGGATAGGACCTTCACCCCTGCAGTATATGTTTTTCACACTAACTGTAAATACATTTCTCTTTCTCTATTTATATTTGAATGGGTGTCTGTCACCATGCCAAACCAACCCCCGTCTCTTATCTCATATTCCACTTCTTGTGGTCATATACTACATGTTATTCAAAATACAGATTAAGGAACAGTGCACAGACAAAAACACAGTTTTACATTTCACAAGGTTGACTTAAAATCACCTATTTCAGTAAACACATGTGGGGATTCAGTTCCACCAAAAGGACATATGGTGTAAAGCCCACCACTACCACACAGCACCCCAATATCAGTGGGTCCTACACTAATTTTAACATTGGAGACAAACAACTATTAAAATATAGACAGTGCTAACTTAGTATAAATTGAATTAAAGCGTATTAAATTAAATCAATTGTCAGTCCATTGTTAATGCATATTACTCAAAATGTAAGCAAAACAATTCAAAAAAATAAAGTGACATAACTAAATAACTAAAATGACTGTGCTTTTAAGTATACATTAACAATGCATTGTGATGAATCTGCTCTATAACAAATTGTATAAATGTATTGTTATCTAAAACTTCCTCTAATTTATATGTCCCTGTGGTCATCTCCAAAGGGGCAGTGGAGGTAGAGGGGCCAGGCGCTCAAGTCAAAAGAAATCTGGTCTGGACTCCAAACATGCATTTCTCAGCATTGTTGCTGCCGTTAAGACCAAAATGTATACAAAATACAGGTCAAAGATCAGCACACACAGAAAAATACAGTTTTACATTTTACAAGACTACTTATAATAACCCGGGATTCATATTTGTTTGTTGAGATAGATGACTCAACATTTAAAACTGTATTTTTTTGTGTGCACTGTTTCTTTTCAAATGTTTTTTTTATTGAATACACTTAATGTTTAAAAAAGAAAATGCCTCAAATATGGCTTCCCGCAAGAAATGACTAGAGGCATTATGGCATTATATAACGAACCGCAAGCTCAAGTGTCTAACTCTGGGTTCACTTCACGACCGTTTGGGCTGTCAAATGGCACAAGGCAGGGTTGTCCACTGTCCCCTCTCCTTTTCATCCTAGCGTTAGAACCTCTGGCACTCAAAATCCGTACTGACCCACTTGTCTCAGGGATACCCATAAGGAGCTCACACTTCAAACTATCTATGTTTGCTGATGACATTCTAATTACCATCAGCAACCCAGAAACCTCTATCCCACGCCTTATGTACCTCCTAAAAGAATATGGCGGGATATCGTTTTATAAGCTGAATCAAAATAAAACACAAGCTCTGCCACTCCACATACCCGTAACAACGGTTGATAAGCTACGCCAGACGTACCGTTTCGATTGGAGGCAGAAGCATATCACTTACCTTGGGGTAAAACTCGCACTGCATTCCCACACTACTATATCCCTAAATTACGGACCACTACCGCACTTATGCACTTCATTTTTCCAGTCTTGGAAACGAGTCCACCTATCTTGGTTAGGACGCATCAATGTAATTAAAATGATCCTATTACCAAAAATTATCTATATCTTTCGCATGCTACCACTTCAAGTACTGCCACGAACACTTAAAACCCTACAAACCATAATATCCAGGTATATTTGGAATAAGAAAAAACCACGCCTACCTGTGGCCCTACTTCAACAGATTCCATCTGAGGGTGGACTGGGGGCACCTAAAATATCTGCTTACTACGAAGCTGCTATATTAGAATCTGCTATCCGCCTTCATGCCAATAAACACACATTCCAATGGGCAGATATGGAATCAGATAAATCCAAACCGCACTCACTACTACACGTCATGTGGTCCCCTAAGATGCATCGTCCTCCAAAACTGTCGCTTTACCCAACCTCAGTATTAACTTTGAAATACTGGGATAAACTGTTATCATCTGCAGCAGAGAAGGGGAAATACTGCATTGAGGCCCCTATCGAAGCGCTTATGCACCTAACACCATGGTTGTCGTTGAAACCTTGGGCATCATATGGCATTAGATACATTAAGGACCTATGCTCGGCACGGTCCATCAAATCATTTCCTGATTTGCAGGAAGAATTTAACCTACCAAATTCCCTCATATTCCAATACCTCCAACTGAAAGGTATTATAGCAACCCAGGTTTCTAGACATCACTCGTTATTACCGCAGAGAGCAAACGGCACGCTCGCTATTATGTCTCGTTGTCACATTGCTCCACTAAAGGCCAAATCCCTTTCACTATGTTATAAAACTATTCTAGATTACCATACCCCCCTTTCCTTCAGCTTCACACAACAATGGGAAAAAGAGGGAATTCCTACCTTATCGAATGAAACATGGCTTCTAGCTATAAATGCACTAAAAGGTCTTACATCTTGTTATTCCCACGTAGAGGCTCATAAGAAAGTGATTTATAGATGGTATCTTACCCCCCAAAGGCTGCACCAAATCTATCCTAGCGCAAGTCCCAATTGCTGGAGATGCTTGACCACTACAGGCACTATGCTACATATTTGGTGGGGATGTACGGGAATTAAACCACTATGGGCGAGAGTCCAGCGTCTATTGCACCAACTAATACGATATACAACGACCCTCACACCTGACCTGGCACTTCTGCTCCTCTTCCCCACTCAATGGTCAAAGGCAGATAAGAAAATAGCATCTATTATAATCTTAGCGGCCCGCCATCTATTGGCTCAACATTGGAAGAGTACTGTTTGCCCCCCTAGACAGGAGCTCATAGATAGGATAAATATGTACTACAAATACGAAATGCTTTCAGAAGACTCTTATACTAAGAGAAACCAGACTGAACAGATGTGGAGGCCCTGGGTTGACCTCCTGGACAGGCATTCAACTCATAACCTGCCCATATGATCCCGATAGGTTACATAGAACAGCACCACATACGACTGGGTAAACACACCTCCATGACACAGTCATAACAAACGATCGCTAATCAGGAGTATTAAATGATGAATTATGATAATGTGGATATCAGGAATACTTACTCTGTAACTAACTGTGGAATATGTACGCGATAGAGACATTGCCAAATTGCCTAATTGCCTAAAAGTAAATGACCTCAGACGACCACCCACAGACAAATGTTGACTGTGTTGCATGTTGCATAGAAATGCTGTATAGAGTACGCTATGTAGGGTATATCGTATAAAAGGTTTATTATATAAATTACTGTAAAGCTATTGTGATTCTTTGCAGATGATGTATGACTCACCCCCCCCCTCACCGTCCCTCTTTCTTTATTCTGTATCCCTACCCTTTTTTATCTTCCTGAAAAATAAAAATCTTAAATTTAAAAAAAAAAAAGAAAATGCACTCTTTTAACAAATTACATAATATGAGCAATCATTAACAATAACAACTACAATTCCATTACCAAAACTCTAAAGGGAATTATAGCCACATCATCATCCTTCATGACAAGACCACCCTTTGCAAAAATGCTACAGTTCACAAATGTTGGATATATATACAAATAGAACTTGGATTCTTTGGAATAGTACTTTGATCTATAAAAATAATGATTCAGTCCATGTTGCACACAGTTCAAGTTTTGTGTATTGCCCTTTTTCAAATTGCTATGTATTATGATCAATACAACAATGAATAATAATAATAACACAAATTACAAATACAATTAGAGGAGGGAAGGGACTTATCTATCCTTAGTTACTGAATAATATTAATGAATATATGTTTATCAAGTTAAGTCTGCTCCAGGCGCAACATAATCAGTGACACAATTTTTAAAGAAATGTTGTTGCCATTGATCATTAACATGACTATGATGCCGGTGGGAAGCATAGAAAGTCTCCACCATCCTTACTACTTACTGGGTCCCCGATATTCCCCTGCCGGCGATCCTGGAAACTGCCTGACAGCCCAGGCAGCCACCCTCCAGATGATTCGGCCACCCTGGGACATGTGATTGCAGGGTCCTGTCTGCAGCTCTGCCTGAAGGGGGACTGCCTGGTATGTCAGGCAGTCCCCAATATGCCTGTAACAACGTTTTTTTAAAGTTAGTAAAATGTTTAAAAACAGTTTATCAATTTTCAGTTTAACTCATGGATGGCATTGTGTCTCAGGGCTCTTTTGATCACTGAAAACAATCTCGGACACCTGTGGTAATTAGATTGCCAGTTGAGCCCAATTTAAGGAAAAAACTACTAAAGGAGGGGGTTCCACATTATTAAGCAGAGCACCATTTTCATGCAATATGGGGAAGAAAAAGGATCTCTCTGCTGCAAAAAAGAGTGAAATAGTTCAATGCCTTGGACAAGGTATGAAAACATTAGATATTTCACAAAAACTTAAGCATGATAATCGCACTATTAAGAGATTTGTGGCTGATTCAGAGCACAGATGGGTTTGTGCAGATAAAGGCAGATTGAGGAAGATTTCTGCCAGATCCATGCATCGGACATCAAGGTGTAGAGTCCTCCAGAGTCTTGCAACTGTGCATAAACCTTCTATTTGGCCACCACTAACCAATGCTCACAAGCAGAAACGGCTGCATTGGGCAGAAAAATACATGAAGACTAATTTTCAAACAGTCCTGTTCACTGATGAGTGCCCTGCAACCCTGGATGGTCCAGATGGATGGAGTAGTGGATGGTTGGTGGACCGCCACCCTGTTCCAACAAGGCTGCGATGTCAGCAAGGCGGTGGTGGAGTTATGTTTTGGGCCGGAATCATGGGAAGAGAGCTAGTCTCCTCCTTTAGGGCCCCAAAGGTGTAAAGATGACCTCTGCAAAGTATGTGGAGTTTCTGACTGACCACTTTCTTCATGCATGACAGTGCACCATCTCATGCTGCAAAGAATACCTCTGCATCAATGGCTGCTATGGGTATAAAAGGAGAGAAAGTCATGCTGTGGCCATCCATCCTCCCCTGACCTCAATCCTATTGAGAACCTTTGGAGCATCCTCAAGCCAAAGATCTATGAGGGTGGGAGGCAGTTTACATCCAAACAGCAGCTCTGGGAGGCTATTCTGACATCTTCAAGCAGAAACTGTCCAAAAACTCAAGTTTAATGGATGCAAGACTTGTGAAACTGCTTTCAAATAAGGGGTCCTATGTTAAAATGTAACGCGACCAGTTAAAATGTTTAAAAAGTTAAAAAAGTTTTTATAAGTTTGATTGAAATAGCTTTTGATTTCAGTAAATATGCTGCAAACACAACAAATGACAATTTTCTGTTCTTTACAACCTATAAAGTGTTTTGAAACTTACTGTGCATAATAATTTGGAACAGTGCATTGTAAGTTTAAAAAAAATACTGTTATCATTAGGAGGGTTGTTCAATAAAATTTGAATTGTACTCTTAATAGTTGATAACATGAGAATTATGCTGACTGTTATTTACATCGATTATGTAGGTAAATGAGAAAAATATAATTTGCATAATAATTTGGAACAGGGTGTATATATATATATATATATATATATATATATATATATCATTTTGCATTCGTATTTGTTTATGTGTGAAAAATGGAAAAATAAATATGAATGTTAACTTTGTTTTACCTTTTGAAATGGCACACACACACACATATATATATATATATATATATATATATATATATATGTACATACATTTTTTATTTTTTTTATTTATTTTATTTTTGTCAGGACCCAAGCGTTATAACCAGTTACTGTATTAGGAGTCAAATCGCACATATAATTCTAGCTGCTTTATAATAAGAGTTTTATACTGTATCATCAGTGTTAATGTTAAAACTTAATCTTGGTTGAAAAACTTTATCTTTGGAGAAAATTTACAGTCCTGATGTACTTTGGCAAGACTAGGACCGGTATTATATCCATCTCCCTTCAAGAGTTATTAGAACATTTAGCGGGGAGGTACATCTCTGTTCGTATACGTAGAGGCATAGGTTTTTTGGTTAAGGGCTGCTCTCGAAGGCACAGTTTTATCACAGGGTATCTACCTCCCTATTCACTTTTTTAGTGACCACTGTACCAGAAAAGTCTAAGAGTGAACTGTTACTGTTACAATATCTATTGCACACTCAAGACATGTTAACCATACTTATTTCCCCTTACGAGTTGTACCACTTAGTTGGATGCATTAAGTGATCGTCCCCGTGGGTATTATTTGTTTTCCTACTAGGTTATAAGGAAATGGAGATATCCTCTCCTGAGCATGTTTATTGATATACTATCTTAGATACCCCTACTCACACTTTGTTGCTGTTGGTATTTTGTTGCCATCGGTATAGATGGTCCTCTATGTAGAGTCCGTTTTTGGGCATAAATCCAGCTGAGCCTGACAAACAGAACTCGGTTTAGACGGAGCAATTTGCCGTTTGGCTTATTGCCATTAGGCACTGTTTAACAGATTGCTCCGTATCTGCCAGGCTTCTACTGTGTAGCAATTAGGTTTCTACTCTATTTTTATCCATTAATTTTGTATAATATTTATTTTCCCTTCTTTCTTTTTGTTTGAGGGGTTATATCTTATTACGTATGCACTCATTAAAAGTTATGTTTTAACCAATACGAGTCTCTAAGGAGGGCTCTTTCTTCCATAAGGGTACATTTATATTATTCATTAGTATCTACTCAGTCCCCTCTGAGATGCCCAATCCCATAGGGATACAAGATATATTTACACATGTCTCCCAAAAACAGTGCTTTAAGACATATAATCAAATATGTTTTGTTTTGATTTTATTTTGTAAAAAATTGTACAATTGCCTCGGTCCTTAAGGGGTCAATATAATTTTCTTTGGATTACCAATAGTATCTGAGACTGTCCAACATGAGTGATGACCGTCTGAGAGCCAATTCATAGCTTTTATTTTCCAATATTGAATATGATACTTCCTAAATAGATTGAATATTACATCTTCCACTGCCTAAGTATAACCATAGTAGCAGCTACTAAATGTGACCAATGATAATTCTGTTTACTTTATTAGTGCTTTACGGAATTGTTTAAATAAAGCCATCTCAGAGGTCATGAATCCACTTTTTTAATCAATGGATGTACATCTCTCCAATGTTTAGTCAATTTAGGACAGTACCACAGAGTATGGAACAAACAAGGCCGCAATTACACCAACATTTATTAGATACACTGGGATTGATGTCTGGGAGGGGCTAAATACCATCTGTATACAATTTTAAAAAGGTTTTCCAGATGGCTAGAACATCAAAGCAGGCTTTTAATAAATTACAATAAAAATTTGGATTAGATGATTTTATTAATTTGTAAAATGACTTAATAATCACTAAATTAAAACAATGTGTCTTTACCCCCAGTTTAGAAACTTTAGTGTTGGAAATTTCTGATATAGAGAAAATGTATGTTTTTGATCCTAATAGAAGAAGCACTATTTATCTGTGATATTCCTATATAATACCTAAGCCTATGCAAAAAGCAGACTTTATGCTGGCATGGGAGAAAGACTTGGGGACTCCGTACGAACTTGAAGAGTGGCTTAATTATCTTCATGCTTTGTGTGTGTTATTCCTTAATCTGTATTTTTTTTTTAAATTCTTTATTCATTGGCAAATGATAAGATTACACATTCAGTAAGTCGTTTCCATACATATTGTCTGTGTCTGATAACAAATAAACAGTTACGATCCACATCGCCATATCACAAGAGATTATAACACATAATATCCTCTATGTACTACTGTTGAAAGCTTTGTATGTGATGACATTATAAAATAAGTAAAGCTACTTCACATGGACGCAAGATAATATTGAACAATTGAGAAAACATGTTTGAGTGAGTGTGCTATTGTACGGAGGCACTCTGTCTGTTTCCTCGTGGTCAGCTAAGTGGATTGTACAAAGGAAACTTATTCTAAATAAAAGTAAAAAGACTGGTAAACAGAAACTTAACCCAGGGCACCCGAAAATGCACTGCTACATTGTCCCTTTGCGCTGCCCATTTTTAGCGCAAGTTGATGAGACTGTGTAACTCACTCTTAATTTGTATTTTCTATCTATTTTGGGCATTATGGCAGCACCACTGCTGAGAAATGCTTGTTCCGAGTGTGCCCCCAATTCCTCTTTTAAACATATACTGAATGTTATTACCCAACATGCCCTGGATTTTAAAAATAAATGTAGAGTGCAAAACAGGTATCAAGAGAGGTGAGAACAGACAACAGCTGAATTAGCCTGCCCTTCAGTGGGTTCCCTCAGATCTCAAGCTGGGTTTAGCTCATCTAGTGCCATTACAGAGAGAACATATCTGAAGCATATCAGACTGGTCACACCCATACGGGCAGTCCAGTTCCAAAATGCCAGCATTTATCTCTGCACAAGAGATACAGCAACCCCAGATGATCGTTTCAACCCTGTAAGGTATCATAAGTGAGGTATAGCCAACTTGCTGGCATTTCGGATCTGAACTGCCCGTACGGGTGTGACCAGTCTGATATGCTTCAGATCTGTTCTCTCTGCATTAGATGAGCTAAAACCAGCTTGAGATCTGTGCATGGACCAACTGAAGGGCAGGCTAATTGAGCTGTTGTCCGTTCTCACCTCTCTTGCTACATGTTTTTCTCTCCTTAAGCTTAGAGTCATGTCCACAAATGCTCACAGTTTAGGGAATAAAACCCATGAACGTGTGGCAATAATGGCAACTGATAAGGAAGATTTAGTCGCTGTTACTGAGACATGTAATAATGAGAAAATGACTGGGACATAGCAATTCCAGGGTACTCATTATATAGAAAAGACAGGGAATGCAAGAAAGGGGGAGGGGTGGCCCTGTATGTGAAGGATAGCATAACATCTAGCCTAATAAAAGTTAGTGAGGCGAACATAGAGTCCGTTTGGGTTACGTTAGAATTTGGTAATCACACAGTAACTCGTGTTGGTGTGATTTATAGACCCCCATGACAAATAGAAGAGTTAGATAATCTACTAGTTGAGGAAATAGCTAAAATGACAATGAAGGGGGAAATTATCATCATGGGTGACTTTAATCTTCCTGATGTGAACTGGAAAACCAAAATAGCTGTTTGTGCCAGGAGCACACATATTGTAAACTCCTTGCTGGGATTGTCTCTAAAACAAGTCGTTGAGGAGCCAACTCATAAAGAGGCCATACTAGATTTAGTGTTAACAAATGGAGATTTGGTATCAGATATTACTGTAGGTGAAAGTTTAGGATCCAGTGATCATCAGTCAGTGTGGTTTAATATAAGAACAGTGACTGAGTCACACCACACAAAAACTAAAGTTTTAGACTTTAAAAACAACAGACATTTCGAAAATTAGAAAATGTGTAAAGGAGTTATTATAAGACTAGAGCAATTTAAATGGAGTCCAAGAGAAATGGGAGTATTTAAAAGATGCACTGCTGAAGGCAACAGAAAATTGCATTAGGCTTGTCAGTTAAAGCAAAACAATCAATAAACCACTGTGGTACTCCGCAGATGTGGCCAAAATAGTAAAAAACTAAAAGTTAGCATTTACTAATTATAAAAAAAACAGAGTGAGGAAGATAGACATATCTATAAGATTAGGCAGAAAGAGGCTAAGCAAGTTATAAGAGCTTCCAAATCACACATAGAAGAGAAAATAGCAGTCAGTAAAAAAGGGGACAAAACATTTTTTGACACATAAATGAGAAAAGGCAAGTAAAATGAGGTTTAGTTAGATTAAAAACAAAAGAAGGAAGGTATTTGGAAGATGATAGAGGTCTAGCTGACTGCCACAATGAATATTTGTGTTCAGTCTTAACAAATGAAAATGAAGGAAAGTGGCCTTGGTTAGGAAAAAGTACAAATGAGTCATTTGTTACATGTGAGTTTACAGAGGAAGAGGTTCTATTTCAACTGTCAAAAGTAAAGACAAATAAGTCAATGGGACCTGATGGAATACACACAAACTTATTAAAAGAGCTTAGTGGTGTACTAGCAAAACCATTAACAGGTTCATTTAACCAATCATTGTGTCCATTCACAAGTAAGGTAGTAGGGAGGAGTCGGGCAACTATAGGCCAGTCAGCTATACTCCATAGTGGGGAAAGTAATAGAAACCATGTTAAAGGATATGCGTGTTAAGCATCTAACAAAACATGGATTTGATTGGATAACTAAAATAATAGATCAGGGTGGTGTAGTAGACATTGCTTACCTAGATTTCAGTAAGGCTTTTGACACTGTTTCACATAGAATGCTTATTAATAAACTGCAATCTTTAAGTTTGGACTCCAATATTGTAGAATGGGTAATGCAGTGGCTGAGTGACAGGCAACAGAGGATTGTAGTCAATGGAGTATATTCGAAGGATGGTCTTGTCACCAGTAGGGTACCTCAGGGATCTGTACTTGCACCCATTTTCTTTAATATTTTTATTAGTGATATTGCAGAAAGCCTTGATGATAAGGTATGTATTTTTGCTGATGATACTAAGACATGTAACAGGGTTGATGTTCCAGGAGGGATAAGCCAAATGGCAAATGATTTAGGTAAACTAGAAAAATGGTCAGAGTTGTGGCAACTGATACTTAATGTGGATAAGTTCAAGATAATGCATCTCGGACGTAAAACCCCAAGGGCAGAGTACAGAATATTTGATCGAGTGCTGACCTCAACAACTGAGGAAAGGGATTTAGGGGTGATTATTTTGCATGACTTAAAGGTAGGCAGACAATGTAATAGAGCAGCAGGAAATGCTAGCAGAATGCTTGGTTGTATAGGTAGAGGTATTAGCAGCAGAAAGAGGGAAGTGCTCATGCCATTGTACAGAACAGTGGTGAGACCTCACTTGGAGTATTGTACGCAGTACTGGAGACCGTATCTTCAGAAGGATATTGATACTTTAGAGAGAGTTCAGAGAAGGGCTACTAAACTGGTTCATGGATTGCAGGATAAAACTTACAAGGAAAGATTAAAGGAACTTAACATGTATAGCTTGAAGGAAAGACGAGACGGGGGATATGATGAAAACATTTAAATATATAAAGGGAATCAACACAGTAAATGAGGAGACTATATTTAAAAGACAAAAAACTTACACAAGAGTCTTAAATTCGAGGAGCAAAGGTTTAAAAATAATATTAGCAAGTATTACTTTACTGAGAGGGTAGTGGATGCATAGAATAGCCTTCCAGCTGAAGTGGTAGAGGTTAACACAGTAACGGAGATTATGCATGCGTGGGATAGGCATAAGGCTATCCTAACTATAAGATAAGGATAGGGACTAATGAAAGTATTTAGAAACTTTGTCAGACTAGATGGGCCGAATGGTTCTTACCTGCCCGTCACATTCTATATGTTTCTATATGTTTCTATATATTTAAGATTGAAGGGCAATCCAGACATGGACCCCTTCCTCACAGTGCCTAGAGGGATATTGTCTATACCTCACTGATGATACCTTACAAGGTTGAAATGATCGACTGGGGTTGCTGTGTCTCTCTTGCAGAGGGAACTTGCTGGCATTTCGGATCTGGACTGCCTGTACGAGTGTGACTAGTCTGATATGCTTCAGATATGTTCTCTCTGTAATGGCACTAGATGAGATAAAACCAGCTTGAGATCTGAGCGGGGACAGGCTAATTGAGCTGTTGTCCGTTCTCACCTCTGTTGCTACTTGTTTTTCTCTCCCTAAATGCAGAGTGCTATTTTTCTAGGCACAATAATTGAATTAATATTGATTAAATGTACACTTTCAACATTGTATCTTTTTAAATGTTACTCTAACCCTTTTAATAAAGTTGTTTTATTTAGGCAACAATGCCCTACTGGGTATGATTCACTAGGTCCACCCCTTATAAGCCTAAAAGTAAAAATAAACGTATCTGTAATCCAGTGCCAGTCCACCCTTGCGTCAATGTCACTGGTCCCTGTTTGTGGTCCAATCAGCGAGGAAAAATCTGAATTAAATTACTATCAATGGAGGTGGGGAGGGAGAGCACAGAGTAAAGGAGATATCCATTCAGTAGTTATACCAAGGAACTTAATCAGCTTGTTATGGACAAACAATATCACAGAATAGCCACATTCCAGCAAATGTTAATATAGGTGTAAACCATGTCTTCTAAGGATAGGGAAGAACATTTTGCATAGCACATAGTGCTCTTCGTAACAATCAGCAACAAAATCAACCATCAGTAGCCAATAATACAAACAACAAAAAAGAGTGGAGATGGCATTTAGTGCTGGATAAAAAAAACTTTAAAAACTTTGAATGATCATGCCATCTAGAGTGATTGGTATAAATGTAGCTATAAATGATATTAATAAAATGTAGAATGATGGTAAAAAAAGAGCAAACAGAACATTATGGAAATTAAAGGAACACTCTTAACACTGTAGGAGTCACTTGGTGTGATCCCTCCATTCAGTGTTAACCCATTTGTAAAATGATTATAACTGAGTGCCCCAAGTGACCCAGTCTCTCTGTGCTGCTTGGGTTCATGAACATTAGTCCAAATAGCATTAGGTGGAATTGTTTGACCTTTCTTAGCCTATCAAAATGAGGAATGGGCTACCACAGGATGGGGTGTAAATAGAAATAAGTTTAATTAAATCATACTTCCAGTTAAAATCATCTACAATGTTTCACCCTGCAGGGATTAAAGGAACGCTTTAGTGTTAGGAATACAATGATGTATTCCTAATAGCAATGTGTTCCTCAGCCCTCACATCTTCCCAACCCAGCGATGTAAAGGGTTAAATAACCCTTTTTTTCACATACCTGTGTCAATTGCTGAACTCTTTCAGTGGAGGGTCTTGCTCCGCCTCCAACATCAGCCAATAGGGGGACCTAATGCACATGTGCAGTGAGCACCACAAGCGCAATAAGCCTTCCCCATAGGAAAGCATTGCCTCGTTGCTTTCCTATGGGGTATTCTCTGATGCTGGATGTCCTCATACAGAGTGTGAGGATGTCCAGCGCCGTTGCACAGTGTTTCTGGTAGGCAGTCACTAGAGGCAGTCTAGATTTAAACCTTGCAATTTCTCTAAAACTGCAATGTTTATATTATAGGACTATGGGGAACTGGACAGTGCACTTAGACCACTTCAATGAGATTAAGTTTTCTGGGTGCCTATAGTGCCCATTTAACCATGTATTCTCTCTCAGTCTATCACAGCTGTTTATTGCGGTTATGAAATATTATGACTAAGGCAGAGTGTAAACTCAGTCATAGCCATTGCTCTATCATTATAACCACTTCGATAAGTAGAAATGGTTATAGTGCCTAGGATGTCCTAAATATCCCTTAGGAAATAATAATAAAAAAAAAAAAAATAAGAGAAGAGTTCAGAAAGCTATGTGAAACTGTAGTTAAACAAAAGATAGATATAAAAATATTCCTTCTCTGCTGGAGGTGATACAAGACAATATTAACTTACTCTTTCTACCAATACAGAAAGGGCTAAGCGAGAAAACTTTATAGAAAACTATTTCAAAAAACAGTCATTACGTATAAGGAAACTGTTTCAAGTAAATGGAAGAATTCAATAATAACTTAGACGAAAGTACACCATACTTTAGAACATAGTGGGAAACAAAAATATATAAGATTTAGACAGTAAGACTAACCTTACTAAAAAGTGTATTTAATTTTTCTGCAATATGTTGACACTTATCTGTAGCTGAAAATAATACTAATAATACTTAAGTGGTATAGGCGCTAAACTATTAAAGGACCACTCTAGTGCCAGGAAAACATACTCGTTTTCCTGGCACTAGAGTGCCCTGAGGGTGCCCCCACCCTCAGGGTCCCCCTCCCGCCCGGCTCTGGAAAGGGGAAAAGGGGTAAAACTTACATTTTTCCAGCGCTGGACGGGGAGCTCTCCTCCTCCTCTCCGCCTCCTCTCCGCCCCGTCGGCTGAATGCGCACGCGCGGCAAGAGCTGCGCGCGCATTCAGCCGGTCGCATAGGAAAGCATTTACAATGCTTTCCTATGGACGCTTGCCTGCTCTCACTGTGATTTTCACAGTGAGAATCACGCAAGCGCCTCTAGTGGCTGTCAATGAGACAGCCACTAGAGGATTAGGGGGAAGGCTTAACCAATTTATAAACATAGCAGTTTCTCTGAAACTGCTATGTTTATAAAAAAAAATGGGTTAACCCTAGCTGGACCTGGCACCCAGACCACTTAATTAAGCTGAAGTGGTCTGGGTGCCTAGAGTGGTCCTTTAATTTCTAACTGTAATCGTTTTAAAATAGCATCCACAGGAGGCTGTGGAGCGAAATAGAAGCCGGCGGCATCACACAGAAGGACTGTACTTACGCCACAAAGCTACGTCAGGTTAGCAATATTACACTATATACTTTTTTTCTTCCGATATTTTGTTTCTCAACATATGCTGAAAGAGTCACACTTCATTCAAACATTTTTTTTTTGATGTAAGCATCTCATTATATTGCACTTTATAAAAATGTTGCACTTTAGGTATAAACATTGCACATTCATTGTTTTAATCACTTTATAAAGCGTGTCATAATAGCTTATTGTCTTAAAGGCATAGCGCACCTTATATATTTTTACCTATCTGTAGATGAACTGTTCATCATTGTACCAGTTCACCTACTATATTAATTAATGCTGTGTTGAACCTAGATTTTGAAAAGGTTTTTGATAAGTTTCATGTGAATGAATACTTTAAAGGCACACTCCGAACACATAAATCACTTCAGCTTTCTACATATAGTGCTGTTATTTTTTTTTTTTGTATTTTAAATATGAGAAGGCTGAGCTAGTTGGCGTAGCCTGAAGTTGTGGGAGTAGTAACCAGACTATAAATTCTCAGACTGTCTCTTCCACAGGGCCAAGACTGCCTGGTTCAGCCCATCCACTACTCCTTTTATTAGGCTATTCACTTGGTGGGCTCTCTTTTTACAGGCCTACCCGAACGTCGGTTTCGGCAGAACACAACCAACACCACTGTAACTCAGCTTATTGTTCTCAACCACAAATATATATTTAAAAAATAGGATATAAGTGGAGCACCAAAAAATAGAATGCAAAAAATAAAAATAGAAAAATAAATTTGGGAGAAATGAAAAAGGGTTAACAGAAAAATAGGGAACCTAACGACCTATTATATGCAGCTATGACAAACAAACTTGATATCCCTTTTTCTAAGTGTCTCACTCACAGTAAGATAGTCCTTACACTTATACAGTCTTAATATCTGTTAAAAAATTAACAGGTAGTAAGCTACATAGAAAAAAAAATATAAAATAGTATATGTTGTTCCACAGTCCAGTAATAAAACTTTAAGCTTCTTTATTCATGTAATCCTCATGGGTAACAAGACCGTGAGTGCTAGCCTATATTTTACATATTTTTGTATATTTTGGCTGTGGCTTTTAGCACCTGGCATTCAATACCATGCTTTATATAGCAGGGTTAATCTGAGTGCAAGGACTGGACTATTTCTCTCTCTCTCTCTCTCTCTCTCTCTCTCTCTCTATCTCTCTCTCTCTATCTATATATATATATATATATATATATATATATATATATATATATATATAAACAATACACAAGATCCAGCGCACTGCTGCAAAAAAGAGTGAAATAGTTCAATGCCTTGGACAAGGTATGAAAACATTAGATATTTCACGAAAACTTAAGCATGATCATCGCACTATTAAGAGATTTGTGGTTGCTTCTGAGCACAGACGGGTTTGTGCAGATAAAGGCACATTGAGGAAGATTTCTGCCAGATCCATGCATCGGATCAAGAGAGCAGCTGCTAAAATACCATAACATAGCAGCAAACAGATATTTGAAGCTGCTGGTGCCTCTGGAGTCCCACGGACATCAAGGTGTAGAGTCCTCCAGAGTCTTGCAACTGTGCATAAACCTTCTATTCGCCCACCACTAACCAATGCTCACAAGCAGAAACAGCTGCATTGGGCAGAAAAATACATGAAGACTAATTTTCAAACAGTCCTGTTCACTGATGAGTGCCGTGCAACTCTGGATCCAGATGGATGGAGTAGTGGATGGTTGGTGGACCACCACCCTGTTCCAACAAGGCTGCGATGTCAGCAAGGCGGTGGTGGAGTCAACTTGCTGGCTTTTCGGATCTGGACTGCCCGTACAGGTGTGACCAGTCTGATATGCTTCAGATATGTTTTCTCGGCACTAGATGAGCTAAAACCAGCTTGAGATCTGTTCATGGACCAACTGAAGGGCAGGCTAATTGAGCTGTTGTCCGTTCTCACCTCTCTTGCTACATGTTTTCCTCTCCTTAAGCTTAGAGTCATGTCCACAAATGCTCACAGTTAAGGGAATAAAATCCATGAACGTGTGGCAATAGTGGCAACTGATAATGAAGATTTAGTCCCTGTTACTGAGACATGGAATAATGAGAAAATGACTGGGACATATAAATTCCAGGGTACTCATTTTATAGAAAAGACAGGGAATGCAAGAAATGGGGAGGGGTGGCCCTGTATGTGAAGGATAGCATAAAATCTAGCCTAATAAAAGTTACTGAGGCGAACATAGAGTCCGTTTGGGTTACGTTAGAATTTGGTAATCACACAGTAACTCGTGTTGGTGTGATTTATAGACCCCCATGACAAATAGAAGAGTTAGATAATCTACTAGTTGAGGAAATAGCTAAAATGACAATGAAGGGGGAAATTATCATCATGGGTGACTTTAATCTTCCTGATGTGAACTGGAAAACCAAAATAGCTGTTTGTGCCAGGAGCACACATATTGTAAACTCCTTACTGGGATTGTCTCTAAAACAAGTCGTTGAGGAGCCAACTCATAAAGAGGCCATACTAGATTTAGTGTTAACAAATGGAGATTTGGTATCAGATATTACTGTAGGTGAAAGTTTAGGATCCAGTGATCATCAATCAGTGTGGTTTAATATAAGAACAGTGACTGAGTCACACCACACAAAAACTAAAGTTTTAGACTTTTAAAAAAAAAAACAGACATTTTGAAAATTAGAATATGTGTAAAGGAGTTATTATCAGACTAGAGCAATTTAAATGGAGTCCAAGAGAAATTGGAGTATTTAAAAGATGCACTGCTGAAGGCAACAGAAAATTGCATTAGGCTTGTCAGTTAAAGCAAAAAAATCAATAAACCACTGTGGTACTCCGCAGATGTGGCCAAAATAGTAAAAAACAAAAAGTTAGCATTTACTAATTATAAAAAAACAGAGTGAGGAAGATAGACAGATCTATAAGATTAGACAGAAAGAGGCTAAGCAAGTTATAAGAGCTTCCAAATCACACATATAAGAGAAAATAGCAGTCAGTAAAAAAGGGGACAAAAAATTTTTTTAGACACATAAATGAGAAAAGGCAAGTAAAATGAGGATTAGTTAGATTAAAAACAAAAGAAGGAAGGTATTTGGAAGAGGATAGAGGTTTAGCTGACTGCCTCAATGAATATTTTTGTTCAGTCTTTACAAATGAAAATGAAGGAAAGTGGCCTTGGTTAGGAAAAAGAACAAATTAGTCATTTGTTACATGTGAGTTTACAGAGCAAGAGGTTCTATGTCAACTGTCAAAAGACAAATAAGTCAATGGGACCTGATGGAATACACACAAACTTATTAAAAGAGCTTAGTGGTGTACTAGCAAAACCATTAACAGGTTAATTTAACCAATCACTGTTAACAGGAGTAGTCCCAGTAGATTGGAAGTTAGCGAATGTTGTGCCCATTCACAAGAAAGGTAGTAGGGAGGAGTCGGGCAACTATAGGCCAGTCAGCCTTACTCCATAGTGGGGAAAGTAATAGAAACCATGTTAAAGGTTAGGAGTGTTAAGCATCTAACATCACATGGATTTGATTGGACAACTAAAATAATAGATCAGGGTGGTGTAGTAGACATTGCTTACCTAGATTTCAGTAAGGCTTTTTACACTGTTTGACATAGAATGCTTATTAATAAACTGCAATCTTTAAGTTTGGACTCCAATATTGTAGAATGGGTAATGCAGTGGCTGAGTGACAGGCAACAGAGGATTGTAGACAATGGAGTATATTCGAAGGATGGTCTTGTCACCAGTAGGGTACCTCAGGGATCTATACTTGCACCCATTTTCTTTAATATTTTTATTAGTGATATTGCAGAAAGCCTTGATGATAAGGTATGTATTTTTGCTGATGATGCTAAGCTATGTAACAGGGTTGATGTTCCAGGAGGGATAAGCCAAATTGCAAATTATTTAGGTAAACTAAAAAAATGGTCAGAGTTGTGGCAACTGATATTTAATGTGGATAAATTCAAGATAATGCATCTTGGACGTAAAACCCCAAGGGTAGAGTACAGAATATTTGATCGAGTGCTGACCTCAACATCTGAGGAAAGGGATTTAGGGGTGATTATTTTGCATGACTTAAAGGTAGGCAGACAATGTAATAGAGCAGCAGGAAATGCTAGCAGAATGCTTGGTTGTATAGGGAGAGGTATTAGCAGCAGAAAGAGGGAAGTGCTCATGCCATTGTACAGAACAGTGGTGAGACCTCACTTGGAGTATTGTACGCAGTACTGGAGACCATATCTTCAGAAGGATATTGATACTTTAGAGAGAGTTCAGAGAAGGGCTACTAAACTGGTTCATGGATTGCAGGATAAAACTTACAAGGAAAGATTAAAGGAACTTAACATGTATAGCTTGGAGGAAAGACGAGACGGGGGATATGATGAAAACATTTAAATATATAAAGGGAATCAACACAGTAAAGGAGGAGACTATATTTAAAAGACAAAAAACTTACACAAGAGTCTTAAATTAGAGGAGCAAAGGTTTAAAAATAATATCAGCAAGTATTACTTTACTGAAAGGGTAGTGGATGCATGGAATAGCCTTCCAGCTGAAGTGGTAGAGGTTAACACAGTAACGGAGATTAAGCATGCGTGGGATAGGCATAAGGCTATCCTAACTATAAGATAAGGATAGGGACTAATGAAAGTATTTAGAAACTTTGGCAGACTAGATGGGCCGAATGGTTCTTATCTGCCCGTCACATTCTATATGTTTCTATATGTTTCTATATATTTAAGATTAAAGGGCAATCCAGACATGGACCCCTTCCTCACAGTGCCTAGAGGGATATTGTCTATACCTCACTGATGATACCTTACAAGGTTGAAATGATCGACTGGGGTTGCTGTGTCTCTCTTGCAGAGGGAACTTGCTGGCATTTCGGATCTGGACTGCCCGTACGGGTGTGACTAGTCTGATATGCTTCAGATATGTTCTCTCTGTAATGGCACCAGATGAGATAAAACCAGCTTGAGATCTGAGCGGGGACAGGCTAATTGAGCTGTTGTCCATTCTCACCTCTGTTGCTACTTGTTTTTCTCTCCCTAAATGCAGAGTGCTATTTTTCTAGGCACAATAATTGAATTAATATTGATTAAATGTACACTTTCAACATTGTATCTTTTTAAATGTTACTCTAACCCTTTTTATAAAGTTTTTTTATTTAGGCAACAATGCCCTACTGGGTATGATTCACTAGGTCCACCCCTTATAAACCTAAAAGTAAAAATAAATGTATCTGTAATCCAGTGCCAGTCCACCCTTGAGTCAATGTCACTGTTCCCTGTTTGTGGTCCAATCAGCGAGGAAAAATCTGAATTAAATTACTATCAATGGAGGTGGGGAGGGAGAGCACAGAGGAAAGGAGATATCCATTCAGTAGTTATACCAAGGAACTTAATCAGCTTGTTATGGACAAACAATATCACAGAATAGCCACATTCCAGCAAATGTTAATATAGGTGTAAACCTTGTCTTCTAAGGATAGGGAAGAACATTTTGCATAGCACATAGTGCTCTTCATAACAATCAGCAACAAAATCAACCATCAGTAGCCAATAATACAAACAACAAAAAAGAGTGGAGATGGCATTTAGTGCTGGATAAAAAAAAAAAAAATGCTTTAAAAACGTTGAAAGATCCTGCCATCTAGAGTGATTGGCATAAATGTAGCTATATATGATATTAATCAAATGTAGAATGATGGTAAAAAAAGAGCAAACAGAACATTATGGAAATTAAAAGAACACTCTTAACACTGTAGGAGTAGTGTTGTCGCGAACCCGAAATTTTCGGTTCGCGAACGGCGAACGCGAACTTCCGCAAATGTTCGCGAACCGGCGAACCGCGCGAACCTGCCATTGACATCAATGGGCAGGCGAATTTTAAAACCAACAGGGACTCTTTCTGGCCACAAAAGTGATGGAAAAGTTGTTTCAAGGGGACTAACACCTGGACTGTGGCATGCCGGAGGGGGATCCATGGCAAAACTCCCATGGAAAATTGCACAGTTGATGCAGAGTCTGCTTTTAATCCATAAAGGGCAGAAATCACCTAACATTGACACCTGTCCTCAAAGCCCTGCCCTGATACACACGGACACAGAGCAGAATAGAGACTGTCCCCCATCCTCAGAGACCATGATACACACTGACACAGAGCAGAATAGAGACTGTTACCCCTACATAGGGTCACTTGGCAGATATGGCAGGGTCGTGGGAGGGGGAGGATGACTTTAACCTCTTCTCCTGTTAGATTCCCGTTGTGCTGTGACATCACCCTTATACGCTGTGTAAAGCATACTATTTAATTTGATCAGCATGGCCACTTGAGTTTTTATAGTTTTCACGCTGCTTGTAGTTTATATATGGTTCACAAAAATCAAACAAACGATAAAGTAAACGTGTAAGGATTCAGAATATTCTTTCAAACCCTTACACATTGTGTGTACGTATTTTTTGTCTTAAGTTTGTGGCTTTAAAGAGGTTTACGTTGTTTCTATGATGTGCATAACATGTTCTTGTAAATGTTTGTTAAATTTTTCCTGGAATTGTAATTTTTGAATCTGAATAAAGATAGTCAAATCCCTGATACACACTGACACAGAGCAGAATAGGGACTGTTCCCCCTACATAGGGTCACTTGGCAGATATGGATTGACACCTATCCTAATGATCCCTGATACACACTGACACAGAGCAGAATAGAGACTGTTCCCCCTACATAGGGTCACTTGGCAGATATGGATTGACACCTGTCCTCAAAACCCCTGATACACACTGACACAGAGCAGAATAGGGACTGTTCCCCCTACATAGGGTCACTTGGCAGATATGGATTGACACCTGTCCTCAAAACCCCTGATACACACTGACACAGAGCAGAATAGGGACTGTTCCTCCTACATAGGGTCACTTGGCAGATATGGATTGACACCTGTCCTCAAAACCCCTGATACACACTGACACAGAGCAGAATAGGGACTGTTCCCCCTACATGGGGTCACTATGTGCCTTTTTTTTGGTTTGGTTTTTGAAGCCACAGTGCAGCACCAGAGGGCCTAAAAATTAGGCATGTACACATGCCAGAAAAATTAGGTATTGTTGCAGCCGCTGCTGTAGCAGCGGCCAGAAAAATTGATGTTTGTTTCACAGGCAGAAAGTGCCCTAAAACATGGTCGGCTTGAACCCTAGTTGGTGGCGGATAAGTCACGCAAGTCAACCGGCATTCAGAGCTAAAATACAGCAGCGTGTGGACCATTTTTAGCCCAAGGCAGCTCATCTCATCAGGCCTTTTTTAATCGAATGTATCGCCCAGTGTCAGTCCCTTCGGGATCCATCCCTCATTCATCTTAATAAAGTTGAGGTAATCTAGACTTTTTTGACCTAGGCGACTTCTCTTCTCAGTGACAATACCTCCTGCTGCACTGAAGGTCCTTTCTGACAGGACACTTGAAGCGGGGCAGGCCAGAAGTTCTATCGCAAATTGGGATAGCTCAGGCCACAGGTCAAGCCTGCACACCCAGTAGTCAAGGGGTTCATCGCTCCTCAGAGTGTCGATATCTGCAGTTAAGGCGAGGTAGTCTGCTACCTGTCGGTCGAGTCGCTCTCTGAGGGTGGATCCCGAAGGGCTGTGGCGATGCATAGGACTTCAAAAGGTCCGCATGTCCTCCATCAACAACACGTCTTTAAAGCGTCCTGTCCTTGCTGGCGTGGTCGTGGGAGGAGGAGGAGGAGGATGACTTCCACCTCTCCCCCTGTTAGATTCCCATTGTGCTGTGACATCACCCTTATACGCTGTGTAAAGCATACTTTTTAATTTATTTTGCAAATGCTGCATCCTTTCCGACTTGTTGTAATTCGGTAACATTTCCGCCACTTTCTGCTTATACCGGGGGTCTAGTAGCGTGGACACCCAGTACAGGTCGTTCTCCTTCAGCCTTTTTATACGAGGGTCCCTCAACAGGCAGGACAGCATGAAAGACCCCATTTGCACAAGGTTGGATGCTGAGCTACTCATTTCCTGTTCCTCCTCCTCACTGATGTAATTGAAGGTATGTTCTTCCCCCCAGCCACGTACAACACCACGGGTACCAGATAGGTGACAACGAGCACCCTGGGATGCCTGTTGTGTTTGGTCTTGCTCCTCCTCCTCCTCCTCAAAGCTACAATCCTCCTCTGACTCCTCTTCCTCACAATCCTCTTCCAGCGTTGCCGCAGGTCCAGCAAGCGATGCTGATAAGGCTGTTTCTGGTGGTGATGGTGACCACAACTCTTCCTCTTCCTCTTCACGCTCATCTACAGCCTGATCCAGCACTCTTCGCAGGGCACGCTCCAGGAAGAAAACAAATGGTATGATGTCGCTGATGGTGCCTTCGTTGCGACTGACTAGGTTTGTCACCTCCTCAAAAGGACGCATGAGCCTACAGGCATTGCGCATGAGCGTCCAGTAACGTGGCAAAAAAATTCCCATCTCCCCAGAGGCTGTCCTAGCACCCCGGTCATACAAATATTCATTAACAGCTTTTTCTTGTTGGAGCAGGCGGTCGAACATTAGGAGTGTTGAATTCCAACGTGTAGGGCTGTCGCAAATCAAGCGCCTCACTGGCATGTTGTTTCGCCGCTGGATATCGGCAAAGTGAGCCATGGCCGTGTAGGAACGCCTGAAATGGCCACACACCTTCCTGGCCTGCTTCAGGACGTCCTGTAAGCCTGTGTACTTATGCACAAAGCGTTGTACGATCAGATTACACACATGTGCCATGCACGGCACATGTGTCAACTTGCCCAACTTCAATGCCGCTATCAAATTTTTTCCGTTGTCACAAACCACTTTGCCGATATCCAGTTGCTGCGGAGTCAGCCACTTTCTCCACCTGTGCGTTCAGGGCGGACAGGAGTGCTTGTCCGGTGTGACTCTCTGCTTTCAAGCAAGTCAAACCCAAGACGGCGTGACACTGCCGTATCCGGGATGTGAAATAGTACCTGGGGAGCTGGGGGGGTGCCGTTGATGTGGAGCAAGAAGCAGCGGCACAAGAGGACTCAGCCGAGGAGGTTATGGAAGAGGATGGAGTAGGAGGAGTAGAGGAGGTGGCAGCAGGACTGCCTGCAATTCATGGCGGTGTCACGCATTCCTTGCTTGTCAGCCGTCAGCAGGTTTACCCAATGCGCAGTGTAGGTGATATACCTGCCCTGACCATGCTTTGCAGACCAGGTATCAGTGGTCAGATGGACCCTTGCCAGACTGTGTGCCAGACATGCCATGACTTACTTTTGCACAATCGAGTACAAGTTGGGGATTGCCTTTTGTGAAAAGAAATTCCGGCCGGGTACCTTCCACTGCGGTGTCCCAATAGCTACAAATTTTTTGAACGCCTCAGACTCAACCAGATTGTATGGTAAAAGCTGGCGGGCTAATAGTTCGGACAAGCCAGCTGTCAGACGCTGGGCAAGGGGATGCCTTGGTGACATTGGCTTCTTACGCTCAAACATGTCCTTGACAGACACATGACTGTGGGCAGATGAGCGGGAACTGCTCAAGGTGGGAGACGGAGTGGCGGATGGTTGAGAGGGGGCAAGAAGGACAGCAGTGGTTGACGTGGCTGAAGATGCTGGACCAGGAGGAGGATGGCGGCTCTGAGTAGGCGTGCTGCTTGTACTCATGTGTTGATCCCATAGGCGTTTGCGATGTGAGATCATGTGCCTACGCAAAGCAGTTGTACCTAGGTGGGTGTTGGACCTCCCACGACTCAGTTTCCTTTGGCACAGGTTGCAAATGGCATCGCTGTTGTCAGAGGCAGACACACAAAAAAATGCCACACTGCTGAGCTCTGCAATGACGGCATTCTGGTGGTGGACACAGCATGCGTTGATTGGCGTGCTGTCGGGCTGACCCCGGGTGCCGATGCATGCTGTCTGACTGTGCCACTAGCTCCTTGCGATGACCCCCCCCCTGCTTCCAACTCGTTTCCTCCTCCTCTCTGTCTCCCCATCTGAACTTTCGCCCTGTTCTTCTTCTTGCCGAGCGGGCACCCACGTGACATCCATGGACGCATCGTCATCATCAACCGCTTTGCTTGTATCTGACAACTCAGAAAAGGAAGCAGCAGCGGGTACAACATCATCATCATCACACCGTACCTCCATGTGTTTAATGCTGCCTGCCTGAGACATATCCCTGTTATCTACATCCTCTAGCAATAATGGTTGCGCATCACTCATTTCTTCAAACGGGTGTGTGAATAACTCCTCTGACATACCAAGTAAAGCGACTGTGGTGCTAGTTTTGATGGTGGCGGCAGGCGGGTGAGTGGTATCTTGAGGATGGTGCGTCAAGGTTCCGAGCGGAGGCTGTACAAGATTGGGTGTCCTGTGTTAGCCAGTCAACTATGTCCTCAGAACTTTTCAAGTTCAGGGTACATGGCTTCTGAAAACTGGGCATTATTCTAGGGCAAAAGGGAATCACAGCACCACGACCACGACGGCCCCTGCGGGGTGGCCTGCCTCTGCCTGTCATTTTTTGGGGGATTAGTGGTACTATGCGTGCAAGCTACTGTGAGACCAGATATGATTGGCAATGTGAACTGTAACAGTTCTGCAGAGCACACACTGTAGGCCTGACACACCCGCTTGAAGACAAGTAACTGCTATTCAATCTATAACAGTGAAAAATAAATTTTGGTTTTAAAAGCACGCTATAGAGACACCAGATATGATTGGCAATGTGCACTGGAACAGTTCTGCAGAGCACACGCTGAAGGAAGGACTGACAGAGCCGCTTGAAGACAAGTAACTGCTATTCAATCTATAACAGTGAAAAATAAATTTTGGTTTTAAAAGCACGCTATAGAGACACCAGATATGATTGGCAATGTGCACTGGAACAGTTCTGCAGAGCACACGCTGAAGGAAGGCCTGACAGAGCCGCTTGAAGACAAGTAACTGCTATTCAATCTATAACAGTGAAAAATACATTTTGGTTTTAAAAGCACGCTATAGAGACACCAGATATGATTGGCAATGTGCACTGGAACAGTTCTGCAGAGCACATACTGTAGGCCTGAGACACCCGCTTGAAGACAAGTAACTGCTATTCAATCTATAACAGTGAAAAACAAATTTTGTTTTTAAAAGCACGCTATAGAGACACCAGATATGATTGGCAATGTGCACTGGAACAGTTCTGCAGAGCACACACTGTAGGCCTGAGACACCCGCTTGAAGACAAGTAACTGCTATTCAATCTATAACAGTGAAAAACAAATTTTGGTTTTAAAAGCACGCTATAGAGACACCAGATATGATTGGCAATGTGCACTGGAACAGTTCTGAGGAGCACACACTGTAGGCCTGAGACACCCGCTTGAAGACAAGTAACTGCTATTCAATCTATAACAGTGAAAAACAAATTTTGGTTTTAAAAGCACGCTATAGAGACACCAGATATGATTGTCAATGTGCACTGGAACAGTTCTGCAGAGCACACACTGTAGGCCTGACACACCCGCTTGAAGACAAGTAACTGCTATTCAATCTATAACAGTGAAAAACAAATTTTGGTTTTAAAAGCACGCTATAGAGACACCAGATATGATTGGCAATGTGCACTGGAACAGTTCTGCAGAGCACACACTGTAGGCCTGACACACCGCTTGAAGACAAGTAACTGCTATTCAATCTATAACAGTGAAAAATAAATTTTGGTTTTAAAAGCACGCTATAGAGACACCAGATATGATTGGCAATGTGCACTGGAACAGTTCTGCAGAGCACACGCTGAAGGAAGGACTGACACACCCGCTTGAAGACAAGTAACTGCTATTCAATCTATAACAGTGAAAAATAAATTTTGGTTTTAAAAGCACGCTATAGAGACACCAGATATGATTGGCAATGTGCACTGGAACAGTTCTGCAGAGCACACACTGTAGGCCTGAGACACCCGCTTGAAGACAAGTAACTGCTATTCAATCTATAACAGTGAAAAACAAATTTTGGTTTTAAAAGCACGCTATAGAGACACCAGATATGATTGGCAATGTGCACTGGAACAGTTCTGAGGAGCACACACTGTAGGCCTGAGACACCCGCTTGAAGACAAGTAACTGCTATTCAATCTATAACAGTGAAAAACAAATTTTGGTTTTAAAAGCACGCTATAGAGACACCAGATATGATTGTCAATGTGCACTGGAACAGTTCTGCAGAGCACACACTGTAGGCCTGACACACCCGCTTGAAGACAAGTAACTGCTATTCAATCTATAACAGTGAAAAACAAATGTTGGTTTTAAAAGCACGCTATAGAGACACCAGATATGATTGGCAATGTGCACTGGAACAGTTCTGCAGAGCACACACTGTAGGCCTGACACACCGCTTGAAGACAAGTAACTGCTATTCAATCTATAACAGTGAAAAATAAATTTTGGTTTTAAAAGCACGCTATAGAGACACCAGATATGATTGGCAATGTGCACTGGAACAGTTCTGCAGAGCACACGCTGAAGGAAGGACTGACACACCCGCTTGAAGACAAGTAACTGCTATTCAATCTATAACAGTGAAAAATAAATTTTGGTTTTAAAAGCACGCTATAGAGACACCAGATATGATTGGCAATGTGCACTGGAACAGTTCTGCAGAGCACACACTGTAGGCCTGAGACACCCGCTTGAAGACAAGTAACTGCTATTCAATCTATAACAGTGAAAAACAAATTTTGGTTTTAAAAGCACGCTATAGAGACACCAGATATGATTGGCAATGTGCACTGGAACAGTTCTGCAGAGCACACACTGTAGGCCTGAGACACCCGCTTGAAGACAAGTAACTGCTATTCAATCTATAACAGTGAAAAACAAATTTTGGTTTTAAAAGCACGCTATAGAGACACCAGATATGATTGGCAATGTGCACTGGAACAGTTCTGAGGAGCACACACTGTAGGCCTGACACACCCGCTTGAAGACAAGTAACTGCTATTCAATCTATAACAGTGAAAAACAAATTTTGGTTTTAAAAGCACGCTATAGAGACACCAGATATGATTGGCAATGTGCACTGGAACAGTTCTGCAGAGCACACACTGTAGGCCTGACACACCCGCTTGAAGACAAGTAACTGCTATTCAATCTATAACAGTGAAAAACAAATTTTGGTTTTAAAAGCACGCTATAGAGACACCAGATATGATTGGCAATGTGCACTGGAACAGTTCTGGAGAGCACACGCTGAAGGAAGGACTGACAGAGCCGCTTAAAGGACACTGACTGGCTGCTATTAGCTTACACTAGAAACCTTTTTTCTTTGTAAAAGCACGCTAAAGAGACACCAAATATGATTGGCAACTGTCAAAGCACGCTGGAACAGGTCTACAGAGCACACGCTGAAGTAGGCCTGACACCCAGACACTTGCAGACAACTAACTGCTCTTCTATTACAGTGAAAAAAAATTATTTCTTTTAAATCTAAAGCTTAAGCTATTGTAAAAACAGATATGAGTGGTGGCACTGGGCAAGAGGGCACAGTATCCACTGTGAACCTCACACAGAAGCTGGCAGGCAGGCAACTGCTCTTCTATTACAGTGGAAACAAAATTTTGGTTGTAAAAGCACGCTATAGAGACACCAGATATGAGTGGCAACTGTCAAAGTACGCTGGCAGGGTTGTGCAGGGCACACGCTGAAGGAAGGCCTGACAGAGCCGCTTGAAGGACACTGACTGGCTGCTATTAGCTTACACTGGAAACCTTTTTTCTTTGTAAAAGCACGCTAAAGAGACACCAGATATGATTGCCAACTGTCAAAGCACGCTGGCACAGGTCTGCAGAGCACACGCTGAAGTAGGCCTGACACCCAGACGCTTGCAGACAACTAACTGATCTTCTATTACAGTGAAAAAAAATGATTTCTTTAAAATCTAAAGCTTAAGCTATTGTTAAAACAGATATGAGTGGTGGCACTGACTGTGCAAATGGGCAAGGCATCCAACCTGACACAGAAGCTGGCAGGCAGGCAACTGCTCTTCTATTACAGTGAAAAAAATGATTTCTTTAAAATCTAAAGCTTAAGCTATTGTTAAAACAGATATGAGTGGTGGCACTGACTGTGCAAATGGGCAAGGCATCCAACCTGACACAGAAGCTGGCAGGCAGGCAACTGCTCTTCTATTACAGTGAAAAAAAATGATTTCTTTAAAATCTAAAGCTTAAGCTATTGTTAAAACAGATATGAGTGGTGGCACTGACTGTGCAAATGGGCAAGGCATCCAACCTGACACAGAAGCTGGCAGGCAGGCAACTGCTCTTCTATTACAGTGAAAAAAAATGATTTCTTTAAAATCTAAAGCTTAAGCTATTGTTAAAACAGATATGAGTGGTGGCACTGACTGTGCAAATGGGCAAGGCATCCAACCTGACACAGAAGCTGGCAGGCAGGCAACTACTCTTCTATTACAATGAAAACAAATTATTTATTTAAAATCTAAAGCTTAACCAATTGTTAAAACAGATATGAGTAGTGGCCCTGACTGTGCAAATGGGCAAGGCATCCAACCTGACACAGAAGCTGGCAGGCAGGGAACTGCTCTTCTATTACAGTGAAAACAAATTATTTATTTTAAATCTAAAGCTTAACCAATTGTTAAAACAGATATGAGTGGTGGCACTGAGCAAGTAGGCACAGTATCCAATGTGAACCTCACACAGAAGCTGGCAGGCAGGCACCTGCAATTACATTACACAGGAAAAAAAAAAGCAGCCTGATGTTATAGCCCTAAAAAGGGCTTTTTGGGGTGCTGTCCTTACAGCAGAGATCAGATGAGTCCTTCAGGATTGTAGTGGACACTGAATACCCTAGCCTAGCTATCAATTTCCCTATCTAATCAGCAGCAGCTAAACTTTCCCTCCTCTCACTAAGCATGCAGCTTCAGAATGAATCGAAAATGGATGCTGGGAGGGAGGTTGGAGGGTGTGGAAGGGAGGGAGTGCTGCTGATTGGCTGGAATGTGTCTGCTGACCGAGAGGCACAGGGTCAAAGTTTGCCCAATGATGACGAATAGGGGGCGGATCGAACTGCGCATGTGTCCGCCCGCCGCGGCGAACGCGAACACGCTAAGTTCGCCGGGAACTGTTCGCCGGCGGACAGTTTGGTACATCACTATGTAGGAGTCACTTGGTGTGATCCCTCCATTCAGTGTTTACCCATTTGTAAAATGATTATAACTGAATGCCCCAAGTGACCCAGTCTCTCTGTGCTGCTTGGGTTCATGAACATTAGTCCAAACAGCATTAGGTGGAATTGTTTGACCTTTCTTAGCCTTTCAAAATGAGCAATGGGCTACCACAGGATGTAGTGTAAATAGAAATAAGTTTAATTAAATCATACTTCCAGTTAAAATCCTCTACAATGTTTCACCCTGCAGGGATTAAAGGAACGCTTTAGTGTTAGGAATACAATGATGTAGTCCTAATAGTAATGTGTTCCTCAGCCCTCACATCTTCCCAACCCAACGATGTAAAGGGTTAAATAACCCTTTTTTTCACATACCCGTGTCAATTGCTGAACTCTTTCAGTGGAGGGTCTTGCTCCGCCTCCAACATCAGCCAATAGGGGGGCCTAATGCACATGTGCAGTGAGCACCACAAGCGCAATAAGCCTTCCCCATAGGAAAGCATTGCCTCGTTGCTTTCCTATGGGGTATTCTCTGATGCTGGATGTCCTCATACAGAGTGTGAGGATGTCCAGCGCCGTTGCACAGTGTCAAACTTTGTGAAACGCCAGAAAACTCCTCTCACGGGGTTTCTGGTAGGCAGTCACTAGAGGCAGTCTAGATATAAACCTTGCAATTTCTCTAAAACTGCCATGTTTATATTATAGGACTATGGGGAACTGGACAGTGAACTTAGACCACTTCAATGAGATTAAGTGGTCTGGGTGCCTATAGTGCCCATTTAACCATGTATTCTCTCTTAGTCTATTACAGCTGTTTATTGCTGTTATGAAATATTATGACTAAGGCAGAGTGTAAACTCAGTCATAGCCATTGCTCTATCACTATAACCACTTCAATAAGTAGAAATGGTTATAGTGCCTAGGATGTCCTAAATAGCCCTTATGAAATAAAAAAAAAAAAAAATAAGAGAAGAGTTCAGAAAGCTATGTGAAACTGTAGTTAAACAAAAGATAGATATAAAAATATTCCTTCTCTGCTGGAGGTGATATAAGACAATATTAGCTTACTCTTTCTACCAATACAGAAAGGGCTAAGCGAGAAAACTTTATAGAAAACTATTTCAAAAAACAGTCATTACGTATAAGGAAACTGTTTCAAGTAAATGGAAGACTTCAATAGTAACTTAGACGAAAGTACATCATACTTTAGAACATAGTGGGAAACAAAAATATATAAAATTTAGACAGTAAGACTAACCTTACTAAAAAGTGTATTTAATTTTTCTGCAATATGTTGACACTTATCTGTAGCTGAAAATAATACTAATAATACTTAAGTGGTATAGGCGCTAAACTATTAAAGGACCACTCTAGTGCCAGGAAAACATACTCGTTTTCCTGGCACTAGAGTGCCCTGAGGGTGCCCCCACCCTCAGGGTCCCCCTCCCGCCCGGCTCTGGAAAGGGGAAAAGGGGTAAAACTTACATTTTTCCAGCGCTGGGCGGGGAGCTCTCCTCCTCCTCTCCGCCTCCTCTGCGCGCGCATTCAGCCGGTCGCATAGGAAAGCATTTACAATGCTTTCCTATGGACGCTTGCGTGCTCTCACTGTGATTTTCACAGTGAGAATCACGCAAGCGCCTCTAGCGGCTGTAAATGAGACAGCCACTAGAGGATTAGGGGGAAGGCTTAACCAATTTATAAACACAGCAGTTTCTCTGAAACTGCTATGTTTATAAAAAAATGGGTTAACCCTAGCTGGACCTGGCACCCAGACCACTTCATTAAGCTGAAGTGGTCTGGGTGCCTAGAGTGGTCCTTTAATTTCTAACTGTAATCGGTTTAAAATAGCATCCACAGGAGGCTGTGGAGCAAAATAGAAGCCGGCGGCATCACACAGAAGGACTGTACTTACGCCACAAAGCTACGTCAGGTTAGCAATATTACACTATATACTTTTTTTCTTCCGATATTTTGTTTCTCAACATATGCTGAAAGAGTCACACTTCATTCAAACATTTTTTTTTTTTATGTAAGCGTCTCATTATATTGCACTTTATAAAAATTTTGCACTTTAGGTATAAACATTGCACATTCATTGTTTTAATCACTTTATAAAGCGTGTCATAATATCTTATTGTCTTAAAGGCATAGCGCACCTTATATATTTTTACCTATCTGTAGATGAACTGTTCATCATTGTACCAGTCCACCTACTATATTAATTAATGCTGTGTTGAACCTAGATTTTGAAAAGGTTTTTGATAAGTTTCATGTGAATGAATACTTTAAAGGCACACTCCGAGCACATAAATCACTTCAGCTTTCTACATATAGTGCTGTTATTTTTTTTTTTTTGTATTTTAAATATGAGAAGGCTGAGCTAGTTGGCGTAGCCTGAAGTTGTGGGAGTAGTAACCAGACTATAAATTCTCAGACTGTCTCTTCCACAGGGCCAAGACTGCCTGGTTCAGCCCATCCACTACTCCTTTTATTAGGCTATTCACTTGGTGTGCTCTCTTTTTACAGGCCTACCCGAACGTCGGTTTTGGCAAACCACAACCAACACCACTGTAACTCAGCTTATTGTTCCCAACCACAAATATATATTTAAAAAATAGGATATTAGTGGAGCGCCAAAAAATAGAATGCAAAAAATAGAAAAAGAAATTTGGGAGAAATGAAAAAGGGTTAACAGAAAAATAGGGAACCTAACGACCTATTACATGCAGCTATGACAAACAAACTTGATATCCCTTTTTCTAAGTGTCTCACTCACAGTAAGATAGTCCTTACACTTATACAGTCTTAATATCTGTTAAAAAATTCACAGGTAGTAAGCTACATAGAAATTTTTTTATAAAATAGTATATGTTGTTCCACAGTCCAGTAATAAAACTTTAACTTCTTTATTCATGTAATCCTCATGGGTAACAAGACCGTGAGTGCTAGCCTATATTTTACATATCTTTGTATATTTTGGCTGTGGCTTTTAGCACCCGGCATTCAATACCATGCTTTAATCTGAAGGTAAATGAATGGAGCACCTCTGAGGAAATTTTCCAGTCGTGTGTTTATTCAAAATGATCTTGATAAAGACCATGGAGGGTTGAAATGTTGATTTTTGAATAAACACATGATTGGAAAATTTCCTCAGGAGTGCTCCATTCATTTATCTTCTATTTTGTGATGCTGGAAGCACCCAGGTATTGCGGATTATACTGATTTATTTATGGTGAGTGTGAGGACTGTATATATATATTTAAGATTAGAAAATAAAATTCCAGAAGAACAAATACTTTTTATTATAAAAGGCATTTATACCATTTTAACTAATAACTATTTCTGGTTTTATGATTTTATCATTTTACATAATTTTCTATAATAGTGCCCCTGTTTTACAAGCTTATTCCAATTTCTACTTTTTAAATTATTTTAATTTTACATCCATTTCTATTTTTATTTTTATTATCGTCTTTATTTTATGTTTACATTTATTTATATTTATTTTTACTTTTATTTTTATTTATTTATTTTATTTTCTGTTTAATTCTATCTTTATTCCTTTTCATTATTATTTTTATTATACATTTCTACTATCATCTTTACCTTTACTTCTATCTTTATATTCATTTAACTTTATTTTTAGACTTATTTTTATCTGCATTTGCATTTTCTTTTCTACTTTCCATCATTATATATATTACCATTTATTTTATATTTAAAATAATATTAGCATCGTCATTAGTGCCCCTTTCATACATATTTATCCACAGAGAAATATTATTTTTTTTATTTCAGTTATTTATAAAATATTTTACAAGGAAAGATACATTGAGATTTCTCTCGTTTTCAAGTATGTCCCCCCCCCCCCCCCAGTTAGTGTATTCCTTATTTAGTTTGTTTTTATGGTTTTTCCACTATTCATTTTAATTAAAATTTTCTTTAAGAAATTATATATATATATATATATATACACACATATACATATATATGCACACTTTACATGCACACTTAATATATATACCTGTGATACATTCAATTAAACGTGCTATGTAATATTCCAATGCTATTAATCAATGCCACACATCCCGTTGACACTGCTGTAAAGTGTGCAGATGATGTTGTGTAGAAATGGTTGTGCTTATTTACACAGTTCTGTTGTAGGCATGAGAAGGGAGAAATTGTATTATATTTCTCCTCCCTCTCTAAGTCCGCTCACGTGATGCAGAAACATGTATACACCCATATAGATGACGTGGACTGCCACGTGTCAGTGAGGGGACGCAGAAGTCAAATCGCGCGTCACATGACGCAGAAGTAATACTGAACGTCAGGTGATATATTTTAAAAAAACGCTGTAACCTTTTAAATAAGCCTCGTTTTCGTTTAAATTAATGATTATACATATGGACTAAACAGGCTATTTATATATTAAACATTTAAATGTCTTTTTATATTTCTGTCTAAATATTGACCGGCCCATATGACATCATTTTGGCGCCAAATTCAAATTATTGACCCGAATTATTGACATCATTGACCCGCCCATATGACATAATTTTGGCGCTAAATTCAAATTATTTGATTGTCACTAACCCCCTATATAAACTAAGAGATGCCATGTTGAATATTTTATCTTTTTTATCTACTTGATTAAGCATTGCAAGGCGAAACACGTTGAAGATATGTATTTTATTTTGTCTATTTGTACCAATAAAGGAATCTTTTAATACCTTTTAAACCTGGCATCCTGATTCTACTATCTCAAGTGAGGATTAAAAGAATCCTAGGTTGGGAATATACCACCAGTGCCCTACTCATTGAGCATTGAGCCTTCTCAAAGAAATGTAAGTGCATCTCCTCTATTTTTAATTATTTTAAAGTTCTTTGCTACAGTGAGCACTATATTTGCCATTTTTACTTTCTCAGTTCAGAATTACTACCATTGGAAATATCTGGAGAAACTACATACCACACATCCCAGAAGTGGGGACTATTTCACTTCACACTATACACACCAGAGCTGGATATAGCTCTGGTAAATGTGAGTAGAATATATCCTATACAATTTCATATACATATCACATTATTTACTGCACCATTGGAGTCCCTTTTTCTTTTCTTGTGTCTTGCATGTACTTCTGGAACGACAAGAACCCAACCCTCAAGAACGTTTTATTCCTATCAAGTTTGGATGTTTCTTTTAAAGACGTTTATACTCTTTTTTTTTTTCCAGTATACCTGTATTTTATCTATTTTATCGGATATTTTATCTCTGGTAGATATAACTTTTTGGTATATTCCAATTTATATTAGGCACAACCTTGTTCTCCTTCTCTTTCTTTTATTGCTAATTGTGGGGTATTAGGAGGGAACCCCTTTCTAACTTAAGGTGTGCTGCTCTATAACAAATTCTATTTGTGACTTTATTCAGCGCTGACCCTTTTGTAAATACTTCCTATTGATATATACATATATAGGGGCAGAACTACTATATAAATATATAGATATATAGATATAGATATATAGATATAGATGTATATATATATATATATATATATATATATATATATATATAAACTTAAGAATGAAGGATGCACTCACAGGCAAGTATTCCAGAATATTGTAAAGGAGAGTGCCAAGCTATTACTTATACTTTATATTTGGGTGAGCGTTACACCCTCTTGAGCACCCCATTTTTTGATTTCCAATATATTATTCGTTAAGTATTAGTCCTGCCACTTTTTCAAGTTGTTATCAGGATGGAAGATTTTTTAGCGAGATCTGGAGCTCTGGCTGACACAGCGGAAACGCTCAGCATCACTGAGGAACAAGCTACAGCTGTATTATGGCCTCGTTCCCCAAAAGATCTTTCTCATACTAACACGGCTAAGGAGTTATACAATGATTTATTTAAATTAAAACGACGGGAGATTGATTTAGATCTCCACGGAGTTTTTATTTCAGATTACTACAGATCTAAGCGAATACCAAGAGGATTTAGAGTGCGCAATGCTCCTACTATTGGCAGACAAAATCCGGATTTCTGCAAACGCTGGATGCAAATAGCCAATAAATGCTCTCTGAACTGGATGGTGATCGTAGTGGAGGAGGTAGGGAAAGAATTAATACTGGTTAAAAAAAGCATTCAAGAATTTGAAGTAAGTAATGTTACCACCCTACAAGCACCCTCCACACAAGATACGATGATCAAACTCCAGGATGAGATTCAAAAATACCAGAATGACTTAATAAGATTTAAGAAACAGAAACTGAATAAGGTGAATCATGATTACACACACCACCAAGTGTACAGATGGCTAAGCGGCGGTGATACTATTAACAGAAACCCTCCAGTAAGATACAAACAACGTATTGTGAAACCACGGTTCCAAACTATTGATGTCAGCTCCGGTGAGTCAGCCTCTGATGCTGAGACATATGAAGGTTCTTCCAAATTACATGCTACTCCTTTTTTAGGGAAGGATACTATGTCCAAAGAACCCCCAGACATACCGAAGGAAAGGAGAGATACAAGAAGAAAAGACCCATCAGGCGAGGAAAGAAGAGTAACTCGATACACCAATATCACAGGGAAACTGCCCATTCAGAAAACACGTCCGTAGTGTTTAACCTGTCGGACAAACATCTGTCAGATGATCACCTTTGCGTTCTCAATAAAGGACTCACATTCATACCTAGCAGAAAACCTGATGCCTTCGCTATGGAGATTGAGATATACAAACTTAATCGTATTCTAAATTGCAATGAATTTAGGAAAATTGAGAGCAGTCGGAACCTTAATCCCTTTCCCTCAAGAGATAAGAAGGACATTGAAACTAATAACATTGCCATCAAGTCATTCATACAAACAATACATAAGGATGTACATAGGATCATTAAAGTGCCTCCTCACTCTAGACATAATTTAACCATCAAAGAAAAAGAAGCTCTACATGATCTACAGCAAGATCCGACTATAGTTATTCGCCCTGCGGATAAGGGCGGCGCTATAGTTATTCAATCCTATCAACAATACCAAAAGAAAATTTTGAGGCAACTGGGGGATGACAAAACGTACAAGAAGTTAACATTTGACCCTGCTAAATCTTTCCAACAACGGATCAATGGCCTCATTGAAATAGGGCTTCAAGCAAATTATATTAACTTCGACACGGCTAAATTTTTGAAAGTTGAATCTCCAATCCATCCGGTACTATACACTATACCAAAAATTCATAAATCCTTACAAGAACCTCCAGGTCGACCCATAGTGTCGGCCAAGGGTGGACTCCTTGAGCCTATAGCCAAATTTGTAGATTTTCATATACAAGGGTGTGTCAAGGATATTCCATCCTGCCTAAGGGACACTCAAGATCTATTAGACCAATTAAAAGGATTAAACTTCGCAAAGGAGGTGGAGTTCATTTTTGCCACATTGGATGTACAAAATTTGTATACGGTCATACCGTTAGTAGAGGGCATTGAAGCAGTACGTCAAATCTTACTTAAAACAGCTTCGTACCAAGGACCACCCATTGAATATCTGCTAGAGTGGTTAACTATTGCACTTACCTGTAATTACTTTAAATTTGAGAATTCATTTTATGTACAAACCTTTGGGACCGCGATGGGTGCAGCCATGGCACCTTCATATGCCAACATATTCATGGCCTGGTTTGAACAACAGCACATTTTGTCCACATTTCATACTAAAATACTGAAGTATTTTAGATTTGTGGACGATATTTTACTACTGTGGAGTGGCACTAAGGAAGAACTACAGGATATGGTTATGACCATCAACAATTTACACACTCCAATCAAGCTTACTTCCACAATTGATGCAGAAACAATCCAATATTTGGATGTATCAATATTCAAAACCAACACAGGTATCGGATATACCCTTTTCCGCAAGGCTACGGATCGAAAATATGCTATTGTTGGCTACTAGCTTTCATCCCAAGCATCTGATTGATTCACTACCCATTTCTCAGTTTATTCGGGTACTAAGATATAATAGTGATCCAGTTCGGATGGATGCTCAATTACAACAAATGCGAAAGAGATTTCTAGACAGAGGGTACTCACCTCAAATACTTACCCAAGCTGAAGCTAAAGCTAAGGAAAGAATTCAAAAAATTTCTGACAAATCACAGGAACGAACAACGGAACGATTATTTCTTCCATTGACGTTTCATACCAACACTATAAAGATTAAGAACACTATATATAAACACTGGGATATATTAAAAGCTGATAAGCATCTGTCGCCAATCTTTCAAACACCACCGATCATTAGTTATAGACGCAACAGGAACCTCAGAGACATGTTGGTACGAAATGATCCAGTACACTGCTATCAACAAACTGAAGTAATAAAGAAAAAAGGTTGCTACAGATGCACTGGATGCGTCACATGTAGCCACATGGTAGCAGGTACATCCTTTGCCCACCCACAGACTGGCCAACGCATCTTGATTCAGCACTATATTACCTGTATGACTGACCACGTCATTTATATGATCACATGTCCCTGTGGCCTATCGTATGTGGGCAAGACAGATTTAACCCTCCGTGACAGAATAAGAGGACACCGTTCAGGAATAACCACTGCGTTCCGTGATCAGCACACTGAAAAACCCGTCGCCAAACATTTCTTGGCTTTTCAACATCGATTGCCTACGCTAAGATTCATTGCGATCGACCATGTCCCACGTCCGCACCGAGGAGGTGACAGATCAAAATTACTGTTAAAAAAAGAAGCGTACTGGATCCACCATTTGGACACAGCATCCCCTAAGGGATTGAATGAGCACGTTACATACTCTATGTTTCTATAGATTATGGCAGTTACCACAAGCCACTCCAGTACTCCGTATATAACTAGAACATCTAGAATGATCATCTGACGATGTTTACCTGGTTCATTTATTACTGTCTTGATTTCTGTTGGACTTAAGAAATTTGGTTTAGACAATAAGCCCTCTTTCCTTAAATGCCGAGTATAGTACTATTTAGGAACACTTTAGAGGTATGATGAATTATTCTTGCTGTTACTCGGGAGGTCTCCAGTATAACAATAATATTTGGTTTAATTGGTTTATTTAGTTTAGCTTTTTTCCAAAAAAAAAAAAATGTTTCTCTATAGTTTTTCATAGTTGTTTAGTGAATAGCTCCCCTTTTTTTTTTTTCATATATTTTTTTCATATATTTTTTTCATATATATTTTTTTCATTTTTTTCATTTTTTTCATCCTTTTCATTATTTTTATTTTTTTCATCCTTTTCATTGTTTTTATTTTTTTCATTATTACTTTTTATCGTTTCTTAGTATCTTTCTCATATACGCATATATTTTATTTATTACTATTTTACCAGCTGCTATTCCACAGAGTTTGCTCTTACAAGCAGCATTATTTGTTTAAATGCAAAGTACAACCTTTAATGCAGATAATCAGTGTGTCCATACTGTTACAAGTTTGATATGCATTTATAGGGGAACTAGGAAGTATTCACTATTGATTGTAAATTAGTATGTATTAGTATTTATAAGTTAATGCTTGCCATTGTGGTTTTCTACACTGCACTGTTTTTTCACAGAGATGTTTTTCACTAGTTTACGTATTTTTTCTCACACACTGGTTGTCACTTTCACAGGTGTAGGTAACTATTGGTCTAGCATGCATTTATCTTTATTATATTTTTTTGATTTGTTCTCTTATTAATTTATGCTCGCATATTCTTCCATCCTGTTGGCTTCATTTTCACTATACTGTCCTCACTGTTCCCTGTCACATTGCTCATGCGCAATTTACACGTTCCCATAGCAACTATCGAGTTTCCCGCCGGCACGTAATGACGCAATGACGCCATGACGTCAAGTGGGCGGTCCTATTTCACTTCCGGGTTGCGGTGAAGGGAGTCACAACGCACCTGAGTGCAATTATCGAGTTCTCCGCCGGCACGTAGTGACGCCATGACGTCATGACGTCAAGTGGGCGGACCTATTTCACTTCCGGGTTTCGGTGAAGGGAGCCACAACGCACCTGAGTGGTAAGTGCACTTATACTTTATGTATATAAAGATAATATTTTGCCTGTGTTAAGTAACCTTGAAAAAGACCCGCAGAGGTCGAAACGTCGGTTTTGGGTTTACACCGTGATTGAATAAAATAAGAAGATTTTTTCACCAAGTCCTGTGAGTGCATCCTTCATTCTTAAGTTTATATATCCAACGCAAAGTGGATTGCACCCAGGCAAGTATTCCAGAATATTGTAAAGGAGAGTGCCAAGCTATTACTTATACTATATATATATATATATATATATATATATATATATATATATATATATATATATATATATATATATATATATTGTGTTATATTTGCTTTCTGTCTATTTATGTTATACACATTCCATGCATTTCTCTTCAGAGTTTAAGTTTAACTTCAAGGCAAGTCAACTGAGTTTATGTCATTTTATCTCAGTGTGATGTTTGTTATTGTGTATCTGAAATAACTTCATTTTTCCACCAAGAGAAGTCCTGGGCACAACCCTTATTTAGCATGAATTGAAGGGTCAGCATTAAAGCATTGCTAAATCCATTCTCTTTATGTTTGACATACGAGCTAATAATTGACATAATGTAACAGTCAAGCTTAGGAGCTTTGTACAGGTGAACTGAATTTAATAATAAAAATTAAATAGTAAGCCTAGCCACAATATTCATATTTTGATACTTTACAGAAATGGTAGTAGATGCCTGGAAGAGACTTCCAGTGCAAGTAGGGAATGCTTAAAAATAAAGGAAATGAAAAATTAAGACTATATGTAAGACAATCTCTGAGAATTAAAAAGATAAATCAGTCTGAGATACCATAATGAGCAGGCTAGAAGGTTCTTACTTGGTTCCTATGGTACATCATGCTTGTTTTATGGGCCTTATCGATAAAGAATATTTCATCATATTGGAAGCTCTTGGACTGTTTTAGAGTGAGAAGAGAGATACTGCACCATGAGTGGAGATAGAACTTGTGCAACCTCAACCTTCTTGGCTAGTCCTCAGATTCATATATTTGTGCTATAAAATTTATCCTCCATCACATTCAAAATGGCAGCCACAGTCACATGTTTCTGTGAGAAGGTTTTGTATTTATATCTTTTTTGATGACGGTGAAGCATTGTCTGTGTCCATAGGCTACTACAATTGACTGATTCCCTTCTCTTCATCTAGTGCAGTGGTAGTCAACCTTTTTCTACCTACCGCCCACTAATGCATCATTCTTGATGGAAAAATGTCCTTACCGCCCACCAGTTTTCGCGCAAGTGCGGAACATTTTTTAGAAAGGAGGGTGTTTTAAAAAAAAATGTACGTATATTTATCTTTTTATTTCTACTTAATGCATGTTTATAATGTTTTTAACTTTATAAAGTTTAATGATAAAACAATAAAGTAAATTGAAATTACCTTTACTAGTGATTAATGAGATCCTTGAGGTTGATGCTGCGAGACTAAATATTGGATATCTGGTTCGATTTTAGTAAGGAACAAACAAAGGTCTCTTTCGATGATATTCAGACGACTTCTCTGTTTGCGCATAATATGATTTCTCATCTGTGCGTCAGCTCATCTCCTCTCCCTCCTCAATTCCCCTCCCCACCTTTTTTTCCCTTTTTTCTATTTTTTAACCTTCCTTATAGCAATGCCCAGCAGGAAGGCTGAGCTAGGTAGCCCACTTACTATAGCCCACTATAACAGACAGGCACACATACACACATACAGACACACACAAGACACACAATACACATACATACAAACAGACAGGCACACACACACACAAGACACAATACACATACAAACAGACAGGCACACATACATACAGACACACACACACACACAAGACACATACATACAAACTGACAGGCACACATACATACAGACACACACATAAGACATACAGACAGACACAAGACACACATACAAAGACACATACATACGACACACATACAAAGACAAGACACACATACATACACACATATGTACAGACACACACACAACATATTTTAGTCACCCTCCTGTTTCCTACCTTTTAGGTGCAGGAAGGTGACATTCCCTGGGGTCCAGTGGTGGCTCAGGTAGATGTGGGAACTCTGACTCCCTCTGCTTCCTCCCGCACGGTCTGTGTGTTAGCAGGGAGGTGTGACATGCAGTCACTTCCTCCCAGCTCTGTGATGTAATCACAGGGGGCCCTGTCGCGCTGTTAAAGCACCCAGTGCTGACCAGGCCCCCTTACAATACACATCCATCGGGTGGCCTTGACAGCATGGGCCACCCGATGGATTCCTTGGATGGCGGCCACGGCAGTTTGCCGCGTGGGCCGGGGCCGCAAATGGTGACGGTGGTTCCCGGTCGCAGGGGTACCGCCGGCTCGCACCCGCCTGCCCAGTCTCTCAAAAATGAGGAAATCCCTACCACCCACCTGCAATCCTGAAACGCCCACTAGTGGGCGGTAGGGACCAGGTTGACCCATGATCTAGTGTGTCCTACAAATATTCACAGGAAGATGTGCTTAGGTCTTCATTGTTCAGCACCATTTGAGATTGTGGCCTCGATGAGGAATGGGGGACATGGTGAGTATGAAATCTACATCCACAATACTGTGAATTATTTTAACTTCCTGCTTATTCTTTTCTCATCCCATAATTGCCATGGATTTATGTAGATCACGTGCGTTGCACAAATCTGAAAAATAGCATGCAAGAATCAGAAGATAGCATGCAAGAATCAGAAGACCAAAGACGTTAGCAATGCCAGCCAGTCACATTTTTGGTTAGAAAACCATCAGTTTTAAACACCCCACTTACAGCTATGCCTGCTATTTTTCCCATGGCCATTAGGTATCCAGGATCAATTTCTACTATTTTTTTGCTTTTGTAAAATTTTATTTCAATTGATACCTACTTTCAGAAAGAAAATGAGAGTTTCAAGAACATAATTATTTGACAATGCTGTATTTGTTGAATAGGAATATGTTTTTTTTACCCTTCACCTAGGGGGTAACCAAATGATATACCGTTACCTCTTGTAGGAGTACAGCCCTTATGATGCACAGCCATCTCTAAGGCTGATTATTCATCATCTACCAGAGCTTGGGTTATTAGCCATTTGGCTACTCAATGGAGTTTTGGAAAAACACCCCCTTGTCCACTTGGCACAACTGTGGGTACATACCGTATTTCCCCCCAAAATAAGACAGTTTTATATTAAGTTTTGGCTCCAAAAGACACATTAGGGCTTATTTTCAGGGGATGTCTTATTTTTTTATGTACAACAATGTACATTTATTCATTTATACATGTACAAAAATCTACATTTATTCAAATACAGTCATGTCATTTTCTACCCCCCATGTGTCTCTCTTCCCTAGCCCCTGCATTACTTCCATTACCTCCATCCCCTCCTGTTCTTGGCTGCTTTGGCACTTGTATGGCAGGAAGTGCCCTCTCAGTGAGCACTACCTGTCAGCCACGATGATCAGCAGGAGAGGAGCAGCTCACAACAGTGCTCCCCTCCTGCGGGTCACTTGGCATTCGCGAGCCCCGCGCTAAAGCTAAGCTGGCAACCCACAGTCGCAGGGGTTAGCAGGCCGACCGGACCTCCTGGACTGCGGTAGGCCAAAATATTATTCCCTTGCAATGGATGTAATAAATGCATCCATCTGGCTGACGATCTTAACTGTGGTTTATTTTGGGGTAGGGCTTATATAACGAGCATCCTGGAAAATCATGCTAGGGCTTGTTTTCTGGTTAGGTCTTAATTTTGGGGAAATATGGTAGATAATTGGGGCATTAGTGCTGCTCCACATTATACATCACTTACCTCATTGATGGGGGCTTGAGGAGGACTAGTGGCAGACCCTCTTCAATTGTATTATTATTATACAGCCCCACCAGGCCTAATAGGTGGGAGCTAAGTGGAGTTCAGTGGCATGTGTCTCTATATTATTAATTGTACATACTCATCCTGCTGGCTGCCCAATTGTTCAGTAGACCTGCAGCATATTAAGCAGGGGTTAAGGGAAAACTTGCTCTCCCGGGAGTTATATAGGGTCATACTGATGCTCATGTGCCTTTTTTTAACTCTTTGCTCTGGCATTTGTCTTGCAAAAGCCCAATCATTAACATTCACATTGCAAAAGCTTTTAACTATTTGCCACGTGCGGTCAGAAAATTATTTGTATCAAATTGTTGTGTTTATTCACAAAAAAACAAACTATTTTCCAATTCCTTTAAAATGATTTGGCATTAGGTGCCCAGTGACTTGAGGTGCACGTATATGGAGTTTCCTCATATTTCCTAATGAATTGTAATGATATGTCTTGTTATAAGTAAAAGATTGTACAGCAACGGCTGATGCCAATCATTGATTATAGGGATGTAGTATATGCATCTGCATCGCAATCCCACATTAATAAACTCAACACATTGTATAACTCGTTCTGACGATTTGTGCTGCAATGTAATTACAGGACCCACCATTGTGACATGCTAAAAGAACTAAACTGGCTGTCGCTGGAATCCAGACGCACCCTTCATCTTTCCAGCCTTGTGTTTAAGAGCTTTTCTGGGAAACTCCCGCCCTACCTGAACACAATGCTTTCCCCAGCTGTTCCCACTTCCTATAACTTCCGATCCAGTACCAACACTTTACTTAGTCTACCTCAATACAAAAAGAAAGCTGCCCGATCCTCCTTCTCCTACAGAGCACCACAATTGTGGAACGACCTCCCGCACAATTTAAAATCTTCCCTAAGCTTAAAGTCCTTTAAGAGATCCCTCTCTACATACCTCAAAACAGAATGCACCTGTCATGGTTGATTATATATTTCCTACCTGTTCTATGTTACATTTTGTATATATTGTATATTAATATTGTTTTTGTATTTTATTGTACACTAACTGTAACAATGCAATGATTTGTGGATCCAGGACATACTTTAAAACGAGAGAAATCTCAATGTATCTTTCCTGGTAAAATATTTTATAAATAAATAAGTTATTGACTATGAATTGTAAAAAATATTGCTAAGTTGTAAATAATTAATAAAAAAAAAAATGTAATTTTCTTTTTTAGTTATAATGTTTATTGTTTAAAGCATGTTTTGATTTCCATTACAATACAAGCTAACTACATTCCACAAACACTAAACACAATCATTATGTACATTACAGTAAAAGCTGCTGAATTTCCAACTTCCATTAAAATACATTATTAACACTGTGATTATTTATTTTTCTATAAGAAATACACCTTTATTATAACATAAACCAGGGTTATAAAATGTAATCCATTCATCTGTTACACATGCAATAATATGGGTTTTGTATTTATCTTGTGCAGGCAGTCACTTCCTGTCAGGGTACCTGAGGCCTCTACCTCTAAGGGAGGGAGAGACTTGGTGGTTTATCCGTCCAGGCGAGCTGTTTCCTCCGTTCCTCGCGGTTCATCCAGCCACTTAAACACCGGCCGCGAGGAATCCACATCCTTTTCTAGCAGGACGCTCAATACGTGACGTCATGACGCTATCACGAGCGACCTGTCACTCAAGTGTCCGATATCCAATCGGCACTTGTCAGAGGCGTGCTTACCATCCGGATCCAGGGTATTTAAGCTTACTTCTCTCTTCAGCTCATTGCCCTGTCGTGGTTCTAGCTTGTCTAGTCACTCAGTGCTCTGGTATTCTAGTTTGCTCTATTTGGTTTTGACTCGGCTTGTTGTACTACCCTGCTTCTCTGTTATCCCTTGACCCGGCTTGTCTCTCGCTTATCTGTCTTCTCGTTCCCTCGACCTCGGCTTGTCTCTGACTATTCTCTATTACTCTCGGTACGTTAGTCCGGCCATTCTAAGGCCCGGTATACGTACCTTTCCACTCTTTGTACCCTGCGTGTTGGATCCCTGTCCCGATCCTGACATTACGACAGGGCCAATGGATCCTGCAGGTACAAACAGTCAGCTTGGTTCTTCTGATCCCAGGTTTGACGCCATGGAGCATAGGATGGATCAGATGGCTCTAGCACTACAGGCACTTTTGTCTCGTGCTAGTAACCCACCTGAGGAGACACGTACTCCTTCTATTTCTCCTGCAGTCTCAGGTCTAGAGGTAGCCACTGTAGGTGCTTCTTCCCGTATTACCCCACCAGTACGTTATGGCGGGTCACCGGAGAAGTGCCGTGGTTTTCTGAACCAGATTAGCATCCATTTCGAATTACAACCCCGCTCTTATCCTACAGATAGAGCGAAGGTTGGATTTGTTATTACTTTACTCATTGAGAAAGCTCTGAGATGGGCCAATCCTTTATGGGAGAATGATAATCCACTAGTCTATAATTATAATGCCTTTGTAGCTGCGTTTAGAAGAACTTTTGACCCTCCTGGTAGAAAGGTCAATGCAGCTAGATTACTGTTGCGCCTTAGACAGGACAATCGAACACTTGTGGACTATGCACTAGAGTTCAGGTCCTTGGCGGCAGAAGTTAAGTGGAACGAACAGGCTTATATAGATGTGTTTCTGAATGGGTTATCAGATGTAATTCTTGACGAAGTCGCTACTAGAGAACTCCCTGAGAATTTGGAGGATTTAATTTCTTTTATATCTCGTATTGATGAACGCATAAGAGAGAGGCAGAACACTCGAGATAGGACCCGTAGACCCTCCTTTAAACTAGCGCCTACCTTTCAAAATTCTGAGTTCGAGGACTTACGTATTTCTGAACCTATGCAGATAGGCAATACTCATCTCACAGAGAGAGAGAGACAGTACAGAAGAAGGGAGGGTTTATGTATGTATTGTGGAGTCAGAGGACATTTACGCCTAAATTGTCCTAATCGTTCGGGAAACGCTCGCACCTAAGTTTCTCTAGAGGACAGGCCTTGGGTGTTTCTACTTTGTCCTCTATTCACAATTACAAAGAGTTCAGGCTTCTGTTACCCGTTTCTTTGAGGTGGGAGAAGGGAGTAGTAAAGACTATGGCACTAATCGATTCTGGAGCTGCTGAGAGCTTTATAGATCAGGGTTTTGTTGCCAAGCATGCTATCCCATCCCAGTTAAAAGAGACACCACTGGCTGTTGAGGCCATCGATGGTAGACCGTTACTTGAGCCTGTTATTTTCCATGAGACCATACCGATTAACTTAACTGTTGGCATCCTACATAAAGAGGATATATCCTTAATGCTCATTTCTTCTCCGTCTATTCCCATAGTCCTGGGGTACTCCTGGTTGAGGAGACACAACCCTATTATTAATTGGGAGTCAGGGGAGATAGTTTCGTGGGGAGAGAATTGTCAAGAAAAATGCTTGCGGAAGGTCTTACCTCTCGGATTAACTAATACATCGACTACCTCTGACAATCCTACAGAGACACAAATTCCGCCTCAGTATCTAGATTTAAAGGCAGTATTTGACAAAAAGAAAGCCGATACCTTACCCCCCACACAGGTCCTTTGATTGCAAAATTAACCTACTCCCTGGTACCATGCCTCCCAGAGGTCATGTATACCCATTATCTACAAAAGAGAACTCAGTTCTAGAGGAGTATATTCACGAGAATTTAGACAAGGGATTCATCAGGAGGTCCTCCTCCCCTGCCGGGGCTGGATTTTTTTTTGTTAAAAAGAAAGATGGTTCTTTGAGACCTTGTATTGATTATCGAGGCTTGAATAAGATAACCATTAAAAATGCCTACCCGATTCCCTTGATCACCGAACTCTTCGATCGTTTGAAGGGCTCTACAATTTTCACCAAGTTAGACCTCAGAGGGGCATATAACTTGGTGAGAATCCAGCAGGGACATGAGTGGATGACGGCATTCAATACTCGATATGGTCACTATGAATATACTGTTATGCCTTTTGGGTTATGCAATGCGCCAGCTGTATTCCAGGATCTGATAAATGAGGTTCTTAGGGAATTTCAGCAAGATTGCGTCATTGTATACCTAGATGATATACTCATTCATTCTAGTGAGATTGAGACTCATCACAAGCAAGTCAGGAGGGTTTTGCACAAGCTTCTCCAGCATGGCTTGTACTGCAAGTTGGAGAAATGTAGCTTTGATCAAACCCAGGTAACCTTTCTCGGCTATGTGATCTCTGGGGAGGGATTTAAGATGGATCCGGATAAGCTCCAATCCATTCTAGAGTGGCCTTTACCCAAAGGTCTTAAAGCCATACAGAGATTTATTGGTTTTTCTAATTATTACAGGCGCTTTATTAAGGGCTATTCTTCCATTATCGCACCTATCACTAATATGACCAAACAGGGGGCTGATACTAAGAATTGGACTACTGAAGCTCTCCTTGCGTTCAAAACTCTCAAGGAGCTTTTCGCTTCCGCTCCAATTTTAGTTCACCCCGACACTTCTCTGCCTTTTCTACTTGAGGTAGACGCATCAGAGACTGGTTTAGGTGCTGTCCTATCTCAAAGGTTGGGGGTTGATAAACCATTACATCCATGTGGATTTTTCTCTAAAAAATTGACCGGTACTGAAAGCAGATATGACATTGGTGACAGAGAATTACTAGCGGTTATCAAGGCTTTGAAAGAGTGGAGACATTTATTGGAAGGTACATTACATCCTGTTACCATTCTAACTGACCACAAAAATTTGTCTTATATCGGAGAGGCTAAGCGGTTGTCCTCCAGGCAGGCTCGTTGGTCGTTGTTTCTTACCCATTTCAATTACGTTCTGACTTACAGACCTGGGTCAAAGAATTCTAAAGCCGATGCGCTATCTCGCCAATATGAGCCCTCTGCTTCAGTTGAACCACTTATGTCCTCCATTGTACCCAAATGCAATATTATTGCTAATACCAGTCTCAAAATTCATTCTCCGCTACTTGACCAGATCTTGAAGTCACAACATCTAGCTCCCGGAAACACTCCTGAGGGAAGAAACTTTGTTCCTCCTGAACTTCAACTGGAGCTCTTACAGTGTTTTCACGAAAGTAAAATAGCTGGTCATCCTGGTATTCGCAAGACATACTCTTTGATATCCAAGGATTTCTGGTGGCCTTCACTTCGAAAAGATATTGAGGAGTTCGTCGCAGCTTGTGAAACGTGTGCCAAGACTAAACTACCTCATGCATCTCCATGTGGCCTGTTACACCCCTTGGACATTCCTGAGAAACCTTGGTCCTGTTTGTCCATAGACTTTATCGTTGATTTGCCTGCTTCCAAGAGACAGACTGTTATTCTCACGGTAGTGGATAGATTTACTAAGATGGCCCATTTCGTGCCATTACCTAAACTTCCGACTTCTCCTGAATTGGCGGAGATTTTTGCAAGAGAGGTTTTTCGCCTACATGGGATTCCTTCGGAGATTGTTTCTGATAGAGGCTCTCAATTTGTCTCACGTTTCTGGAGATCCTTTTGTTCTCAAATGGGCATCAAATTGAACTTCTCCTCGGCCTATCACCCTCAGTCTAACGGAGCTGCTGAACGTACCAATCAAAAGATCGAACAGTATCTGCGTTGCTTTGTTTCCGAACACCAGGACGATTGGGTCGGTCTGATTCCTTGGGCGGAGTTCGCACACAATAACCTTGTTTGCGATTCAACTCGCTCTAGCCCTTTCTTCATGAACTATGGCTTTCATCCTTCGATTTTTCCTTCGGTTTCCTCTTCTCAGGGGATACCGTCGGTTGATGATCATGTCGCCAACCTGAAGAAATTATGGGATCAGACTCGGCAAATTCTGTTACATAGTTCCTCGTTGTTCAAGAAACACGCTGACAAGCATAGAAGAGCGGCTCCTGTTTTTGTTCCTGGGGATAGGGTATGGTTAAGTACTAAGAATATTCGACTAAAAGTTCCATCTATGAAATTTGCTCCTCGCTACATAGGCCCTTACAGGGTTCTCACTCGTATCAATCCGGTTGCGTATCGCCTTGCTCTGCCACCTGCCTTACGCATTCCTAACTCTTTTCATGTCTCCTTGTTGAAACCTCTTATTTGCAACAAATTCTCCTCTAAGGTCTCCTCGCCTCGTCCTGTTCAGGTGGAGGGTCGGGAGGAGTACGAGGTAAGCTCCATCGTTGATTCCAGAATTTCAAGGGGAAAATTGCAATATCTGGTCAACTGGAGGGGATATGGTCCTGAGGAGAGGAGTTGGGTACCTCAGGAGGACGTTCATGCTTCTCGCCTTCGCAGAGCATTTCACCTCCGCTTCCCATCTCGCCCCGGTTCCTTCCGCCCGGTGGGCGTATCTGAGAGGGGGGGTACTGTCAGGGTACCTGAGGCCTCTACCTCTAAGGGAGGGAGAGACTTGGTGGTTTATCCGTCCAGGCGAGCTGTTTCCTCCGTTCCTCGCGGTTCATCCAGCCACTTAAACACCGGCCGCGAGGAATCCACATCCTTTTCTAGCAGGACGCTCAATACGTGACGTCATGACGCTATCACGAGCGACCTGTCACTCAAGTGTCCGATATCCAATCGGCACTTGTCAGAGGCGTGCTTACCATCCGGAGCCAGGGTATTTAAGCTTACTTCTCTCTTCAGCTCATTGCCCTGTCGTGGTTCTAGCTTGTCTAGTCACTCAGTGCTCTGGTATTCTAGTTTGCTCTATTTGGTTTTGACTCGGCTTGTTGTACTACCCTGCTTCTCTGTTATCCCTTGACCCGGCTTGTCTCTCGCTTATCTGTCTTCTCGTTCCCTCGACCTCGGCTTGTCTCTGACTATTCTCTATTACTCTCGGTACGTTAGTCCGGCCATTCTAAGGCCCGGTATACGTACCTTTCCACTCTTTGTACCCTGCGTGTTGGATCCCTGTCCCGATCCTGACACTTCCTCCAAACCCTTTAGAATGTTAGGCATCACGTGCTGGGTACATGGCTGCACCTGACGCTGTAATAACATGTAGTACAATCATGTAGATTTTGAAGTAGTTAGGGCTGGTGGGAGCTACCAGGGTTGGGGGAACTTATAGTTATAAGTACCTGCCTCCCATTACTATTGGCTATCACTTTCACCGGTTTAAGGAAGTACTTAAGACCAAAATTTAGAGTTGGTACTGGCTTCAGGGGGGCTTGCCACCATGGTTCAGAGGTGGCACAGGAAACCTTACTCCATATTTTTATTTACATATTAACGGTTTCCAGCTGGCTTCTCGGTACTACCACACAGATTTTTTCAAGTTGCCATACGTTGGTACTTTCCCCATTTAATGGAAAAGCTCCTAAATCAGCCTGCAGAATCTGTTCACTCCAAAATATCCGACTGACTATTAATTTATCAGATTAATTCCATGCATAAATTAAGTATTGTCCTCTGTCTTTATTATAACAACGGGAATGCTAATCCAGGTATCTATTACCAATTCTGAAAAGTATTCAAATCACATGATTTCTTCTGGGCCAGCTCTTGCCTATGTGCCAATAAACTCAGTTTACCTCTTTGTGTAAATGTACAAAGCCACATTGTGATTAGATGATTAGATTTCAAAAAGGCACAGGATTAAAATGTGCTTTTCTGCTGACAAAACATTCCGTGTGGTGTATATACTGAGGATTCTGACAATTTTCTGCATTCATTGGACCAATCAAGGCGTCACAGAAACACAAAAGCAAATATCAGGAAGAGGGTAAAGAGCAAAAACTCAGCTGACTTGCTTTGCAACTAAACTCCGTTGACTCACCTTTCGATTAAACTCTGTTGACTCACCTTACATCTAAACTCGGCTGACTCGCCTTGCATTTAAACTCAGTTGACTTGTCTCTCCAGTTTCTGCATTTTAAATATGTCAATAAAGGGTTAACACTAGTAATGCAGAACCTTAACCAGAAATGCACAGAAAATGAAGGTTTAAAATTAATGAAATAAAAAAGTTATGTCATAAATCACAAATTAAAAAAATGCCAGACCGACTAATAATTTATGAAACTAAAGGTACATATGAATATAGCATAATATACAGGACAGCGAAAGTAGTAAACCTTGCTATTTAATGTAATTAATGAGATCTATGAAAAATATAGTAATTGAACTGTTTCACTACATAAACTATCAATACTCTACAATTCCAAGCACTCTGGAAGAGTTAGAGGTGCGTTAGTTCTTCTGATCTCCCTGGCATATCTGAGTCTCCTGGCAGTGCCCAGGCTTACTGGCACTACTGCGAGAACGGGTCATAAAATGGTAGACTACATCTTTCAACACTGACAACTACTCTACCTGCAAATCAAAGCAGCTGTAGCAAATAGTCATGAAGCAGTTGGACCGCTCTGTAACAGGTACAGAGCTCGCAATTTTCTCCCACAATAATCCACCCACAATCCAACAGGAATGTACATTGATGAGGCCCCTTTAAATGTAACCTCTATTTCTATAAATGTATTCTCAAAAAGGATTATGCATTGTTAATCTGATAAATCAACCTTTAGACAGAAAGACCCCTCCAAATACTTGTTAAAGATTGTATAATTATGTAAACATATCACGGTAATCTTTACTACTAGCACTGTACCTTTGCAAAAACTATACACAATAAACTGTTAGGAAGTTCAGCTATCCTTAGAGCTACTCTACAAGCTAATCTCCATTCAGAAACATCTTAATATAAAGTAATACATAGCAAAACCACGTCAATGCGCTGTACGTCATATGAACAAAAGTGTTGGGACATCTGTCCATTACACCAACAGGGACTTTTATGACATTGCATTCTAAATACATAGACATTATTTTGTAGTTGGTCCCCCATCTTCAGCTCTAACAGTGTCCACTCTTCTGGGTAGGCTTTCCGCACATTTTGGAGGGATCAGTGGGATTTTTTTGTGCTGATATTAATGCGCGTGGAAGTTTGGAACTCTTCAGCTGTGGAATCAACAGAGCGTTGGTGACTTTTACGCACCATGCACCTCAGCACTGTGGCCCCGCTCTATGACTTTAAGTCCTTTTCCACTTTGTGACTGAGGTGCTGCTGTTCCTAAATGCTTCCACTTTCAAAACATACCACTTACAGTTGAATATCTAGCAGGAATGAAATTTCATGAACTGACTTATTGCAAAGATAGCATCACAGTACCACGCTTAATTTCACAGAGCTCTTCAGAATGACCCATTTTTTTCACAAATGTTTGTAAACATAGACTGCATGGCTAGGCGCTTCATTGTTTACACCTGTGGAAATGGGTCTGATTGAAACACCCGAATTCAATAATTAAGAGGTATGTTCCAATACTTTTGTCCATATAGTTTAATTAGTTAAACCATTTTATAACAGTTTGGCTTCTTACCTGGGGTCCGTTGTGTACCGTTCCCCACCTCCCCACTAAGCTAGGAGTTCTGCTTAGGAGTTCTGCTTACATTTATAAAGATTTACACAAGAGCTAAAAACCAGACTAACCACAGGTTATTTTTGATTTATAACTTCTGCTTTTGAAACAACAGACGCATCCGCATGGTTTTTGTCTCTATTATAGTAACATCACCTTACTAAACCAGACTTTATCAGTTGGAGATGTATATTGGATCTGTGGGGACCTTAAGATTAGATATAGGCTCCCCACTCCATGGAGAGGTGAATGCACCCCAGCTAAAATTATCATGCCATTACACATCTTTAGTGATTCTCTTTCCGTATCCAAAGCAATAACTGTCTACAATCGCAGGAAGAGGGCAGTGCCCATTGGTAGCCTTGATCCACACATTTATTTAGATACTATAGGTATCCCACGGGGTGTTCCTAAATAGTTTAAGGCAAGAGATGAAGTAGCAGCCGGATTTGAATCCATACTTCCTATGATTACCGCCAGTAAAAATGTTGATTGGATTAATTACATATATTATAACCAGCAAAGGTTTATTAATTATACTAGAGATGCCCTACAAGGCCTTGCTGAACAATTACAAGCTACTTCACAAATGACTTTCCAAAATAGACTGGCCCTGGACATGATTCTAGCAGAGAAGGGGGGAGTTTGTAAATACATTGCCTCAGGGGTATGTTGCACCTATATACCCCAGAATACCGTCCCCAATGGAAAAGTAACTTTAGCTATACAGAAATTAGACGATTTAGCAAAGGAAATGAAGAGTAACTCTGGGATAGCTAACTACCGGGGTGATTGGTTTAATTTCTCCTCCATCCTTAATACAATAAAAACCTTAGGTCTGATCTTAATTATGGGAGCATCTATATGTCTCCTCTTTTATGTACTCACAAGAGTGATATGCTGCATCTACAAAAGCACACCACCATCACGTCCAATACCTCCACCACCAGTTTATGCAGAATACTTACAATTTTACATGCATGAGAGCCATGTTCCTGAAAATGTCTATATGTAATCTATATTAGCCAGGGTATATGCCATGGGAATAGTGGCCGAAGAAATAATGAAAGTCCTGCAGAATTGGCTAGCAATTCTGAATATATCATGATCAGCTACCCTGGCTAAATTAACCTTAAAAGGGTATGAGCAAGTTTTGCTCAAAGAGGGGAAATGAAGGGATAGAGAGAGTCGATAAATGGTTAATGAATCTCATCTTTTAATATTATATTCTCTTTCTAACATTTATAAAGATTTACACAAGAGCTAAAAACCAGACTAACCACAGGTTATTTTTGATTTATAACTTCTGCTTTTGAAACAACAGACGCATCCGCAAACTAACGTTGACCTGATGCTTCCGAGAGAAGTATCATGAATAAACAGACGTGCTTGACCACGAGGCATATGTGGTTTTGCAAGATCAGCTATTACCGCTTTTAGCATAAACATTTATCTTTTGTAAGCACATATTTTATATGTTTTGCAACTCAAAGTTCATGACCTATACTGTATAAATATGACAACCTTTTCATAATACATTTGAAGTTCGTTGGAAAGCAAACTGTGTGCGTGTCATTATTTGCTCCATCGTTCTTCCCTGAATTCAGCCGACAACGGAGACCAGAGAACGACTAAGTGGGACCGAGTCACTTTGGATAGAAGTTGCCTTTCAATTCCATTAGGCTTAACTCAGATAGAGAGCTTCTGACCCTCTGATGGAAATAGTGGAGGTGAGAAGCAGTGCACAGCAGACCCCAGATATAAAATTAAACCATTCTAAAATGGTTTGACAACATAAAATAGGGTGCAACCAGTAAACTCCTGACATGATTACTACTGCATGTAGCTGTGTGTATAATGCTTTAAGTGTTTCTTTAATGACTTGAGTGAAAAATACATCAGGCTGGTGTCTCCACCCAGTGGAACATTGCTGAATTGCCAGCTCTTGCAGGCAACAGGTGTTTTGTATTATTCAACAACACAATTAATATATGTTTATATAATTCTTTGTGTCTAATAGTTGTTTTTCTTGTTCATTCTTAATGGAATAGGTATTTTATTATGTTTTATTCTATTTTTAATGTTCACATTTAATCCATGTATCTTTATATTCTGTACTCCCTGCTCTCGTCACTGAACTGTCATAAACGGTTAAGTCAACCGAGTTTAATTACAAGGTGAGTTAAGTGAGTTTAATTACAAGGTGAGTCAAGTGAGTTTAAATGCAGAACAGGTCAAGTGAGTTTTTTCTCCTTTCTATGGGGTTTGCTTTGTGTTGCTTCAACACTATTATTGTTCCAAGAAAGAAATGGGTAACATTATAAAACAGGGAATGATTACTCAGCAATCATGAAGTAAATAGCTGACATAATGTCCCATGTGGGGCTAAGGTAGAAAAATAACACTCTGTACTATTACTTAAACTAAGTCAATTGAGTTTAATGATAAAACAAATGTGGTTATGCACTAAACACCAATGTAATGACCGATTCTGGCAATAATTACTTTTACTTAAGCCAAATATAGAAAATCCTGTAAAAATACCGAATACAGAAAATATAGAAAAGCAGTGATTTAAAAGAAAAAAAAATGGGATCGAATTATTCTACTAGGATGCATATTAACAAATTATCATTCACTTGCTCTTTGATACCACATGGTCAACCCTTGTGGTAATAAAAAAATATAAAAAATATATATTTTTTTATTTTTTTATTATTATTACTTCCCCCATTGGCTGCTTGCAGTCCTAGCAGGAAATATTAGGACATTCAATTAAGAAATGTCAAATACAGGACTGGATTTTAAGAGTCTGGCAGGGCCGGACTGGCCCACCGGGATACCGGGAAATGTCCCAGTGGGCCGCGGCACCTGGGGGGGCTGCATGTAGAGAGAGGGAGCCCTGCTCCCTATATTTTAATAATATCACGGCCGCCGGCCGCATGTCGGTGCCGCCGGGTGTCCGGTCTAGCGGCACACGCTGAGGTGATTACTCACCTTGCGACCGGCGGCCCCATCTCCTGTGCTGACAGCTTTGCTGCTGTCAGTATCAGTGAGTGTGCCGAGCGGCCGCCTAAGCGATCCAGCAGCACACTCACTGATACTGACAGCAGCATAGCTGTCAGCACAGGAGAACTGAGGGAGGGGGCGGAGTTAACTACCATGCTCCCTCACGGTTCCCATGATTCCCCGCATCTACATATCATAGAGTAGTGATTACTCTATGATGTGTAGATGCTGGGAATTATGGGAACCGCAAGGGAGCATGGCCGTTAGCTCCGCCCCCTCCCTCAGTCCTCCTGTAACAGCAGGTACACAGAAAAATAGGGGAAGGGGACAAAAAGAGGGGAAGGGGGGACAAAAAGAGGGGAAGGGGACAAATAGAGGGGAAGGGAAGGTGACAAATAGAGGGGAAGGGAAGAGGACAAAAAGAGGGGAAGTGGACAAAAAGAGGGGAAGGGGACAAAAAGAGGGGAAGGGGGGACAAAAAGAGGGGAAGGGAAGGGGACAAATAGAGGGCAAGGGAAGGTAACAATTAGAGGGGAAGGGAAGGGGACAAAAAGAGGGGAAGGGGACAAAAAGTGGTGAGGGGTGACAAATAGAGGGGTAATAGAAACACAGGGAAGGGGGGACACAGAGACTGAGGGGTAATAGAGAGACAGTGGATGGGGGGGACAAAGAGAGGGGTAATAGAGAGACACCAGGGAAGGGGGGGCAAAGAGACAGAGGGGTAATAGAGAGACACAGGGGATGGGGGTACAAAGAGACAGAGGGGTAAGAGAGAGACACAGGGAGGAGATGGGAAGAGAGACACATGGAGGAGAGGTGGAAGAGAGACAGGGAGGAGAGGGGAGAAAGATACACAGAAGGTTTGTTGGCTGGGGCTAAGAACAACACAAAAGGGGCTGGGGAAAGAGAAATACAGAGGCTGGGGAAGGGTAAAAAGAAACACACAGGGACTGGGATGAAGTAAAAGGCGCACAAGGGTTCGCTGTAAGAGAAAAAAAGGAGACAATTGGAGACAAGATACACTAAACTAGGTAAAGGTAATAGACGTAAATTGATGTGATCCTGACAGTAATACACACACACATATATATATATATATATATATATATATATATATATATATATATATATATATATATATTGATGTGTGTATTAGTAACATATAATTATGTCTATAATATTTACACATATAGTAAAATACATTTATATATTTTCAATTTCAAGTTATTTTTTCACCCTCTATATCAGCACACTATGCTGGCGCGACGCATTATTGGGCTGGTATAGAATTTTTTCCCAGGGCTGCTTTTAGTTCCCAGTCCGGCCCTGGAGTCTGGGTCCAGATTTAGGTTTTCCGGTTGTGTTCAAAGCCACAATTGAAAAATCTGCACATTAGTAATTTGTTTTTTTAACGTATAATCTTTATTGAAGATCTAGTTTTTTATATACATTGTTTGTTTCACAAAAAGGTAAATGTAAAAGCATGAAGGTCACGTTGTTTTTCAACAGCATTTTAACAATAGAGGGAAACAAATTATTATTGTACATAACATATTTTTTTAGGACAATCTTACATTTATAATCTAATTAATCTAGCATCAGATCAATGTTGTAACAATGTTTTATTGTGTTATCTTGGAAGTACAATATGTACATATTCTATGATCATTTCTCTTTTGAGTAAACCACATCATACAATACAAATACAAATCTAATTTCAAACTGCTCTATTGTAGCTGGAATTAATCTTCTCTGTGTGTTCTACTATTTGTGCTGTTTAGTGTTTATAGAGATTCTTGTTTTGGGGTACTTCGTGTTTATATGTGTACACAAATTTGTTAATTATTATTTCCTCCCCACAATTTTCTCAAATTGATTATGGATCCTCATGTCTAGGCACTTAGCTTACATGTTTTAACCCCTTAAAGATCCCAACTTCTGAAATAAAAGGGAATCATGACATGTCACACATGTCATGTGTCCTTAAGGGGTTAAACCTTTTCCCATTTCTGACAAGTTTTTGGTGATTTTCATTGCATTGGTTTCTGTTTTCTGCAATATACAGGCATCAGTGGAAAATCACTTTTTTATTTTTGCTAGGCAGCAAATACAAATAATTTTCTTTAGAATTTCTATTTTTTGAATGCAATTATATTATATTTAGAGGTAGTTGCTAGATGGGTTATTTTAATATCAGCACCAATAGCCAGTTGAGTGCCACCATTTGTATATTGACTTGACGTGCTTTGAGCCTGGAGTGTCCCCTTATTCACTAAACATTACATTTAGTTATATAAAATGCAAAATGAATAGCATTGCATTGTAATACAGCTACTGTTTATGAAATAAACCCCCTAGTCTTGTTGTGAACATGTCATGTTTATATCACTCCTAGTGGCATGTTGCTTCTAGGACAGCCAACGTAGGGGAGCAATTACAGAATCTAAAAAGTGAAGCAGAAATACATCGAGATTTTAAAGTGACACTGCAGACCCCCACGTCAGCTTGCTCAGTGCTTTATGTGTGTAAAGTGTGTCCTTTATGTATTTTATTTTTTTAAATATTCTGCATGCACATTATACTTGGGTACTCCGTAAAGAAAAATGTAGGACTAAGAAACAAACCCTTCTCATTATAAGTTGACCCTAAAAGTGGAGCTTGCAGCGATTGTGAGCATTACATTATGGCCTAAAAGTCCACTCCCCACACTTTAGTTTGCAGAAGTACTTTATGTGTTAAGAGTGTGTCCGCGTTTTCATTTTACAGAAAGTACAGATTTCTATAGTATTGGTACTTTTATAAATTAGCTTTGTTACACCCCCCCATTAGGTGTTACCCATCAGACAACTGGTCCTGTTACTTCCTGGTTTAGTTAGTTCAGTGGAGCTGAGCACTTGCCCAGATCAGCAAAGACGTCTCATTAAGCAGCATTGGGAAGCCTGTGATTGGACAGTCACAGAAAGTCTGGGTTGGGGAGGTAGGGGAGATCTGCAATTTGTCACCTCCGATGAAAATGCATAATTAAATGCATATATGTTTTTATTAGGGTGTATCTACTAAACAGTGCTTTTTTATTTTTTTATTTGGGCACCGGAGTGTCCCTTTTTAAATGTACCCTTTGTATATTCAGTCCCTCTGTTTCCAATTGCTCATACACTTTTCATTTTGTTTAGTTATTCATTTTCAGTAACTTTGAACTCTCTGCCATACTTTTCTACTTTAAATATCAATGTGATGACACCGCAAGGTATAATAAGGTAGAACACCTAGTAAATACAATCAAAATAATTATATAATTTAAACATCACTTTTCAGAACACTTTGATAAACATTGTCCAATGCTTCACTCTAACCAATTGTTGATGACTAGTTCATTATTTACTAAATAGGTACAACATGTGAGAATTCAATTCTAACAAAATACATATGACATACGGGATCATCCCAACAATGAGTTGTAATATTTAGCACATAATAAACCACATCCAGATTCTCAGGGGCTTCAATTATCATTATCATATGTGGGGAAATTCAGAGCATTATAATACTTCTTTGCCATATTAAAAACTCAGTACCTGCAAATATTTTTTTGTGAGTTCTGAGTATTTGTGGGATATATCACCCACTAGTGGAATTTTGCTGTATTGCAATATTTTTTTTAAAAAATCACCTGTTTTCACATTTAGTTAGTCCTGAAGCAGCTGCTCCTACTTTTTTTAACCCCTTAACGCCGTTACGGCGTTCCATGCCGTCGCGCTTTAAATGGGCTTTAAAGCCGTTGCGGCGGCATGGAACGCCGTAACGGTTTAAGCCCCCAGGAGCCAGCAACTACTCACCTCCGCCGCGATCCTCTTCTGGGGGGCTGCCTGAGAGCCCAGGCAGCCCCACTCCGGCAAATGAGGCCCCCGGGGGCCATGTGATCGCTCTCAAAGAGCGATCACATGGCCCCCTATAGCTGGCTATGGATCTGCCAGCAGGGGGACTGTTTGAAATATCAGACAGTCCCCCTGCTGGTAGGAGGTGTAAAAAAAATAAAATAAACATGTTTAAAAATAAATTAAATATATTTTTATATATATATAATATGTATATATATTATATATATAATATATATACATATTATATATGTAACGTCATGCAAAGTGTATTTTAATATTAATATAAGTATATAAATTAATATTAAAATACACTTAGAATGACGTTACATATATATAATATGTATATATATTATATATATAATAGATGTACATATATATATTATATATAAATACGTATAATTAAAATAATAAATAAATAAAATAATAAAATAAATAAATAAAATATTGAAACAAAATTTAATATAAATTATATATGCATATGTAATTTCATTCTAACTGTATTTTGTTATTAATATATATATATATCGGTAACAAAATACACTTAGAATGACATTCTATATATATATCTATCTATGTATAAAATACAAATAACCGCAAATATATATATATAGATAAATACATATAATTACATAAAAGATTACATTAGTATACACGTAGAATTTAAATACCTATAAATGCATATATATTAAAATTCTACGTGTATATTTAAATAATCTTTTAATGTAATTATGTGATTTGATTAATTAAAATTTGATTGACATGCCTGACAACACAGGGAGAAAGTGCAGAGAATTTAATTCGCAAGCACTATATTTGACCCTGTAACTCTCCAAGACACCATAAAACCTGTACATAGGGGGTACTGTTTTACTCGGGAGACTTCACTGAACTCAAATATTAGTGTTTCAAACTGGTAAATTGTATTACAACAATGATATTTTAAGTAAAAGTGACGTTTTTCGCATTTTTTACAAGCGAACGGCACTTTTATGGTCTATATTATTGTTGTAATATGTTTTACGGTTTTAAAACACTAATATTTGTGTTTAGTGAAGTCTCCCGAGAATAACAGTACCCCCCATGTACAGGTTTTATGGTGTTTTGGAAAGTTAGAGAGTCACATATAAGGCTTGCATTTCATTTTTTTCACATTGAAATTTGCCAGATTGGTTATGTTGCCTTTGAGAGCGTATGGTAGCCCAGGAATGAGAATTACCCCCATGATGGCATACCATTTGCAAAAGTAGACAACCCGAGGTATTGCAAGTGGGGTATGTCCAGTCTTTCTTAGTAGCCACTTAGTCACAAACACTGGCCAAATATTAGTTTTTTGCTTTTTTCACACAAAAACAAATATGAACGCTAATTTTGGCCAGTGTTTGTGACTAAGTGGCTACTAAAAAAGACTAAACATACCCCACTTTCAATACCTTGGCTTGTCTAATTTTTCAAGTGGTATGCCATTATGGGGGTAATTCTCTTTCCTGGGCTACCACACCGTCTCAAAGGTAACATTACTAATCTGGAAAATTTCAATTTGAAAATGGAACGTTCTATATTTGACCCTGTAACTTTCCAAAACACCATAAAACCTGTTAATGGGGGGTACTGTTGTACTCGTGAGACATCGCTGATTACAAATATGTGCATTTTTTTGCAGTAAAACCTAACAGTATTATGACATTCACAGCTAAAATGGCAGACGGAAATACAAATTTAAAAAAAAATCTTATTTTCTCACCTTTTTTTTTATTTTATTCATAATAAATTATGTTCCATATATGAATAGTTAATGATAGATTAAAGCCCTGTTTCTCCTGAACAAAATGATATATAATAAGTGTGGGTGCATATAATTTGAAAGAGGGGAACTACGGTTGAACAGACATATAGCGCAAATTCCAGTTTTTGTTTACGTTTTGTTTTGATCAGAACGTGCACTATTGACTCCGTCCTGAAGGGGTTAAATGGCTTTTATGTTTGTTTTTTTTCACCTTTCTGGATGACGTTTGCAGTGTGCTTGTTAACTCTGCTGTTGGTATAAGCTGGCAGGGGAATGTGTTTTTTCATACTAAAGGACAGTCACACATGATGCAGACTGGATGTGTGGGAAAGATTTGTACTTCTTAGGGTGGAAGGGCTAAGTGGACCATCAATTGCCAAGTTTCCGATCAATTTTTCCTTATAAAACAAGTGACTGCACATCAGTATAGGAAAATTAGCTTATCACAAATGTATCTGCAGTGGGCATTGCAAGAGTCAGTCAGGCAGAGCTAAATGACAATGAATGGGTTTTAACAAGAGGGAGCAGCAGCAGAAGTATTCTAATTTTAATATAATTTTATGTTTATTAAAAAAATATATATATATATATATATATATATTCGGAGGGTGAACAAGGGGATAAACACCAGCAGATTCGCCAAAATGACAACATTTTAAAATACCTTCTTTTCTACAAAGAGTTAAAAAAAAAATAATAATTCCATACTCAATGTAAGCAGGGTACAAATTTGTAAAACAATTCTAAATCAGTGAATCACAGTGGCAAAAGAAACCTTTTTTTTTTTTGCAGTAGTGAAATGACTGTCAGTAGTTTGTGTGTATGTCTGTTTTATGTTCCATATCCATGATTAGTAAATCACAAGGCATAACATCCTAGAGTGTGGACCACTTCGCGCTCACTAAAAGTGGGCATTTCAGGGCTCATTAACATGTGAGTGAATATATTAATTTCTACCAAGTATTTAAAGGCATACTGCGCCATATTGGTTATTTTTTTTTTTCTGGTTTATTGCATATTCTTTGCAGTTTTCCACCTGAAGTATGAAGTGAATCTCGATCTCTAACTTGTACTACATTGCTCAAATGCATATGTTTGAAAGTCTAAGTACATAATCTGTTCTGTAGTATGTTTATCTTTTTTAAACAAACTACACTATTAGTTGTTCTCTTGTCCAATTTGTGTCCTTTCATACGTCCGCATCCAAAGCTGTACAAGGCACAACTCCCACATATTGAGGTGTTATCTACTTCCACTGGGCGGCTAGGTTCTGTATCTGCAATCCTTTGATTAATGTATTAAGATGTTATTATAACTTGGCATACTCTTTTTAATATCATTAAACTCAATTCGCCTGCTTTGTTTAAATGTACAATGCCTTATCTTTTAACCTTAGTCCTGCTTGTAACATCATGTTAATAATTAGCTGTTTGTTCTTTCCATTCAGTTGACTCACAGGGGGGTTACAAATTATTTCAGATCATGTTAACAATGACTGTGCACACAAAACTCTAAAAAACTAATACAGAACACAAGAGAACACAGGATCCAAGTCTGGACTTAATACAAAGACTACGAAAGATCCTAAGAATATTCAAATAAACTAAAATTAAAACATAAGAAAACTTTTAAAGATACTAATTGACACAGAACAACAATTGTAGAACATGGACAGTAACCCCCGCTCAATGTTTCATTATGGAGAAACACTAAATTAGCTGATAGCCATCAATAGACATTTTTATGGGGGATCAATAATCTAAATAAGAAGGGAAACACTCTGTTAGAAATACATGTTTGCTTTTCTAATGTTCCTTTAAGTTCCATGAGAATGGTTCCGGCTTTGCAGCAAATTTTATGAGAAAAAAATTAAAATCTCTGACAATGGAGAATGAGGAATATCATCAATTTGGTTCTTTGAAAAAGAGTACAAATATATTGTCATGTCCTTGGATGTAAGTTGCGTGAGAACTTGAATAAGAACAAAATATGTATTCATTTTTCTCCAATTTAAAAAAACAACATATATAATACAATAATTGCTGTGTATGCATATGTCTTAAAAGCACTTATTTATAATGTATTTTACCAGATAAATATACCTAAATACTATGCACATTTGTAGGCTCTCTAATGTAGGGAAAACCCCATAAATTATATGTATGTAACATGCACCCTTTTGTATTGACTCCTACCTGCTGAACAAAATATAGGACTTGGCGAGCAATTCTAACTTTAGTCCATTATTTAGCTATTTTGTATATTTATTTTAATATTTATTTTAAAAATAATTTTATTCAATAATATTAGACAACTTTAAGAATGTATGGTTTTTCAGGTTAGTACCTCATTACCTATTAATGATTCTGATGTCAGACCCAAGTTTTAGAAGTTAGTTAGCGATCGAACTTAATAAAAATCCAACTTTATATACTTATTAAGTATTCTATTTTCCTATCTCTACCTGACTTTATTTGACTTCAGCCATGAACTGCAGCAGATGTTTGTGCAACCAAACTGTTAACTTGTTTTTCCTTAAACCTACTTTTTAACTGGTCATTATAAAAACTGGTTGCAAAGTTTGTTCGACTTGACTTTTAGAAAAGAGAGTATGTATTGTGTAAATAGTAATTGGGGTGGAACAGCGCTACAGTACTAACCACAGGGGTGGATGGAGCTGCACACCTGAGGGGAAGGGAAACCCTGGGAGAACAGGAAACAACAAAAATACAGGGTGCGCTATATGGAACAAATGAGAGATAATATTTACACAAGAGTCTCTGAAAATACAAGGTAGACCTTGGATAGGTATTCTTTGGTTCTTGATTGGGTCCTCAGTAGTTAATATGAAAAACAAAAGCAAAAACAAAGAGGGAATAATAGTGCAAAACCGTTTGGATATGGTGTCACGGACAACACAGAAATAGAGAAATGCCAACTCACAATCAATAGAGCTATGCCCAGCTCTAGGAAAAACAGCATACAGTGGTATTTGAAACTCCCCACATGTAGGATATAGCTGGACAATAGATGATTCTTCAATCCTTCTTTCAACGTCTCAAGTACGTGTCCGCATATAAAATACAAAAAAATAAGGGAAGAAACCCAATGGTGCAATAACGTATGACACCTGCAGCTACAAACAAACACTGAGGTCCTAAGAGTGCCAACTTACAATAAAAAGAGCTATAACCAGCTCTGAGTAAAACAGCATACAGTGGTATTTAAACTCCCCACATGTAGGATATCCTTCTGGTGATGTGTGTAATGCAGAATTTATGAAAGAAAAAAGCACAAAAGAGGGCCCATAGTGTTCTCAGTAGATAAAATAGTTGCTAGAAGGTAAAATGAAACGTACTTACAGTGTATAGAGCAGTCACACTGCTCTATGAACAAGGCGTGAGTGGAATAATCCCCACTTAAGGATTTCTTTGTAGTACTGGATCTTTTAAAATAATTAAAAAAATCAGCCAGGATAAAATAGCAAAAAAATAAAAGTTAGAGGACTGACCATAGAAATATAGGTAGTCTAAAAATACTTTTATTATAACAAGATCATAAAAACACAACGCGTTTCACCCAAAATAGGCTTTTTCAAGTGTAGACAAATAATCCTGGCTTGTTACATTTTATAGGCAGCAAAATGGCTTAAAATTTGAAAATTGGCGCCATAATGACGTCATTACCATGTGACCGCAGTCACATGACTATACATAGATACAATAGATACATAAAAAATAAACAGTGACCGTTTTCCATATCTTACTACATGGAATGATTCAGATCCCATGTAGAACCCATATTGGATGATAAAAGTTAACATTTAGTATAAGGGGGAAGAGAGGTAAAGAGGGGATATAAAGGTGAAAGGTCGCGAGTTCGCGGCCGTGGGTGGGGTTGGCGTTTGCCGAGAGGCAGGATGGGAAGTGTAGTGCTGATCACGTCCGGAATACAGGGCGTGATCAGACAGGGGGCGGTCCTAGCGGCCAAAATGGAAGGGGATTGGGTGCTGAGTGAAATAGGGTGGAGTTATTTGAGAAGGAGTGGGGAAGATATATGTATATAAAATATGAGCGTGGCGGCCATCTTGTTTGTGGGCAAAGTGAGGGAAGGTGGTTAGATAGAAGTGAAATTGCTTATGACAAAGTAAATATATCATTCTTTATAGAAAAAGAACTGGGGCAGCTTTTAAAGTGACAAGCATGCAGATAATAGATTATAACATGTCTATGAATGACAAGTTCATATGTTAGATAAAAATGTAGAATATAATATACATACAATTACATTAGCTTTTATTTAATTAGAATTAGTCAGAAAACAATATAAGGCTTAAAATTAAAGAGTTACTTGTTATTTACTAAAATACTTATCATGGGGTTATAAAACATTGGATATGAAATTGTAGGTGGAAATAGGTAACAGGAGAAAACGGGGTTGATGAATAAAATATTAAAATATTTTTTTATATTGATTTATAAAAAAAAATATTTACAAAAAATTAAAAAGGTCAAAATCTGCATTTAGGCCTTCAGGGGTAAGTGACTTAAGATTAAAATCCCATTCCATTTCGGATTTACCCAAAATATTTTTTATATCACCACCTCTCCATGGGATTGTACATATTTGGATTGGGGTGAATTTAAGTACATTTTTTTTTTTTTGGTGGTGTGTTAAAAAATGCTTTGATACTGTGTGGTTCTCAAAACCATTTCTAATGTTACGACAATGTTCAGATATCCTAGTTTTTAGATTTCTGAATGTCATGCCCACATACTGGAGGCCACAAGGGCACTCCAGTAGATATATGACATTTTTTGTGCAGCATGTGATAAATGTTTTATATTATAACTTTTATTTGTAATATTTGATTTGAATATAGTGATTTTATTTGGGACTGACTTTTGGGTAGTTTTGCAGACAATACATTTTCTGCATTTGAAAAAAACTTTGACGTTTGATAGAGTGGATGGTTTGTTTAGCTTGGTTTTGGTGAAATTTTTTGTTAAAAGTGTTTTAAAATTGGGTGCACCTTGAAAGATAATATTGGGTTTTTCGGGAATAATTTTATTAAGAACAGGATCTTCTGATAAAATGTGTCAATGTATTTTAATAGTTCTTCTTATGTCTCTATTTTTGTTGTTATAGTCACAAATGATGAGCAAGGATAGAGTAGTATTTTGAGTTTCTTTATTTTTATTTTTATATTTTAAAGGGCTGCTTCTGTATTTTACTCCAACCCTCTGTAAAAAAATGAAATCCTTTTTGAAAGACACCCTGTCACTTCTTCTCTTTTTCAAAGACTTTGTATGGCAAAAAGACAAAATCCTGGTGACTTGCGACGTAACATCCCTCTATACTATCATCCATCATGAAAAAGGTTGCGAAGCAGTCACTAAAATACTTAAAGCAGAAAAAAGAATGCCAGAATCCCAAATTCTCTTTATTATAGAGGGTATTAAGATCATTTTAAATAATAGCTTTTTTTGGTTGTTAGATTACTTTTATGTCCAGAAAAGGGGAACGGCTATGGGAACCAGGTTTGCCCCCAGCTATGCTAACTTATTCATGGCAGATTGGGAAGCCGATGCAGTTTGGGGCAACCATGACTGGAGGGCAAATCTGGTCTCCTACTTCCGCTACATTGACAACCTGTTTTTTATCTGGAATGGCACAGACAGATCTTTACAACTGTTTTTAAAACACCTAAATCAAAACGATAGAGGTATAGTTTTAACTACAGAGTCTAGTAAAGAAAAAAATCAACTTTTTAGATCTAATTTTTTTTTTTATCAAAGATGGGCAATTAAACACAAAAACCTTTTTTAAAAAGGTGTGCACTAATACAGTCATTGATCAAAAAAGTTGCCACCACACACCTTGGCTTGAAAGTGCTCATAAAAGCCAATTCTTGAGACTCAAAAGAAACTGCACACTCAATGATGACTTTAATGAACAAAGTAACATTTAAAAAAACACATTTTTAGAGAAACACTACCCAGAGGACAAACGTAACACTATAATCACCAAAATAAAATCTAATGACAGAAGCAGCCTTTTAAAATATAAAAATAAAAATAAAGATACTCAAAATACTACTCCATCCTTGCCCATCATTTTTGACTATAACAACAAAAATATAGACATAAGAAGAACTATTAAAAAATATTGGCACATTTTATCAGAAGACCCTGTTCTTAATAAAATTATTCCCGAAAAACCCAATATTATCTTTCGAGGTGCTCCCAATTTTAAAACACTTTTAACAAAAAATTTCACCAAAACCAAGCTAAACAAACCATTCACTCTATCCAACGTCAAAGGTTTTTTCAAATGCAGAAAATGTATTGTCTGCAAAACTACCCAAAAGTCAGTCCCAAGTAAAATCACTGTATTCAAATCAAATATTACAAATAAAAGTTATAATATAAACCATTTTATCACATGCTGCACAAAAAAAGTCATATATCTTTCTGGAGTGCCCTTGTGGCCTCCAGTATGTGGGCATGACATCCAGAAATCTAAAAACTAGGATATCCGAACATTGTCGTAACATTAGAAATGGTTTTGAGAACCACACAGTATCAAAGCATTTTTTTAACACCCCACCAAAAAAAAAAAAACAAATGTCCTTAAATTCACCCCAATCCAAATATGTACAATCCCTTGGAGAGGTGGTGATGTAAAAAATATTTAGGGTAAATCCGAAATGGAATGGGTTTTTAATCTTAAGACTCTTACCCCTGAAGGCCTAAATGCAGATTTTGACCTTTTTAATTTTTTGTACATTTTTTTTTAAAATCAATATAAAAAAATATTTTAATATTTTATTCATCAACCCCGTTTTCTCCTGTTACCTATTTCCACCTACAATTTCATATCCAATGTTTTATAACCCCATGATAAGTATTTTAGTAAATAACAAGTAGCTCTTTAATTTTAAGCCTTATATTGTTTTCTGACTAATTCTAATGAAATACAAGCTAATGTAATTGTATGTATATTATATTCTAAATCTTTATCTAACATATGAACTTGTCATTCACAGACATGTTATAATCTATTATCTGCATGCTTGTCACTTTAAAAGCTGCCCCAGTTCTTTTTCTATAAAGAACTATATATTCACTTTGTCATAAGCAATTTCACTTCTATCTAACCACTTTCCCTCACTTTGCCCACAAACAAGATGGCCGCCACGCTCATATTGTATATACATATATCTTCCCCACTCCTTCTCAAATAACTCCACCCTATTTCACTCAGCACTCAATCCCCTTCCAATTTGGCCGCTAGGACTGCCCGCCTGTCTGATCACGCCCTGCACTCCGGACGTGATCAGCACTACACTTCCCATCCTGCCTCTCGGCATCCGCCGACCCCACCCACGGTGGCGATCTCGCGACCTCTCACCTTTATATCCCCTCTTTACCTCTCTTCCCCCTTATACTAAATGTTAACTTTTAGCATCTAATATGGGTTCTACATGGGATCTAAATCATCCCATGTAGTAAGATATGGAAAACGATCACTGTTTATTTTTTATGTATCTATTGTATCTATGTATAGTCATGTGACCATGGTCACATGGTAATGACGTCATTATGGCGGCAATTTTCAAATTTTAAGCCATTTTTGCTGCCTATAAAATGTAACAAGTCAGGATTATTTGTCTACACTTTAAAAAGCCTATTTTGGGCGAAACGCATTGTGTTTTTATGATCTTGTTATAATAAAAGTATTTTTAGACTACCTATATTTCTATGGTCAGTCCTCTTACTTTTATTTTTTGCTATTTTATCCTGGCTGATTTTTTTTTATTATTTGAAAAGATCCAGTACTACAAAGAAATCCTTAAGTGGGGATTATTCCACTCACGCCTGGTTCATAGAGCAGTGTGGCTGCTCTATACACTGTAAGTATGTTTCATTTTACCTTCTAGCACCTATGTTATCTACTGAGAACACTATGGGCCCTCGTTTGTGCTTTTCTCTTTCATAAATCCTGTATTACATACATCACCAGAAGAATATCCTATATGTGGGGAGTTTAAATACTACTGTATGCTATTTTACTCAGAGCTGGTTATAGCTCTTTTTATTGTAAGTTGGCACTCTTAGGACCTCAGTGTTTGTTTGTAGCTGCAGGTGTCATACGTTATTGCACCATTGGGTTTCTTCCCTTATTTTTATGTATTTTATATGCTGACACGTACTTGAGACGTTGAAAGAAGGATTGAAGAATCATCTATTGTCCAGCTATATCCTACATGTGGGGAGTTTCAAATACCACTGTGTGCTGTTTTACCTAGAGCTGGGCACAGCTCTATTGATTGTGAGTTGGCATTTCTCTATTTCTGTGTTGTCCGTGACACCATCTCCTAACGGTTTTGCACTATTGGTCCCTCTTTGTTTTTTCTTTTGTTTTTCATATTAACTACTGAGGACCCAATTAAGAACCAAAGAATACCTATCCAAGGTCTACCTTGTATTTTCAGAGACTCTTGTGTAAATATTATCTCTCATTTGTTCCATTTAGCGCACCCTGTATTTTTGTTGTTTCCTGTTCTCCCAGTATGTATTGTGTGTTAGTTTTCAGGCCCTTCAATATGGACCATTATTATATAACAGTCCAAAAAGGTTTTTTTTTTGTTAAATGCAAGCTATTGTGACACCAGATATGAGTGGTGGCACTGGGCAAGTGGGCACAGTATATGCTGTGAGCCAGACACACACTGGCAGACAACTAACTGCTATTCAATCTATTACAGTCAAAATTGTATTTTTTTTTTTTTTTAAATGTACACTACTGTTACACCAGATATGAGTTGCACTGGTGTGACACTGTGCCCTGGCAGGCCCTGAAATGCACACGTGTGAAGGAAACTGACTGCTATTATATTACAGTCAAAAAAGTTTTGTTTTTTTTAAATGCAAGCTATTGTGACACCAGTGAGTGAGTGGTGGCACTGGGCCGGCCCTGAAATGCACACGTGTGAAGGAAACTGACTGCTATTATATTACAGTCAAAAAAGTTTTGTTTTTTTTAAATGCAAGCTATTGTGACACCAGTGAGTGAGTGGTGGCACTGGGCCGGCCCTGAAACGCACACGTGTGAAGGAAACTGACTGCTATTATATCACAGTCAAAAAAGTTTTTTTTTTTTTAAATGCAAGCTATTGTTACACCAGATATGAGTACGCTGTGAGCCTGACACACAGGCTGGCAGGCAGTCAACTGCAATTACATTACACAGAAAAAAAAAAGCAGACTGATGTTCTAGCCCTAAAAAGGGCTTTTTGGGGTGCTGTCCTTACAGCAGAGATCAGATGAGACCCTCAGGACTGTAGTGGACACTGAATACTACCTAGCTATCAATTTCCCTATCAAATCAGCAGCAGCTGCACTGTCCCTCCTCTCATTAAGAATGCAGCTTCACAATGAATGTAAAATGGATGCTGTCCAGGAGGTGGGAGGGTCTGGGAGGGAGGGTCTGCTGCTGATTGGCTGGAATGTATCTGCTGACTGTGAGGTACAGGGTCAAAGTTTCCTCAATGATGATGAATCTGTGGCGAACGCGAACAAGCGATGTTCGACAGGAACTATTCGCCAGCGAACCGTTCGGGACATCACTAATGATTATAAAGGTGTCTTGTTTACCCTTGTGAAACTACTTAACCTCTTTACTGATAAGCAGTTTGTGGAAAAAAAACCTGCATGATTCTGAGTAGTTTGGATGTTCTGGAAAGTAATGTTTAACCCCTTAAGGACACATGACATGTGTGACATGTTATAATTCCCTTTTATTCCAGAAGTTTGGTCCTTAAGGGTTAAATGTATGTATGTTCTTTTACACTTGAATAGAAAGCCCATTACTTAATAAAAATGTTGGTTGGACAGTGTGGCGGTATACTCTCTTGAAGATGAGTTTCTACCACCTGTGGTTGCCTCTTCCTAGTTGTGATAGCTCAAGGGTGATTATAGCTGCCAGTGATTATAGTATTGCTGAAGGGTAACCACAGTATCAACCAAACATAAGCCGAGGCTTAGTGAAGGGTGAAGAAGAACTGTTTAATTCAGGCTTATCCAACCTGTGGCCCCCAGATGTTGCTGAACTACAACCCATGATCCCTGGTTATCTATTTCATTGAAAGAATCATGGGAGTTGTAGTTAAGCAACACCTGGGGGGGCGCAGGTTGGACAGGCCTGGTTTAATCCCAGCCAAATGGCTCACATTTATACAGAATCTGGTACAGTGGACTATCCAACATAGGTACCCTCATAGTCTATACATCCCCGGATAGCCTGGATCTGAGCGCCTAACACATCCAGAAAGCGCTCAGATCCCAGGAACGCAGCCGAAATGCCACCGGGGTAACGTTCTGACCGACCGCACACGAGGATCCAGTGGTAGCAGCCGGTCAACTTCGGGAGTTCCATGCAAATGAAATACCAAACACACACTCTGGCTGATTGGTAGCGTTTGTTCGTATGTTTCATATGAACAAACGTACCGAACGGCGATATCCTGATGTGTGGGGAAGAAGCAGGCGTTGGTTAAAGTTCAACCGTGTTCGGGAGTTTCAGTGTCCGATTTTAGTTCCACGCGATCGACGCCCAAACACCGCTGCCTGCATTCTCGCAAACAAGATGGCCACCAATACAGTTCCCACATGTTCACACAATTAGAACCCACAGTGATGGAAGTGTCAGGAGAGGTTAACAAGTGTTAATAAGCTCAGAGGTGGTCAGCAGTTCGTGGGTTGGTTCGGTTCCTGAACAGTCCCAGGGAATCCCACAAACCATTGTTGTTGTTTTAATTCATCCTCTTTTTTTTGTTTGGTGATTCAGTTAAAGGGACACTATAGTCACTAAAAGAACTGTAGCTTAATGAAGCAGGTTTTTGTACATAGATCATGCCTCTGAAGTTTCACTGCTCAATTCTCTGCCATTTAAGAGTTAAAATCACTTTTGTTTCTGTTTATGCAGCCTTAGCCACCACTGGCTGTGGCTGACACAGTCTGCATGAACTGAATGAAACAAAATGATTTAATTTTCAATCAGATGTAACTTACTTTAATCCTCTCCCGACCGCAGACGTACTAGGTACGTCCGCGGTATTCCTACTTACTTACCCGATCGCCGCTATTCCCCCGCCGGCAACCAGTGTTCCTCTCCTTCTGGGGGGACTGTCTGACAGCTCAGACAGTCCCCCCTCAGAAAATTAGGATCCCGTGGGCCATGTGACCATAGTGCTGCCAGCAGGGGGATTGCCTGAACTGACATGTAGTCCCCCTGCTGGTGGAAAAAAAAGAAAATGTCTGCTCTTATGAGATTAACCCACTTAATTGGGGGAAAAAATCCATCCAGACATTAGGCTGTTAGAGTAGGACCTGCTAAAGATGGGCATGTTCAGGTGAGTGCAGCCCCCCTCCCTTTTTCATATATATATATATATATATATATATATATATATATATATATATATATATATATATATATATATATATATATATTTGGGAGTCTAGCCAACTCCTTAGTTTTGCACCCCTCCCTGTCACAGGTGCTTCATCCCAGGGCCCTATTTGGCCTTGTACTGCAGAGAGCCCCAGATGGATTTTTTTCCCCAAGTAAGTGGATTAATCTCATAAGAGCAGACATTAGACTGTGAGAGTAGGACCTGCCAAAGATGGGGTACATTGACGTTGTGGCAGGCTTATGCAATGTATGATCATATAATGTAACTAAATCCCCATTTTTTTGCCTAGATTAGGTGTTTTTAAAAAAAACTTTTACAGACTAATAAAGTCTGTCGACATTGAAGTTGCTGTTTAGTAGATAGGAGAGTGCGCTGGATCTTGTGTATTTATTGTATAATATGGCCCCCAGCAGCACCCCATTTAAGCATGTTTAGGTGAGTGCAACCATCCCCCCATGTTTCCTATATATATTTGGGAGTCTAGCCAACTCCTTGGTTCTGCACACCTCCCTGTTACAGGTGCCTCATCTCAGGTCCCTATTTAGCCTTGTACTGCAGAGAGCCTCAGATGGAATTTTTTCCCAAGTAAGTGGTTAATCTCATAAGAGCAGACATTAGACTGTGAGAGTAGGACCTGCCAAAGATGGGGTACATTGACGTTGTGGCAGGCTTATGCAATGTATGATCATATAATGTAACTAAATCCCCATTTTTTTGCCTAGATTAGGTGTTTTTAAAAAAAACTTTTACAGACTAATAAAGTCTGTCGACATTGAAGTTGCTGTTTAGTAGATAGGAGAGTGCGCTGGATCTTGTGTATTTATTGTATAATATGGCCCCCAGCAGCACCCCATTTAAGCATGTTTAGGTGAGTGCAACCATCCCCCCATGTTTCCTATATATATTTGGGAGTCTAGCCAACTCCTTGGTTCTGCACACCTCCCTGTTACAGGTGCCTCATCTCAGGTCCCTATTTAGCCTTGTACTGCAGAGAGCCTCAGATGGAATTTTTTCCCAAGTAAGTGGTTAATCTCATAAGAGCAGACATTAGACTGTGAGAGTAGGACCTGCCAAAGATGGGGTACATTGACGTTGTGGCAGGCTTATGCAATGTATGATCATATAATGTAACTAAATCCCCATTTTTTTGCCTAGATTAGGTGTTTTTAAAAAAAACTTTTACAGACTAATAAAGTCTGTCGACATTGAAGTTGCTGTTTAGTAGATAGGAGAGTGCGCTGGATCTTGTGTATTTATTATATTTATATATATATATATATATAAAATAGTCTTTGTGATGCAATGCATTATGGGGCTGGCATACATTTCTCCCAGGGCTGCTTTGTATTACTAGTCAGGACTAGAGGTATGTAGGTGAAATGTAGAAATTCCAATGGAACTGTCTCTGCATGTTTAAAAGTCACTCGATCAGACATAAAGAGAGTTAAAGGAATGCTACTTTGTATTTCTAGTCAGGACATGGTTAGATTAAACATTATGTAGGTGAAATGTAGAAATACAGGTAGGAGTGTCTGTGCACGTTTAAAAGTAACTCTGTTAAACATAAATAGAGTTAAAGGAATTATCTGATAGACAGTAGAAGGTAACACATGCTCCAGGTAAACACACTGGACACATGCTGCAAAGGTCGAAACTCGTTGTGCTGTACATTTGAAAGGCTTGAAAGTTGATTTTATATTTCCTATTGGTTATTTGAAAATAAAACCTTTTTTTATCATCAACCCTGGTTCCGGAGCACTAACCTGTTTGGAGTTGCTGTACCTGGTGGGACCCGGTGTTTGGATCAACAACCCTGTATTGGGAGAAACAACCATATGGTCTGAGCCAGCTTTTAAGTGGCTCACAAATTTGTGAGTGTGCCAATTTTCACCACTTGCAAAAATATCTTCAAACATATTACACTATGATGTTGTTTGTATTTTGTACTCTTTAGGTCTCTATCTTGTAACCTTCCTAAAAGAGGTTTACCCAATTTGTGCACCTGTCACCTTGACCTGTTCTTTACACTGGACAATATAACAGCAGACTGTGCTGAAAGTAAGAGGAGGATTAGGCTCCTGCAGACCTACAGACAGACAAGAATTGTTGGTATTTGTTTTCTATAAATATAATTCAAAGGTAGCGTGTAGAAATTAATCTTAATCATAAAAGATATAATATTTTTTATATATTGTAACTTGTTAAGATTCTAATTCAATTTATTTCAATGTAATGCTGTCAGTAGAATATAACCATATATAGTTGTCAGAACTTCGTTATATTTCTTAGAAACTGCAATAATTACATTGCAGGATGAAGACTACCTCTAGTGGCCTCTAAACCTGCCTCTTTTGGATGCCTAACTGACGCTGGGTGTCCTCACGCTCTGCATGAGGACTTCCAGCATCCGTAAAATCCCTGTAGGAAAGCACTGAACTAATTATTTTCCATGGGGAGGGTCTATGTGCATTAGTTCCCTATGACGGATAACATAGAAGTATGCAGATTGCCAAGAGACATCAGTGCTAGAATCAGGTGAGTGTAAAAAGGATTTTTAACCTTCTATATGCTGGGGAGTGCGAGGGAGAGGGACCAGAGTGCTCTGTTAGGAATTGTCACTTCCTGTTCCGTTCTGTTCAGATGTCTGGCCTTGACTTCTGGTATCCAGTACTTTTTTTACACTTCTTGTTTAGTTTTTCTTGGTTTTCTGTTTTTCTTTTCTATGTCTGGTTTTCTTAAAGCTGGGTTTTCTGGGTTCATTCCTTTATACCATTCCTGAAATTCCCAGTCTCCTGGATTCCTTTAAATGTTTGTTTTTTATTGACACACCTGTTCCTTTGCCATTAATCCTTTTTGATTCAGTCTTTTCCTGCAAGCAGTGGTCTCGCTCTGACAGTTTGCAAGTTCAGCCTGCACCTTAGCTAGCTTCGAAATTTGGAGTATTAGCTGAGATTTTATGATATTCGTGGGTCTGCTACTAGTACGCTTAGGTCCGGTATTTAGCTATTTGCAGCTTTAGACCAGCGTTTAGTGATAGCAAGACGCTACTACACAGCTAGCTCAGCATTTTGTGGATTAAATTCAGTTTTGGGTTTACTATCTTAGCCACTTGCTCTCTCAACGAATTTTGTTTTGGCAATAGCAGGGATTGTTCGCTAAGCCAGCTACACGTCTTATTTTCTACCCAGGCTAATTCAGTACTATTAGTCCTGGGCTATTTCCTTTCACTGTATCTGTCTCTGGATTTCAATTTATATCTGATCTCTGTTAATGTAACAACCTTCTGTCACTTTGTAGAAGTATCTTTATTATTTGTTATTTTTCTACAAGGGCTCTCTTCCTTTCACTATATAGATACAGTGTATCATTGATTCAGGGTTTTCTATTATGTTAATCCCTATCTAGGAGATAGTCAGTTTACATTATATAGTGATTACTATCACCCTCCATACATTGTGGATTTATTTTTTCTCTCCATTTGATCTATATGTGTCTGTTCGTTTTTTGAGCTAGATATGCCTCCAGCTCTTTTTATATTCAGTAGTCAATAAAAGTTATATTTTAATATATACTTAGTGGTCACTGGACAGTCCAGTCTCTCCTTTCCAGTTTTTTCAGGTAATTATTTAGTTTATTTAGTCATGCATATCTAGGCAGTTAGGATCCACCGTCATTGGAGTACTTTGGTGCAGTGGTGGGCGCATACATCTTGGCCATTTATGTATGTCTAAATCTCCATTGTTTATTACATATATATAGTACTTAGTTATTTCTCCTCTTGTTTTGCCCTGTATCTCTTGTCTTGTTTTATTTTGCCTTCTATTCCCAGTTCATGCACAGTCCTGTCCCGTCCTGCCCTGACCATGTCCTTTTCATGTTTACCTTATGTATTGTGTACATGTTCTGGGTTCTGCTTTCTGTCCTGATTCGGTTATTGGTTCTTCTAGTCTTGTCTTGTTTGGTGCCTGTTCTAGTCTTACCTTGTTTCTACTGGATACATATGGGCATCTCATCTAGTTCCTGACATCCGCTTAAGCTGAATCAGGGTTTTGCTATGTGGCCGCACAAACCCTGGTGCTCAATACCAGGAGGACTGTGGTTACCCTGCACCAGACCCTGATTGTCCATTTCCAAGCTGAGACTCCCATCATCCTCATCAGGCATTCAGGGGTCCCGGTCTTTGGACAGCCAGCCGTGCCAAGAATACAAATATGTATTCCTAACAATATAGATTTCCTTTAATAAATTTTATGTTAGTTAGGACTGAGAGTTCAACACAGGGTCTAAAAGACCTTCTGCTGCCATGGACTTATTAACCAACTGTCACGTATTCATCCACATATAAAAATGTGATTAATGACATTTACTGTTCTGACAGGAAAAGTTGTGCCGAGCAACATTACTATCCTGACAGGAAAAGTTGTGCCGAGAAGCAATCAAATCCACAGGTGGGTTTGTGCTGAGCAGCAATCAAATCCACATGAGGGTTTGTGCTGAGCAGCAATTATGTAAATGGCAACCTGTTAACTGCCTTTGGGGTCAAAGGCCGATTACAGCCTATCAGATCCAGATGAGGGGTATTTAGGTCAGCGCCCTGTCGTGGTTTCCCTATTGGTTGTCCGAGAGCGCATTCCTGATTCAAGTTTCTTCTTGATTTTGGCTATGATTTTGACTTACCTGTATTCTAGTATCCCTGACTTCTGGCTTCCCCTTATCATTGTGTCTCTTTCTGTATCCCCTGACCTCGGCAATTATCCTGACTACTCTTTGGTACGTTAAGTCCGGCCATTCTAAGGCCCGGTAATACATTACCTATTAGTCATCTGTGTGACACAGTTCTACATGCTGGATCAACTAGTAATCCTGACATTATGACATGGCCATAGATCCTGTAGAATTGTGTGAGCACATAGCTGCTTGCGAGAGAAAGCTAGTGGAGAATGATCACCGTGTGGATCAGTTTGTCCAGGCTTTCAGTACGCTCCTTACTTGAACAGCGCATCTGCAACCTGCGGCTTATCCAACTGTGTCACCTCCGCCTAATGTACCTCCTGTAGTACATAAGGCACCTACTATCTCCCTATCTCCTCCCCTGCATTTTGATGGTAATATTCAAGAATGCTGGGGATTCATTAACCAAATTGAGTATCATTTTGAGGCCTCACCGGGATCTTTTTCCACTGACATAGCTAAAATTGGTTACCTGATGAACCAACTTAAAGGTAAAGCTTTAGCTTTACCCAATCCGTTATAGGAGAGTAGTAGGAGCATTGCACACAATTACCAGGAATTCCTTGCGGAATTTAAACTTACGTTTGAACCATTAGGCAGGGAGGACGACGCCACCACTGCCCTAATGCATATTAGACAAGGGAACCGGTCTATCTCGGAGTATGCCATAGAACTTCACACCTTGACTTCCGAGGTAGACTGGACTAACAGCGGATTAATCTCAGCATTTAAGAAGGGATTATCTGAGACTATGTTGGATGAGATTGCTGCCAAAGAACTACCCAAAAAAATCAATGAGTTTATAACATTTATTATGCTAATTGATAATGGACTCAGAACCAGAAATAAAACCAGATGTATGGCTTTGCCATTAGCACCTCATTTCTCCAGACCGATTGTTCCTGACCTCTCTATACAGTCCGAACCCGAACCTATGCAGTTGGGGGTAACATAAATAGATTTCTCCTTGATATTACGATCATAGTTGACAAAAATAACTTTTCATGCAAGGCCCTGATGGACTCAGGTGCAGCAGTATTTGATGTTAACATCATTGATGTTAATTTTGTTAAAAAGAATGCTATACCTATCAACGAGAGAATATCACCTCTGGCCATTGAGGCTATTGACGGAACCCTCAATTACCCATGAAACCTTGCCCATTAACATGTCTATTGGTGCCTTACATAAGGAAGATATAATATTCCAATTTATTCCAAGTTATTCCAAGTTATTGCATCTCCTTTTTGCCCTATCATATTAGGCTTTCCTTGGCTTAGTAAGCACAACCCTCATATCGACTGGGCTAATGGGGAAATATTGTAATGGGCAAGGAATGTAATGGGAAGTGTATGTTACACCCCACCAAGAGAATGGATACCATTAAATTACCCACTACTACACCTCAAACCCCCCGAAGTTCCCATACAATACCGGGAGGTTAACCAAGTATTTGGTAAGAGTCAGTCCAATATCTTACCTCCTCACAGGTCAAGATGGAGAATTACGTCCATGCATTGACTACAGAGCATTAAATAAGATTACTGTTAAGAATGACTATCCTATTCCTCTCATTTCTGAATTGTTTGATAGAATCCAGGGTGCTAAGATCTTTACCAAACTGGATCTCAGGAGTGCATACAATTTGGTAAGAATCAAGGAAAATCATGAGTGGAAAACGGCATTTAACACTAGATGCGGGCACTATGAGTACCTTGTTCTGCCTTTTGAGCTATGCAATGCACCGGCCGTATTCCAGGATTTTCTTAATGATGTACTCAGGGATTATATCTATTCATTTGTCCTGGTTTATTTGGATGATATCATTATGTATTCCCCTGACCTTCAAACCCACCACAAGCAGGTCAAACAAGTATTGCAGACTTTACTGGAAAACAAACTTTATTGTAAATTGGAAAAATGCTTGTTTTATCAGACTGAAGTACAGTTTTTAGGGTATAACATTTCTGCCTCTGGTTTTCAGATGGACCCTAAGAAACTAGAGACTGTTATACAGTGTCCAGTACCAGGCGGACTAAAAGCCATCCAAAAATGTATTGGGTTTGCAAACTCTATCAGAAGATTTATCAAGGGGTTTTCTTCTGTAATAGCCCCTATGAACAATATGACACGTAAGGGGGCTAGTAATACGGTATGGTCTAAGGAAGCTAGAGAGGCTTTTGAACTTCTTAAACAAAGGTTTGCTCCTGCCGACATACTGAGACACCCTGACAGCAGCAAACCCTTTATATTGGAAGTTGATGCCTCCGAAACTGGGGTAGGGACGGTTCTTTCTCAAAGGGAGAGTCAGGACACCCTTTGCATCCTTGTGGTTACTTTTCCAGAAAGTTGTCTCCCACTGAGCGCAATTATGATATTGGCAAAAGAGAATTGTTGGCCATTGTCCTAGTGCTTAAAGAGTGGCGACATCTTTTGGAAGGTTCCAAGGATCCCCTTTTGATCATTACAGACCATAAGAATTTGGCTTATATAGGGGATGCTAAACATCTATCTTCTAGACAGGCTAGATGGTCTTTGTTTCTGTCTCGCTTCAACTTTCTTATAACTTACAGACCTGGTCCCAGAAATGTGAAGGGCCTTGTCTAGACAGTTTGATACTGAGTCTTTACAGGAACACGAGACATCCCCTATCGTGCCTCCTGAATGTATCATCACTTCTACTGTTCTTTCACTGTCTTCTCCCTTGCTTGGTGCAATAAACCACTGGACAAATTGTTTGTTCCATTAGGTGAAAGAAAGAATGTGCTGAGGGTGTTCCATGACAATGTGACTGCTGGACACCCAGGTATCAATAAATCCATATCTGCGATCACGAGATCATTTTGGTGGGATTTCCTTAAAAACGATGTGAAGGACTATGTGCAGGCTTGTTCAGTTTGTGCTGTTTCTAAGGTCCTCCCTAATAAGCTTCCTTGTGGTTTGTTGCAACCACTTCCTGTACCTAGTGTTCCATGGTCCCACTTGTCAATGGACTTCATCATTGAACTTCCAAGTTCCAATGGCTATACCACCATTCTTATGGTGGTTGACAGTTTCTCCAAGATGGCTCATTTTATTCCACTTAAAAAATTGCCATCCTCTCAATACCTGGTTCTTATCTTTATACGTGAGATTGTCCGACTGCCTGGCATTCCTCAAAATATTGTGTCTGATAGAGGCTCTCAGTTTGTGTCTCTGTTTTGGAGGGCGTTCAGTAAACAGTTGGGCATTGAATTGTCTTTGTCTTCCGCTTACCATCCCCAAACTAATGGCACGGTTGAGAGGGCTAACCAGTCATTAGAGTTATATCTGCGTTGTTTTGTAAATAGCACTCAAGATAATTGGTACGAATTACTACCCTGGGGCGAGTTTTCTAGGAACAATGCTACCCATGACTCTTCTGGTCACAGCCCATTCTTTGTTAACAACGGTAGTCATCCTACTGTCCTGCCGGCTGTTTTCTCTGAGACAACTATCCCTGCTTTGGATGATCGCTTTTCTTCTATCCGTGATACTTGGACCAAAGTTCATTCCGCTCTCAAAACTGGGGCTGATCACTTCAAGTTCTATGCGGATTAAAAGCGGGGTGTCAACCCCGTTTACCAAGTGGGTGACAGAGTATGTTATCATCACGCAACATCAAATTGAAAGTTCCTAGTATGAAGTTTGCACCCAGATTCCTGGGCCCCTTTCGTATCCTTTGGAGGATTAACCCTGTGTCATATTCTCTGGCCCTCCCGGCCTCATTATGCAATCCTAATACCTTTCATGTGTCCTTGCTCAAACCCTTTGTTTGCAATAAATATACTGTCTCAAGTGTCCCTCCTCCTCCCTTAGTTGTTTCTGGACAGGAAGAGTATGCGGTCTCTTCCATAATTGTTTTTAATTGGGGCACTTTACAGTACTTGGTGGATTGGAAAGGTTGGAAAGGTTATGGACCAGCCGATTGTTCTTGGGTTCTGGCATGCTGGCCACAAGATTCACTATTTTTATGCCAAGTTTCCTCTCAAGCTTGGTCCTGCCCGCCCGGTGGGTGTTCTTCAGGTGGGGGGTAATGTCACATATTCATTCACATATAAAAATGTGATTAATGACATTTACTGTTCTGACAGGAAAAGTTGTGCTGAGCAACATTACTGTCCTGACAGGAAAAGTTGTGCCGAGCAGCAATCAAATCCACAGGAGGGTTTGTGCTGAGCAGCAATCAAAGGCCGATTACAGACTATCAGATCCAGAGGAGGGGTATTTAGGCCCAGTTCTCATCCTGCTCAGCGCCCTGTCGTGGTTTCCCTAGTGGTTGTCCGAGAGCGCGTTCCTGATTCAAGTTTCTTCTGTTTTTTGACTTTAGCTTTGATTTTGACTTCCCTGTATTCTGGTATCCCTGACTTCTGGCTTTCCCTTATCTTTGTGTCTCTTTCTGTATCCCCTGACCTCAGCAAGTATCCTGACTACTCTTTGGTACGTTAAGACCGGCCATTCTAAGGCCCGGTAATACATTACATATTAATCAGCTGTGTGACACAATTCTACATGCTGGATCAACTAGTAATCCTGACACCAACAAAGAAGATGTTTCTGCTTTCCGTTGTGTCTCTCCAACCTGCTGTGAATACTCAAAGAATCACACCATTCAGATGCGGTGTCAAAAAAGTATTCAATATGTTTAATGAAGTACATCATATATAAAACACAGTTTATCTAGGGGTGTATACAATTAAAGGGACATTGTAGGCACCCATACCACTTCTGCCCATTGGAGTGGTGTGGGTGCCAACTCCCACTACTCTTAACCCTGCAAGTGTAATTATTGCAGTTTTTTATAAACTGCAATAATTACCTTGCAGGGTTAACTCCACCTCTAGTGGCTGTCTACTAGACAGCCACTAGAGGGCACTTCCTGGATTATAGCACAGAAAACCTGTGCTAGAGCGTCGCTGGATGTCCTCACGCTATGTGAGGACCTCCAGCGTCGCTCAATTCCCCATAGGAAAGCATTGAAAAGCATTTTCAATGCTTTCCTATGGAGAGCTCTAATGCGCATGGCGGCATTGCCGCGCATGCACATTAGGTTTCCTCAGCCGGCGGGCGGGATCAGTCTCGCCCACCGGCTGACGTAATCACAGGATAGGAGCAGCGGCGAGTAGAAACCACCGCCGAGGAACATCAGCGGGGTCTCAGGTAAGTGACTGAAGGGGATGGGAGGTGGGAGGGAGAGGGGACCTGCAGTGCCAGGATAACTGATTGTTTTCCTGGCACTCGAGTTTCCCTTTAACAGTAATATCAACCAATAGTAATTATTACACGTACTTCATAACAGAAATAACTGGAATATTTCTGAAGACATAGTGAAAAAGGAAAGTTTTCAGTTTAAAGCATTAAACAAAAGGCTGTAGTTAAACTGTAAGTTACAACTTAAGATATGTCAAAAGGACATGTGAAACGGAGTGAAATAGTTCAACACTTGCATATCAATTTTATTCAGGCCTATCCACACCAATGCTTTTAATGTTGGACCCAAATGGCAGGAAATGAAACATACGGGCTAATAGATTTTTGTTAGATCAGGTCAGATGAAGTGTTATTTAACTTTATGTAAAAACAAGAAGAAAGTATATACACTAAAGGTGAGAAAACGTATAACTGGAAGTGATCCCAGGTGTACTTCACAGCCACCTAAGAGAATATAACCATATATAAAGAAGTGGAAACCACCCAGAATACGTTAAGATAATATATACAAATAGAATGACCTGTATTGAGGTAGATTCTCCAAGCATATGCTCTGTATAAACAAATCAGATAGCTAACATAGCGTAAAATAGTTTAAATTAAGGATGTAAGTAAATGTGATATGAATGCACTCACAAACAGATGAGAGAATCAAGCCTTTCAACCACTCAGGGGTACTGTGATGAATATAAGATGTAGTTTCTTCCAACCAGATATGTAAAATAAAAGAATCAAATATGGTGAAGTACGTTATAAAATAATATAACACATTTTATTGGTCGCACTTACACTTCAGTAGTAAAAAACAGCGTATCTCCAAATAGTTATGGACCTCCTGGTGCTGTGAATCCAAAGTTTCCACAATAGGAGTCTTGAAGCAATAATTAAAATACAGCAATACATAAAATAAACAGTAATAAATAAAAAAAGTTCACAGGGAATAAATCCAACGCATTTCGTCCGTTAGAATGCTGGACTTCTTCAGGGATTCCTACGAGTTATTCCTTGCGAGTATTTATAGCTTGTAAAATCTCCGATTCATCCGGACAGCTGATGATTTTGCGTGCGTTCCAAAGATGGAACGCAAAAAGGGCGCCGAATGTCCGGAATTCTTGACTAGTATTTTTGGTTATGAGGACGCATTCGTGTGACACGCGCATGCGTAAACAGAGAGTACCGCAACCTGCGAGGGACACAAAGCATATGGCGAAAACCGCCTGAGAATCTGATACTCAAAAAAAAGTAGTAATGTTTGTGTGATACCACCAGAACCCTCAATGCACAATAAGGGGCATATTAATAAAAAAAGATGGATAAATATAAAGAAAAATATGGTAAATTACAAAACAAAGCTCCAAAGTAGCTTTACTATAAAAAATGTTATACAATAAAACTTATTGTATAACATTTTTTATAGTAAAGCTACTTTGGAGCTTTGTTTTGTAATTTACCATATTTTTCTTTATATTTATCCATCTTTTTTTATTAATATGCCCCTTATTGTGCATTGAGGGTTCTGGTGGTATCACACAAACATTACTACTTTTTTCGAGTATCAGATTCTCAGGCGGTTTTCACCATATGCTTTGTGTCCCTCGCAGGTTGCGGTACTCTCTGTTTACGCATGCGCGTGTCACACGAATGCGTCCTCATACCCGGAAATACTAGTCAAGAATTCCGGACATTCGGCGCCCTTTTTGCATTCCATCTTTGGAACGCACGCAAAATCATTAGCTGTCCGGATGAATCGGAGATTTTACAAGCTATAAATACTCGCAAGGAATAACTCGTAGGAATCCCTGAAGAAGTCCAGCATTCTAACGGACGAAACGCGTTGGATTTATTCCCTGTGAACTTTTTTTATTTATTACTGTTTATTTTATGTATTGCTGTATTTTAATTATTGCTCCAAGACTCCTATTGTGGAAACTTTGGATTCACAGCACCAGGAGGTCCATAACTATTTGGAGACACGCTGTTTTTTACTACTGAAGTGTAAGTGCGACCAATAAAATGTGTTATATTATTTTATAACGTACTTCACCATATTTGATTATTTTATTTTACATATCTGGTTGGAAGAAACTACATCTTATATTCATCACAGTACCCCTGAGTGGGTGAAAGGCTTGATTCTCTCATCTGTTTGTGAGTGCATTCATATCACATTTACTTATTTAACTTTATATCTCACATAATTACATTGATTACAATAAACCCATCACATGCATGGAAGAATCCAGTCTAGTTTATTATTTTCAGAATCTTAAATAGGATATGAAATACTATGGACAATGAAGGTGTTCTCATCTAAATACATACATTTATTGTTGCACTCACACAATATACATGTGTATGAATGCCTCAAAACATATTCCCTTAATATCAACACTTGCTTATTCCAAAGTATTTTATTCAGACGCCTTACCTCCCAACGTTTGCTGTACAAATTTAGATTTATTTGCTCCAATTTATTTTCCAGTGCCAGATACCCAAGCTCCTTCATTGCTCTTCCAGCATATCTGAGCCACAGCTGCCTTGTATATACACACGTGACCACAAGGGGCAGACCATGACCTATAACCTGATATTGTTTAACTGGATATCGGACCTTTGGCTTGTCTCACTGCTTTTGAACCCTCCTGTCTTGATTTCTGAATTTTAGACTTGTCTTGTCTTTGATTTTGCCTAGACCCCTCTGGATTGTTTGCCTAGGACACGACTGGTACACGATTTATTCACCTCAGTATGTACTGCTTTTGAGTTACATACTTCAAGCCTGTGTTATAGCTAATCTATTACATGTGAAGATATGACCTGGGTACAGGGCCGGTGCAAGGATTTTTGCCGCCCTAGGCAAAAAATTTTTTGCCGCCACCCCCATATGTCCAGCCCACCATGTGACATCACAATGCCCCGCCCATATGCTCTGCCATATGGGCCAACGCCAGTCTTCACAAAGTGTCTTATCTGAAAAGACAGTGTGTTTACATTAAAAAGCCTACAGGCACAGGCTATAGACACCAGAACCACTACATTATGCTGTAGTGCTTCTGGTGACTATAGTATCCATTTAATGTGAGGTAAATTAGAGATTAGTGCCACTAATAATATATTGGATTGCCTACTTACCACCAGATGAGGACAAGAGGCTGATGATGGGCTCAGTCTGGCTCCACAGGTCTGGTGTAGAAGAGGCTCTCTGGAGACTTTTTTTAACAGTGCTCACAACAATTAACGAACAGGAAGCAGCTCCGTTTTTTTAGGGCCCCTTACACAGCTCAAGGTCTGGGCCCCCAGGGGGCATACGCCTACAATGCCCACCCATAAATCCACCTACATGGCCCATCCATGAGTTGGGGATGTTTTATGTGTGCAATTTGTGTAAGGGATGTAGTGTGTTTATAGGGGATGTAGTGTGTGTTTGCGTGTAAGGAATGCATTGTATGTTTCTGGGTGTGTGTGTGTGTGTGTGTGTGTAAGGGGTGCAAGGTTTGTTTCTGTGTATGTAATTGAATGCAGTGTGTGTCTGTAAGGGGTGCATTGATTGTGTAAGAGAACGTAAGGGATGAATTGTGTGTTTCGGGTGTGTCTGTGTGTGAGTAGGAATGCATTGTATGTTTCTGTGTGTGTGTGGGGGGGATGCATTGTGTATGTGTGTAGTGTAAAAGAGAGGGTTTGTGGGGTAGGATAGGGACTGAGATGGGAACAGCTTTCTTTTTTTTTTAAAAAAATCATAGTGCTCTCCCCTCAATTATTGATTTCCCCTTCCCTTCTGTCCCTCCGTGTTCTCCCCTTCTGTCACTTAGTGCTCTCCCTTGGCCCCCTGTCCCTCTGCAGTCCCCCTTGGTGGTCTTCTCACTCCCCCCTCCCCCTTTAGTGGTCCTCCCTCTCCCAAACCCCTTAGTGGTCCTCCCTCTCCCAAACCCCTTAGTAGACCTTCCCCTACTCCCCCCACCCCCTTAGTGGTAATCACCCTCCTCCCCTCTCCTTAGTAGTCCTCCCTCCTTACCCCCCTTAGTGGTCCTTATCCCCCCCAACCTCCCATAGTGGTCCTTATCCCCCCCAACCTCCCATAGTGGTCCTTATCCCCCCCAACCTCCCATAGTGGTCCTTATCCCCCCCAACCTCCCATAGTGGTCCTTATCCCCCCCAACCTCCCCTAGTGGTCCTTATCCCCCCTCCCTCCCCTAGTGGTCCTTATCCCCCCTCCCTCCCCTAGTGGTCCTTATCCCCCCTCCCTCCCCTAGTGGTCCTTATCCCCCCTCCCTCCCCTAGTGGTCCTTATCCCCCCTCCCCTAGTGGTCCTTATCCCCCCCTCCCCTAGTGGTCCTTATCCCCCCCTCCCCTAGTGGTCCTTATCCCCCCCTCCCCTAGTGGTCCTTATCCCCCCCTCCCCTAGTGGTCCTTATCCCCCCCCCCCCAACCTCCCCTAGTGGTCCTTATCCCCCCCAACCTCCCATAGTGGTCCTTATACCCCCCATCCCTCCCATAGTGGTCCTTATACCCCCCCATCCCTCCCCTAGTGGTCCTTATACCCCCCCATCCCTCCCCTAGTGGTCCTTATACCCCCCCATCCCTCCCCTAGTGGTCCTTATACCCCCCCCATCCCTCCCCTAGTGGTCCTTATACCCCCCATCCCTCCCCTAGTGGTCCTTATACCCCCCCTCCCCTAGTGGTCCTTATACCCCCCCCCCATCCCTGGTGGTCCTTATACCCCCCCTCCCCTAGTGGTCCTTATACCCCCCCCTCCCTTAGTGGTCCTTATACCCCCCCCCTCACTTAGTGGTCCTTATGCCCCCCTCCCTTAGTGGTCCTTATACCCCCCCTCCCTTAGTGGTCCTTATACCCCCCCCCTCCCTTAGTGGTCCTTATACCCCCCCCTCCCTTAGTGGTCCTTATACCCCCCCTTAGTGGTCCTTATACCCCCCTTAGTGGTCCTTATACCCCCCCCCCTCCCTTAGTGGTCCTTATACCCCCCCTTAGTGGTCCTTATACCCCCCCCTCCCTTAGTGGTCCTTATACCCCCCCCTCCCTTAGTGGTCCTTATACCCCCCCCCCCTCCCTTAGTGGTCCTTATACCCCCCCCTCCCTTAGTGGACCTTATACCCCCCCCCCTTCCCTTAGTGGTCCCGATACCCCCCCCCCCTCCTCCCTTAGTGGTCCTTAATACCCCCCCCCCCTTAGTGGTCCTTAACCCCCCCCCCCCCCTCCCTCCCCCTTAGTGGTCCTTACCCTCCCCTCCTGCCCATGTAGCGTGGCCGGGCGGCGCGGAACGCGGGACAGGAACCTTTGTTTCCTGTACCCGGCCGCCGGCGGAATGACAGGAAATGCTCACTGAGTGAGCATTTCCTGTCATTCCGCCGGCGGCGGGTACAGGAAACAAAGGTTCCTGTCTCGCGTTCCGCGCCGCCCGGCCACTCTACATGGAGAGACCGGCAGGAGGGAGCGCTCTGCGCTTCCCTCCTGCCGGTCATAAACCCGGCCGCCCTCCATGCAGCAGTGCTGCGCCGCCTGGGGCTTGCTAAAGCGCTCAGGCGGCGCAGCATGAGGAGGCGCAGCGGGGACAGGGATCCGGCGCCCCCTGGTAAGTTGCGCCCTAGGCGGCTGCCTAGGTCGCCTTACAGGTGGCGCCGGCCCTGCCTGGGTAGTGTAAACTTAAATCTGAAATAGATCAATTAAATAATAAAAATTAAATAAGTCAGCTGATTTTGGTGTAATATTTTCAGTTCCCTAGTCAACTTCCAACAATTTTGAGTAGCTTACAACAAATTATCATAGCGAAGACTTTAAGTATCCTTTGACCCTTGGAAACTGGACAAAATCTCAGAGCAGTCATGGCTACTTTCAGAACTGCAAATGTTTGTTTGTAAACCATATTATTTTCTAATTAAATCATAATGCTGAAAAATAATTATGTAAAAATGATAACCATAAATATATATTTTTTAATTATCTGAAGAGATCTCGTAGAATTATTATTTATTTATTTTTTATTCTTTTCTCCCTTTAGATTTCCGTGAAGACATGTTTGCTATCGATCCAGTCTCGGTGCTTCTTTCAATAACTGTCTTACTTTTATTGCTAAATACTTTTTATCAACGGAAAGGAAATAACTACAAAAACTTCCCTCCAGGACCAAAACCGTGGCCAGTTATTGGAAATTTGCACATTTTGGATAAAAGAAAACCATTTAAAACATTTCAAATGGTAATATTTCTTCTAGCGGCATTGGGTAAATTAGCAGACTGTATTTACAGGCAGAAATGCAACACATACAAAAAAGTAAAACATCTAAAAGTCTATTATAATAAAAAAATCATGGCAAATGAACACAGTGATGTTCAATGCTACTTGCAAATGAATATTGAATGACCCATTTGAAAAAAAAAATAAGTATAGGTAATTTTTAGATCACTTTCAGGGTAATTTACTAAAGAAATTCAAAGTAAATTTCAAATTTAAGGTTAAAATAGTTTAAATCTAAAACATCTCCAAGTCAGCTATGTGTTCCTTTTCTTTCAACTACTCTGGCCTTATATTTGAAATTTACATGGAATTCTCACTTTAGTAAATAACCATGTATTTGTTTTGCTTTGTTCATTTCTGCTTGTTAATGAGGCATTTTCTTTGTTTTTAGTGTAGAGGGTGACTATTACTAAAAATACATTTTTTTTTCTTTTTTTAAAGCAAGAAATAAAGAAAATAATATTAACTGTATTGAGCCAGTCTTAATTATAAACTGAAATCAATCTTTTATTGTACTTTCTGAATAATTTGGTGTCAGGTTCTTAATCTCTATCATCCACTGTATTTTTGGTGAGTTCTACATACTTGTATTTTCTTAGAAGAAAGTATTGTAGCAGACTTTAATCACCTTGTTCCTCTCCCGAATGGATAGTGTGTTATCCCTCTTTTTATACCTCCCCGAACACCGACCTACCTTGGCTGTTAACCACAAAGCATCACCTTAACAAATTAAGTCCTTTCCCAGGGTGACCATTTATTGTCCCGAAAACAGGCAGCCGTACATGGTCGTCGAACACCTTGAACTATTTTCGTCTACGAGAGTCCACAAACCAGGGCGGAGTTCATACTGTGTATTTTGTTTTTTGTATGGAGACCCCATGCTGGGGGTCTGTGCATAAAAGGCAGCGTTTTAGCTAAATTAATCAGTTGTACTCCCAGAACTGTGTGTCATAAAGTTACTGGGGGGAATAGAGCTATTCACATTTCAGCGCCTTGTTCCAGAGTTCCAGTCTTCACGGATCCAGCAGATCAAAAGTTCTTGTTAGGACTGGCGCTCCGCTACAAGTATCCTGAATATGAGGTGGTGGTCATCATGTAAAATTTCCATTGTAAGCTTAGGGTCTTTTGCCTAGGCCATTTCTACATCAAGTCATAACTCTGTCTATGGGGCAGCTGTATCACCAGAGTAGGAATCCTGTTTTTAAGCAATACTTATGTATTTAAAATTACAAGTTAAAGAGTTGCACTATCTGATATATTATATAAATGGCTGCTGAAAAATAAATATAACTCCTATCACAGCTAAAAACTGCCCTCTGACTAAAAGGGAAGGATCCTTCTCCATTGCTTCTATACAAATAGAAATTACATCGGTAAACCACCCAACAAAAAAAAGGAATATAAAGAAAATAAACACTCTGTAAAAAAGGCAAGAGAGTGCAAATAGTAGACAAATGTAATTTTCTATGAAAATATATGGCATGCAAATGTCACTATACCCCACTCCCTCTAGCAAGGAAGCTCATTGAGCAGGGCCCTCAACCCCTCTGTCCCTGTGTGTCCAACTTGTCTGGTTACAAATACATGTCTGTTCGTCCACCCATTGTACAGCTCTGCGGAATTTGTTGGCGCAATATAATAATAATAATAATAGGAGGAGAGCACAAATCCAAAGGTACAAAAACAGCAAAGCAGCCTAATAAAGTTTGCCACTTTATACAAAATATTTCTTTTCTTTCCACCCCTCTTACTTTGTTGAGTGGTTTACTGATTGGATTTCCATGTGTACACCAAATAGTCTACGGAGATTCTGCCATATCTCTTAGTGACACACTACCAGGCTTGGATTAGAAGGTATCAAAGAAGGGACTACAGATGTATTCAAAATTGTTAAAAATATATATAATCCATTATCATGCCATGTTGTTCTTTGCAGTTAGCTGAGGAGTATGGCTCTGTATTCAGTTTTCACATGGGAATGAAGAAAGTGGTTGTACTGTGCGGCTCCGATACAGTGAAAGATGCTCTTGTCAACCACGCAGATGTGTTTTCTGGGAGACCTGTCGTACCCATCTTCCATGATGCATTAAAGGGATATGGTATGTTTATTATCAGTTAGAGGTAAAAAAAAATATTTCACCATAGTCACACTTGTAATTAACATTTCTAATTTTGACTGATTTTAGTAAAATATCCAAGTTTAATTAAGGCGAGCTACAAAGTGGCTTCCCTGCATGGAGACCGTTTTTTTATTTTTTTCTGTCACTGGTTAATGTGGTCTTTCTGCTCAGACTGTGCTTTTAGGAAAGAGTGTCACATTTGATCATATATATATATATATATATATAAAATAAAGGTTAAGTTATGTGTAAATAGTTTGTAAGATTCACGTGCAGCACATTTTTGCAGTTAATCTATTTCTTATGTGCATGTAGTTGGGGGTGTACAATTTCTTTACCATGCACATTTTTGCACACACACTTCATGAACAGAAGATTTAGATTTTAGAGGTTTTTTGTCACGATGTCACAAAAACGTACTAGTTTGTGAGTAAATGTCATTGGTGTAAAAGAGTATTATATATTTGCTACTTTGCTAACAATATCAACGTATTTATACATGTCACGTAGGCTGGGTAAAATGCCATAGGTGTTTACAAATAGTTATTGTTTAAAGAAACTGTAAGTTTCAATGTATTTATGAAATGTTTTAAATTGGTTAATATTATTGTTGTAGTAACTTTTTGACAAAGTTCACTTATTTAATATAGGTATCGTTTTTGCTGATGGTGAAAACTGGAAAGTGATGAGAAGATTTTCTCTTACAACATTACGAGATTTTGGAATGGGGAAAAAAGTTATAGAATCTCTGATTAACGAGGAATGTGATTCATTGGTGGAAGTATTTAAATCATACAAAGGTTAGTGATTACATATACCAATGGCAGTGGCAGAACTTATATAGAGAGGGCTCAAGTGCAAGAATCGTTTGGCCAAAAAGTAAATCACCAACTGTTGTACAACTCTCATAATGCTTTTCCAGCTGGGAAACTGTTATGCCCATCCTTGCAGAGCTGTGTTTATGAGCAGTGTTTGTGTTTGAATCTAAGCCTCTTTGTGTGTTTGTATGTATAAATGTATTTGTGTGTAGTGTTGGCATTTTCTTGCAGTTGTATGTGTGTAGATACTGTTGCTTTTTGAAAGCAATGGTGTGCCTGTGTTTAGTGTTTGAATATAAAGCTGATGTTTGATTGTTGGGATGTATACACATATGCACATACATTGCCCCACACATACACACTGAAACACACAGACACACACTGACACACACTGACACATACACACAGATGCATACACAAACATTGACACACAGATGCGCACACACACACACACAGATGACATACTGACACACAAACATGGATAACACATATACACACAAATGCATACACATATAGCACATACACATAGCCCATGTATACATTGACAGATACACACAGAAAACACATATACATACATATACATGGACAGATAACACATACACACATATAACACTTGCACACACATATTACACATATACATACATTGACATTTACAAACACATATACACACAGATAACAAATACACACAGAAATATATATACACACACAGATATCAAGACAAAAATAGCACATATACACACAGAAATACACATACAGATAGCACATACAAACATATACAGTCTCGGGAAAAGAAAGTTCACCCCCTTTGAGTGCTATGGTTTTACATATCAGAACATAATAACAATCATGTATTCCTTAGCAGGCTTTAAAATCGGGTAAATACCACCTCAGATTAACAACAACACATGAAATATTGCACTGTGTCATAGTTAATTCAACACAGATAAAGTCAAATTGGAGAAGCAATGTGTTAAAAATTAAGTTTACCTAATGCTTTAATAACTTGTAGAACCACATTTAGCAGCAATAACTTGAAATATGACTATCAGTCTCTCACATGGTTGTTGAGGAATTTTGTCCCACTCTTCTTTACAATGTTGCTTCAGTTCAGTTCATTGTGGTTTGCTGGCATTTGTTTATGCACAGACCTCGTGAGATCCCACCTCAGCATTTCTATTCAATTGAGGTCTCAACTTTGATAGGGCTATAGCAACACCATTTTTTTTCAGCCATTCTGTTGTAGATTTGCTGGTGTGCTTAGGTGTGCCTAAAAGTCAATAGTTAGCTTAAATGTGAATTTTTCACATGTGACATCACAAGTATGAGTGTTGAGCGGTTTTCAGACATTCTTAAAGAGAGCATTTAGACATCAGTAGTATTGTGTTTGTGTTTATGTATATGTATGTGTGTATATATATATATATATATATATATATATATATATATATATATATATATATATATTACACAAGATCCAGCACACTCCTTCACTTATTCATCCACTAAACAGCAACGTCAAAGCTCATATATTTTATTTTATTATTTATTTATTTTTTAAACACCTAATCTAGGCAAAAATAATAGGGGTTTTGTTACAGTATATGATCATACATTGCATAAGCCTGCTACACTGCCAATGTACCCCATTTTGGCAGGTCCTACTTTCACAGAGTAATGTCTACTCTTATGAGATTAACCCACTTACTGGGGCTATCTGCATTACAAGGCTAAATGGGGCCCTGGAATGAGGCAGCTGTGACAGAGAGGGGTACAAAACCAAGGAGTTGGCCTGGACTCTCAAATATATATATGAAACCAGGGGGCTGCACTCACCTGAACATGCATAAATGGGGTGCTGCTGGGGCCAATTTATTCAATACACTAGATCCAGCGCACTTGCTCATCCACTAAACAGCAACTTCAAAGTTCACAGATTTCATTAGTATCATATAGTTATGATTGTTTATGTATGTATTGTTAAGTTTTTCTTCTTATTACAGGAAAGCCATTTGAGAACACATTGATAATAAATGGATCTGTATCCAACGTTATTGTATCTGTACTACTTGGCCATCGTTTTGATTACAATGACCCAACATTTGTGAAGCTTAGGGGCTTAATCAACTCAAATTTTAAGGTTTTGGGAAGTCCTATGGTTTTGGTAAGCATATCTTTTTACCATTAACATTAATTAAGATTAAATTGTTCACTGTTGGGATAGAGATCTTAAGCCATTCTGAAGAAAGTTCTTATCAAAAAGGAAACATTGACTATGGGAATAAATTAGGGAATAAAGGATACTTTTGACTTAAAGAGTACAGGGAATTTTTCGGATTTGTACATACTGTATTTATGTCTATATCTACCTGTGTGTTTGTATATATATATATATATATATATATATATATGCTGTTTTGTTGTTAATGCAACTCATCAGCATGAGATTTGTTACAGGCTTGGCATGACTGGTGGAACACAAACCAATTATATATATATATATATATATATATATATATATATATATATATATATATATATATATATTTGGTTTGTGTAATGACTACCCCAGTTGGTGAGATGTCCTTCTTCCCGGCAAGATGCTGTGCAGTAGTGGGGTTGCTTATTCCCATCCACTGGATCCAAGTAGAGTTCAGAACAGAGCTCTTAAAAGTGATTAAGCTGCAGATTTCCTTCCAAGAACGAGACAAGGCTACGTTTTGAAGGGTCAAGAAGACCTGAGGTTTAATGATAGGTATTCTCCTTTTATGCGGTGCTCAAATGCAATTATACAGTGACCAATCAAACAATGGTTACAACCCACAAATTCCCTCCCTTCTGCTTGAGTTGTTTCTAACTCTATCTACTCAATTATCTCCAAGCTAAAAATCATACTTTTTATACATTCTTATAACTTTTGTATTTACATGGTACATGAATCAAAAATGTGTGTAAATCCGTTCAGTGGTTCGGGAGATAGTAAAAAAGTCCCTTGAACCGACCTCACGCCTGTGAGTATGCCCAAAATCAGTTCCACAGATTCAGGCTGTGCAGTCGGTCTATCTTTCGTTCAACGAAAATCGCTATTTACACAAATGGATTAATTTGTACTTAGACTCATTGAATACATCTAGTTCGGGAGTTTTTTAACGAAAGAGCACTCTGTTCGGATGGATTTAGCCGAACGCACGGAGGATGGAAGTTTCAGCGGTGTTCGTGTAAAAGTCTAGCCGAAATGAGTTCCACGCGGTCAACGACCAAACACCGCTGAGTGCATTTGACTGTCCAAAATGGCCACCGCCACGTGTTTGTGCAAACGAATGCCGACCACCCTGTATATCAATTAAACCCATGGAGTGTTCATGGTTTTCACGGTGTTCTTACAGTCAGGAAGGTAAATGAGTGGCACACTTCTGTTCTGGGTGGTCGGGCATTCGATACAACATTCGGTATTCGAACATTCTTATATTGTATCTCCATTACACGAAAGCAATTACACGAACAGTCTTTGTCTTTAGGAGCAGGATAAGGTGAGGGAGGGCAGGAAAACGGTGAAGGTTCCAAGGCACAGTGTAAGGATTTGTTACAGTTTGTGCTCCACCAGTAGTGCCAAGCCTGTAACAAATCTCATGCTGATGAGTTGCATTAACAATGAAACAGCTGTTCATGAGTGGTTATTTTCCTTTGCACCTCTGTTTAAAGACTTATACTGCAAGGAATCCATGTAAAAGTGGAATGAGTGAGGCAAAGAAGTGGTTCTTTGTTTAACTAATTTGTATGCCCACCCAAAATCAATTTCCTCCAAGCTATACATGTTAAGTTCCTTTAACCTTTCCTTGTAAGTTTTATCCTGCAATCCATTAACCAGTTTAGTAGCCCTTTTCTGAACTCTCTCTAAAGTATCAATATCCTTCTGGAGATACGGTCTCCAGTACTGTGTACAATACTCCAAGTGAGGTCTCACCAGTGTTCTACAATGGCTGCCTAGGTGCACAGGAGCCAGACAAGGGCTATGAACCATAACCTTTCTTGTAACCTGCCTAAGGCCCTGTGGCATCTTAATCCTTCTTATATATATGTGTATACAATATAATCAAAAGTTTGGCTGCACTCATGGTCTTGTCATAAAAGGTATTGCTTTATTCCAAAATCATAGATAGATCAACGTTTTAGCCCACACAGGGACTTTCATCAGGATCAAGATACAAATTACAATGAGATTATTGCTGCCTTACATAGCACAGAAATAATTGGTCAAGTCACTTACCCCATGTGAAGTGTGTGATTCCCGGCATTATTGTGGATCCAGTGTGCATGCTTGCCAGTGGCCCCAGTTTTTCATTGTGTATGTGTATGTGTACGTGTGTGTGTGATCTTGAGGAAGACCCTGTAGGGTTGAAACGCCGATCAGATGATGTAACTTTTTTGAATAAATACCTACGGATTTTTTTGTAAAGACCTGAGAGTGCATCTCTTATTTCTCCATATATTCCGTAACGTGGGATTGCACCAAGGCATCAAAACATCTAACTAATGGGAGATAGGGTGAGTGCCAAGCTATCTATTTTTGTGTATATATATATATATATATATATATATATATATATATATATGTAGCGGATTGGTACCGGGCTGTCCCACGACATGTATGAGAATAAGTGTATTTGGTCATATGGCTGGTTTAATGTGTATGTACATGTATAGAAAGCATGGTATCCGGGTATAATGACAGTTAAATGTATGTAAAGAATTGTATTCCTCTAGTTGTTCGGTAGAATCATTCAAAATAAAACAAGGGAATGAAACTACCGAACAACCAGACCACCCAGGAATGAGTGTGCCTCCAATTACCGTTTGCAACAATGTTGCAAACAGGTAATTGGCAATCAGTGCAGTGTGGTCTTTGTCCTCTGGGTGGCCGCCATTCGGGAAACAAACACGTGGCGGCGGCCATCTTAAACTACCGAACAGCGGTGTTTTGCCGTCGAGTGTCTGGAACTAAAATCGGACACTTGACTAGGCAAACACCGCTGAGACCTCCATACTTCCAGAAATTCGTATGGAAACTACCGAATGACCCGCCGTTCGGTAGAAAGAGCCCCATAAACAAGGGAATTCATTCAAACCCTCTCCAGGCTCTATAACACAGGCAATTCGCCTGTTTTCATTCCCTTGTTTGTGACCGACCGCAGGGCCAAAATGCATGGAACTGTTTTCGGATACTTTACCCATGCGGTCGGTCAAATCTTTGGAACCCCATATCTCACGAACCATTCATCCGAATGGGCTAATTTTTAAGTGTGTTGGTCCCCCAGAATAGAGCTATCTGGGGATGTTGGATTTGTGGATGTACCCCAAGTATTTAGGGTACATCCAAAACTCGGGGAAAACTGTGTACACAATAAGGGGATTATGATGCTAGAGGAGGGGAGGAGATCTGTGGGAGGTTACTACTTAGAGATTGGATAATGTCTTAAGTGTTAGAACCTCCTCCCTTGCATGGGAGAGGGCTTTATAAGGAACTGTGGAATAAAGCTTGTCAGACTACTCCTGAAACTGTGTGTCGTCCAGTTATTGGGATTGCGATGGGGATACTGCTGTATTACTTTACCTGCTGGAAACCTTGCCTGTGGACTTAACATCACCTTGTTCCTAAACCTCACTGGGATCTCTAGTGGAGAATAGCTGTGCAAGATCGGCTCTCCGCTACATTGGTTGGCAGCGCTGGGATCCAAACTCACAGAGGAACAAGCGTAAATGGAGTACGGATGGAGATTGATTTTTCTGCGCTAAAACGCTCCACGCTAAAGGACCTCCTAGAGGCAAGGGGTATACAAGCCAGCAATAAGAAGAAAGCAGTACTTGTTACAGAACTCATGGCAGAGTACAGAATGGAGGGCGATTCAGTTCCGGCACAGAGGGAGCCGGGAGGAACACCACAAGGATCGGAATTCCAGAGGCAGGTTCAGTTCAGGCTATCCTTTTATGGGGAAAACCCCCCAACAGAAATTGTTACCAGGACAATGGCCGAGGTACAAGAATTCATCCTAAGGACACAGGCACCAGAACAAAGCTCTGCAATTAATGTGCCACAGGAAGGTAAGCCTAAAATACCATACCAGGCTTTTAAAACATATGTGGAGGCAGAGGAAGATATAGACGCTTTCCTGCAAGACTTTGAAAGACTGTGTGCACTGCATAAAATTAACGCAGAGGACTGGGTACCTATTTTGGCCGGAAGGTTAACCGGGAGGGCAGCAGAGGCATATCGGACTGTACCTAATGACGAAATAAGGAATTACAGTAAAGTGAAAGAAATTATACTCGCCAGGTATGCTATAACACCCGAGGCATACCGGCGGAGGTTCCGGGATCTAAAGAAAACAGAGAAGGACTCGCACGCAGAGTGGGCATGCCGATTACAGGGGGCAGCGCTCGGGTGGGTGCAAGCTAGCAAGGCACGTTCTATGGAGGATGTAATACAAATGTTGCTGATGGAGCAGTTCTATGAGGGAGTAACCAATGAGGTCCAGGAATGGGTAAGGGACAGAAACCCTACTTCCCTTACCGAGGCGGCTAGGAAAGCGGATGACTACCTGGATGCACGCAGGTCACAAAAACCTGCAGCTCCAAAAGCAACCTTTAAAACATTCGGGGGAAACAACTACACCCCAGCTCCACCGAGACCGCTACCACCACCTCCACCACCCGCTGCACAGCCCCGGTTCCGACAACCCACCGCTGGCCCCTGTCATCACTGCCAGAAGTGGGGACATTATAAAAGGGAATGCCCACAGCTACGGGACCGTTCCACCTGGATTCGTCCAGGCCCACCTCCACCCAGGGCGGCCGCAGCCCACCACTACCAGGACCTAGTCACCACCCCATATGGTTCCGCAGTCCCCATTACTACTGTGGAACAATGGGAGGTACTGCACGAGGCAGATCCGGTCCAGGCCAATGTGGATAATCTACGGCACCATCGACAGACGGTATATCTGAATGGTACAGCAGTCCGGGGATTACGAGATTCGGGAGCCACCATCACTTTGGTACAGAGCCACCTGATTTCAGATCAGGCAAAACTGAACAAAACTGTTGCCGTCCGGGTAGCTGGGGGAGCAGTGTACCGGCTACCTACAGCAAGGGTACATTTACATTGGGGAGCGGGGGCAGGGGAAGTGGAGGTGGGGTTGATGCCACATTTACCGGCGGAGGTTTTATTGGGGAACGATCTGGGGAGGCTCACTTCTGCTTTTGAGCCCCAGTCACCCACCACAGGAGAGGTCAACCCTGTAGTCACCCGACAACAGGCCCGCACCCAGGACCACAACACACTGCCGGAGGTCCAGGTAAGCAACCCTACCCCCCCTCTAGAATGTGTCCCCTGGGCTCCACCTAATGAATTTGTAGCTGAAGTCGCAACAGACCCCACGCTTCAGGTGTATAGGGACAAGGTTGGCACGGGTTCCCCCGGGGCGGAGGGAGAGAAGTTTATCTGGGATAAACAACTTTTATACAGGGAAACAACCAAACAGATTACGGGGTTAGACCCGATAGCGAGGAGACAATTAGTGGTACCACAGCGGTACCGGGCTGAATTACTCCGGATAGCGCATGATATTCCGCTATCCGGACATCTAGGGGTTAGTCGCACCAGGTACAGACTAACCCAGAGTTTCTTCTGGCCAGGGATTAGCCAGGAAGTACGCAGATATTGCACGACTTGCGATACCTGCCAGAGAGTGGGAAAAAGGGGGGATCGCAGGAAGGCTAAACTTCACCCCTTACCCATAATAGAGGAACCTTTTAGCCGAATAGCGGTGGATCTGATAGGCCCCCTCAATAAAGTTAGCCCGTCAGGAAAACGGTATATTTTAACGGTCGTAGATTATGCCACCAGGTATCCAGAAGCAGTGGCTCTGACCAACATCCACGCTGAGACGGTCGCGGATGCCCTCATGCGGATATTCTCCCGGATGGGATTACCCAGGGAGATTATCTCGGATCAGGGTACCCAGTTTACCGCAGAATTCACCCAACACCTCTGGAGGATCTGTGGCATTAAGCCTATTATCAGCGCCCCTTACCACCCCCAGACGAACGGGCTCTGCGAACGATTCAATGGTACCTTGAAGCAGATGCTCCGAACCTTCGCAGAGACCCACAAGGACTGGGAACGATTCCTGCCGCACCTCCTATTTGCATACCGGGAGGTGCCGCAGGAATCCACAGGGTTCTCCCCGTTTGAATTATTGTTTGGAAGGAGGGTCCGAGGCCCATTGGATCTTATTAGAGAGCATTGGGAGGGAGACCGGAGCACAGATGGCACTCCCATCCTACCATATGTGTTGGCCTTTCGGGACCGCCTAGAAGCGTTGACCAAGACGGTACGGGAAAACCTTCAGGAGGCCCAGACCCGCCAGCGTACATGGTATGATCGGGGAGCCAGGGACCGTAGCTTTCAGGTCGGGCAGAAGGTACTAATTTTAAAACCTGTCCGACATGATAAGTTACAGGCCGCCTGGCAGGGCCCATATAAGGTGGTGGAGCAAAGATGCGATACCACCTATATTATCGGCCCCTGCACAGGGACTGGGGGGCGACGCATGCTCCATGTGAACATGCTGAAGCCCTACCACGAGCGTACTGAGGAGGTAACCGCCATCTGTGCCCCTAACACGGAAGAGTTTGACAGCTTACCCCTCCCCGATTTGCTGGGGGATGGGCAGCTGTCCGGAGATTTAGGGGAGGTTACGCTGGGAGATCGGCTGAGCCCACAGGAGCGGATCGAGGTACAGCAACTATTGGAAGAGAAACGCGACACGTTCTCTAATGTACCTGGATACACGCCTCTGGCAACTCACCGGGTCGAGACCCCAGGGCAACTACCCATGCGCCAGACGCCATACCGCATTCCAGAAGCGGTACGGGCAAACATGCGTAAGGAGATCGACGAAATGCTCCAACTGGGGGTGATTGAACCCTCAGACAGTCCTTGGGCATCTCCTGTAGTCCTCGTACCAAAGCGAGACGGTACGACCCGCTTCTGCGTGGACTATAGGAGATTGAACGAGAAGACTGTATCTGACGCCTATCCGATGCCCCGGATAGACGAGTTACTGGACAGAATGGCCAGGGGCCAATACCTCACCACTATTGACTTGTGTAAAGGGTATTGGCAAATCCCCCTGGCCCCAGACGCCATCCTGAAGTCGGCCTTTGTCACCCCATTTGGCTTGTACCAGTTTAAGGTCATGCCATTTGGGATGAAAAACGCCCCAGCCACCTTCCAAAGGATGGTGGATCGACTCCTAGATGGATTCCAGGACTATACATGTGCCTACCTGGACGATATTGCTATTTTTAGCAATACGTGGCAGGAACACTTAGCTCACATCGGAGCTGTACTAGATAGGATAAGGGAAGCAGGTCTGACCTTGAAGCCGGCCAAGTGTAGTATCGGCATGGCTGAGGTACAATACCTGGGACATAGAGTAGGGTGCGGTAAACAAAAACCCGAACCCGCCAAAGTAGAGGCTGTAGCCCAGTGGCCCACCCCTAGGACTAAGACCCAGGTTTTAGCGTTTCTAGGGACAGCAGGGTATTACCGGAAGTTTGTTCCCAATTATAGCGCCCTGGCCAAACCCCTCACTGACCTGACCCGTACGAACCTTCCCCGCCAAGTAAACTGGACCCCGGAGTGTGAGCAGGCATTCCAACAATTGAAAAATGCACTGATAAATGCCCCTGTCTTGGCAGCTCCCAATCCAACTAAACGTTTTCTTGTTCACACAGACGCTTCTATGTTTGGATTGGGGGCAGTACTGAGTCAAGTCGGGGCCGATGGCGGGGAACATCCAGTGGCTTACCTCAGTCGCAAACTGTTACCTCGAGAAGTAAGCTACGCCGCCATCGAAAAGGAATGCCTGGCTGTGGTGTGGGCCCTAAAGAAGCTACAACCCTATTTATATGGACAGCCCTTTTCCTTGCTCACGGATCACAACCCGTTAGTCTGGCTGAACCGGGTGGCTGGAGACAACGCCAGGCTGCTGCGCTGGAGTTTGGCGCTACAGCCTTTTGACTTTAATATCCAGTACCGGCCGGGTAAGCAGAATGGAAATGCTGACGGGTTGTCAAGACAAACTGACTTAGAGAAATGATCCGTGAGCCCCCGGACATCCCCAAGCCGATCCGTGTTGGATCAGACTGTGTATGCCGGCTTGTGGGCAAGGGGGAGCAGTGTAGCGGATTGGTACCGGGCTGTCCCACGACATGTATGAGAATAAGTGTATTTGGTCATATGGCTGGTTTAATGTGTATGTACATGTATAGAAAGCATGGTATCCGGGTATAATGACAGTTAAATGTATGTAAAGAATTGTATTCCTCTAGTTGTTCGGTAGAATCATTCAAAATAAAACAAGGGAATGAAACTACCGAACAACCAGACCACCCAGGAATGAGTGTGCCTCCAATTACCGTTTGCAACAATGTTGCAAACAGGTAATTGGCAATCAGTGCAGTGTGGTCTTTGTCCTCTGGGTGGCCGCCATTCGGGAAACAAACACGTGGCGGCGGCCATCTTAAACTACCGAACAGCGGTGTTTTGCCGTCGAGTGTCTGGAACTAAAATCGGACACTTGACTAGGCAAACACCGCTGAGACCTCCATACTTCCAGAAATTCGTATGGAAACTACCGAATGACCCGCCGTTCGGTAGAAAGAGCCCCATAAACAAGGGAATTCATTCAAACCCTCTCCAGGCTCTATAACACAGGCAATTCGCCTGTTTTCATTCCCTTGTTTGTGACCGACCGCAGGGCCAAAATGCATGGAACTGTTTTCGGATACTTTACCCATGCGGTCGGTCAAATCTTTGGAACCCCATATCTCACGAACCATTCATCCGAATGGGCTAATTTTTAAGTGTGTTGGTCCCCCAGAATAGAGCTATCTGGGGATGTTGGATTTGTGGATGTACCCCAAGTATTTAGGGTACATCCAAAACTCGGGGAAAACTGTGTACACAATAAGGGGATTATGATGCTAGAGGAGGGGAGGAGATCTGTGGGAGGTTACTACTTAGAGATTGGATAATGTCTTAAGTGTTAGAACCTCCTCCCTTGCATGGGAGAGGGCTTTATAAGGAACTGTGGAATAAAGCTTGTCAGACTACTCCTGAAACTGTGTGTCGTCCAGTTATTGGGATTGCGATGGGGATACTGCTGTATTACTTTACCTGCTGGAAACCTTGCCTGTGGACTTAACATCACCTTGTTCCTAAACCTCACTGGGATCTCTAGTGGAGAATAGCTGTGCAAGATCGGCTCTCCGCTACAATATATATATATATATATATATATATATATATATATATATATATATATATATATATATATATGTGTGTGTATATATATATATGAATGATAATCCGTATATGCTAGTTAGGTGGATCAGTGTCATTGTCACGCTCACTCGTGGCATCCTGCTTTATGTCATTCATGTGGCTGATAGTACCTCCACTCTTGTATCTGTATCAACTCTTCATGATGATCATTCTAAGGGTGGTTGAGGCCTATGCAGAACAGCATTAGAGATAGTGCATCACCTTGGTATATGCCACATTTGATGTTCACTTGTATTATTTGCCCTGGAGTTGGCTTCACAAGTTATTTTCCACTTGTTTATCGAGTTCTTGATGAAGATTCAAACATTCCAGTGTCCATGTGTGTGGCATTGTGTCATAGGCTTTCTTGTAGTCAATGCAAGCTGTGCACAGACCAGACAGGTCTTAGAATCCTGTGTGACTGCTTGGTCCACCAGCAGTTGGGGTTTTGATCCTATGGTGTTGATTCCAATTCCCTTTTGAGTATTGCTCATGTGCTGACTCATATGCCATGGATCTTGGAGGCTATGATGTCTTACATGACCTTCCATGTTGTGGAGAGACAAAGAGAGTGAATGGTTGGTATTTAGATGGTGTTGTTCCCTTACGAGGGTCCTTCATGAGCAGTATCGTTCTGCCTTGTATTAGTCATTCAGGGTGGGAGCCTATTGCTAGTAGCTAGTTCATTTGTGCTGATATGCATTCATGTAGCATTGTTAATTATTTTATCCAGTGTTGGTTACTCGCTGGTTGGTTTATATTGGTTACTCGCTGTTGGATATCTCCTATTGTGATGGTAACTGGTTCCTGTTTTGGGAACATGCAGTTGTCTGCGTCAAGGGCTAGTAGCCAGTGGGCCTTCACATTTTGTGATGCTTCCTTCTCCCATATATTCTTCAAGTACTGTTCCAAGTGTCTTAGGTGGATATGTGATTACCCTTCAGCTGTGCAAACACCTTGAATGTATTTTTTGATAAACAGGGCATTGGTTCTATTAACCTCTGCTTCTGGGGTTTATCTGCTCAGTCTGGTTGCCAGTGCTGTCAGCCTTTGCTTAGCTCTTTACAGTGCTTTGTGAAATTGATCAAGCTTACTAACTTCTTATATGTTGCCTTTATCTTGCCTTCCATTCTTTGTTTCCATTGTAGTCATTGATTCTCCTCCAGTCTGATCTTGTAGTCATGTGTAGCCAAGCTCAGTTGTAGTTACCTTATTCCAGGAGAAAATCACACTTCAGTGTATGGTAAGGTCATAGGGCTGGCAATATAAAAAAACTGACTAGCAAGCAGTCTGTCCATATGCAGAAAAATACTCATCTTCTCCCTGTCGAAGTACACATTTGTTTCAGCAGTTGGTGTCACAACTTCAAAAATACATACTTTAAGCATAAAATAAACAAAAGAAAACCCTCCTTGTCTCATTAGAGGTATCTTTGCCAGTAGCTAAAGAAAGCAAGGTAAATAGTCAAATAGTCAGTGTAGGGCCCACCTAAGAGGTTTGCCTTGACGTGGCAGGTGGGCATCCCTTCTCATGGCCATTGGAGCAACTAAATAACCTCCATTTGTTTAAATATACATAGGAATTTGGGAAGAGCAGAGGTAACTTTTATTTCTTTGGTTTTTACTGTATGTATTGGGGCTGATGTGTTCTATGGTCATTGCTGCTGCCCACAAGTAGTGTGGGAGTTTGAGCGCAGGGCTTGTTTTTTTGTAGATGTATTAATTTCTCGAGTTTAGTCTGGCGGGATAACCCATCGGCATTGCCGTTTTGCTTACCGGGGCGGTAATGTATGGTAAGGTGATAGGGCTTGCTATTAGAAAACTGACTAGCAAGCAGGCTGTCTATATGCAGAAAAATACTCCTCGTCTTCCCTGTCCCAGTACAAATTTGTTTCAGCAGGCTTATGCTGAATTCGTTTTTGGTGTCACAGCTTCAGAAAAGCATACTTTAAGGATAAAATGCTATACAGTTTGCTCAATAAAGTGCTTTTTTGTTTGTTTGTTTTTTTTACCTTGTTTGGATAAGCTTTTCAAAGGATTTGATGTAAAAAATAATTAAATCTTTTGAAAAATATTTTAATACATTTTGATATATTGCTTTTTTACATTTGTAAAACATAATTTTAAAAATGTATCCAAATATATGAAATCATTAGAAAAGCTTATACAAAAATATGAAATCAAGGCCATGGTCAGCAGGGAATTTGTTAATATTCTGCATGACATTGTGCTATGAAAAGTTTTGGGAATAGCCTCTCATCTGTAATTTACTCTCTGTAGTGGACGTGGAAATGACTTTATCACAAAAAGGTCAAAATGTGACAAATGAATTTCCACATTTTGCAATCCAAATGCACCATAATTCAAATCAAATCTGAAATAATGCTCCCACATGAGCTTGTGATAGGCTGAAAATAATAGTTTTCTCTGATTTGTCCTAAATAGGTCAGTTATTTTATCCTTCCTTTTCCATTTTTATTTAGCTGTACAACATTTTTCCATCTTTGGTTCGCTTGTTACCTGGAAGTCACAATATATTTTCAGAAAATATACAGAAATTGACTACTTTTATTAAAGAAACGTTTGCAAAACACAAGGATCAACTGGACGTAAATGACCAAAGAAATCTCATTGATGCATTTCTTGTCAAGCAACAAGAGGTAACCACAGAAAAATCGTAAAAAAATGTTTTTGTCAATTAATATTTTATTTAGGCATACAATATAAACACAAAGCATCACAGTTGTGACAACACCACTTCAGAACAATCATAAAACAGTCTCTAGTACAGTAAAATCCACATATAAACAATATAAACAGACTTGGACCCAAAACATGGAACAAAGTAGGATGATATGGAATGCCTTGTGGCATGTCACACAGCAAGTAAGAGAGACTCATTTTATAATGGAGATATTAGGATGTGCTAGTATGAACATAGACAGGGTAACGTGTGAGCCAAAAGTACTAAAATCTTGAAGGAAGATTAATTGAGAGCACAGGGCCCATGAGAAGCACCAAGGTGATACTTGCCAGATTAATTCCATAGAGTGGATCTAGAAAAAAACAACTAAGAACAGAAAACATATTGCTCAAAATCGAAAGTGGTGAATAAGAGTTTAGGGATAGAAACATAGATTGAGACGTAAGTAGAGTATGTCCCTTTATGGAGGAGGTTGTTAATCCTATGCCAACTGACCCATGTAGCCTGCCTAGAGGTAGAAGTAAATAAAGGGTCTCCTTCAAGCTAACCCACCAGCACTAATTCCTCACTTGTCCGATCGCTTCCCGGTCCATGCGGAGTCTTGGGACCTTATTGCATGTAGCTGGTGTCGTCGCTGAGCATGGAGTGCCCGAGGGTGTGAGTCATGCCTGGGGATATGAACAAGAGTGGACTGAGGTCCAGGTGAGTGTTGGTAAGTCTTGGAGTGGCGTCTTTGGAGTCGAGGTGCTTTCTGCACCCTCCTTTTCCTTCACTTCGCTGGCAGCACCACTGAATTGTGGGTTAGTTCAGATCGTGTTTCAGAAGCTTGCCTTGCAGCGGACTGTCGGGAGAACATCCCTCTCCACTGGCCTCTGCACCAGGTTATTGATTGCAGCCCAGAGCTTGGACCATAGGAGTTCAAAGGCTCTTTCGATGCACTACTTAGGGTGGGCTCAGGTAACTTGACTTATACAAAATATTTGATTATACAGTAATTTTAAGATAGATATTTAAATTTAGTCTAAACATTTTGCAAGAAAAATCATCCTGAAATGCATAGCTTAAAAGCTTAATGTATCTAAAGAATTTTAATAAATAAAGGCTCATCCAGTGAGGAAAAAATATAAATAAAATAGATATTACATAATAAAGTATTAAAACAACAACAACAAAGAACTTAACAGTAACTGATTCAATAATTGTTTCTGTCCTTACTTCTTTAACCCTTAGTGTCTTACCCTACATGTGGCAAGCTGAAGATTATTAAAAGCAAGGGGGTGTATAGGTATAGAGGTCCTCTATTCCTCTTTCCCTTCCTTGACCCATAATAGCATGTCTACATCACCCTTACTTATTACCAGGGAGTTCTCCACAGTATGTTCCACAAACTACACCCTTTCTCTGTTAAAAAAAAAAAAAAATCAATGTGAAATGAATATATCACACACATTCAGTGCGGATATATGGAATTCATTTTCTGCTCATTAAAAAGGTTTGTAATTAAATACATTAAATTAACCAAAACTCCCAGTTCTGAGTACATCGGTTAATAGTTTTTGATTTCTTCAGGACATTGATTTTTTTTGCTAGTCTGCTGCAATTCTCATTGCAATTCAATGTAATTTTCAAATGATGCAACTGTAAACATATTGAAAAGTCATATTTAAAAACAATCTGCAATCAAACAGAATTATAGACTATAGCCAGTTTGATATTGTTCTTTTTTTGTTTTAATACTAATCGGTTTTATTTGATGACTCTCTCTGCAGCTTTGGAAATCAGCCAAATTTGCTTGTATTAACAGCTTTATGCATTATCAGTGTGCATAACTGCATAGTTCTTTTTTTTTTTTTTTAACCAGATTGTTTTTCCTTTTTATTTTACTATTCAGGAAAAACCCAAAGGATTATTTTTCCATGATGATAATTTAACAGCTCTTGTGAGCAACTTGTTTGCAGCAGGAACGGAAACGACATCCACGACCCTTCGATGGGGCATTCTGCTAATGATGAAATATCCAGAGATCCAAAGTAAGGCATCGGTTTATGTGTAGACATGATCGGCTTTGTTGCAAATCAAATTGGCCATACTACACTTCAAAATAATGTAACTGATTAACTCAGCATGTTTCTGAATTCAAGGTGCTCTGTTGGGTTTTCCTAAAAATAAAAATGTATACATATATATATATATATATTAGACAGACAGACAGACAGATAAATGCTCGCCTCCAAGACTTTTTCAGGGCTGCACCTCTTCTGTGGAACTCCCTTCCCTTCTCGATAAGAATTTCACCCAGTCTTCACTCATTCATACAATCATTGAAAAATCACTTCTTCAAGAAAGCATATCACTTAAACTGTTAGCAGGCTTTCATCCCCCACCCTCCATGACTCCTCTCCTGCAACCAGGGGAGGGCTGGCAGCCTTAGGCCTGGGGGGGCAAAACCAGTCAAGTGGCCCATTGCGCCACCAAATCAGTTCATCATCCATGCCCACCTTTTCCTGGTTTTATAACGGATATTGAGTTTCTGGAAAAGCATTGAAAGCATTATTCAATGCTTTCCTATGGGGAGGTCTAAAGCGCTTGCGGGGGAGGAGCGTTGGCAGGGGAGGAGCGGGGGAGGAGCGTGGGCGCACCCTGACCCAGCGCTCAGGGAAATCGGTGCTGGATACAGGTAAGTCACTGAAAGGGTTTTAACCCCTTCAGCAACATGGGATGGGTGGTGGTAGGGAGATGGGGACCTGCAGTGCCAGGAAAATGTTTTTTTTTCCTGGCATTGGAGAGTCCCTTTAAGTAATGCTTTCCTATGGGTTGTTTAAATGCGCGTGCGGCTCTGGCCGCGCATGCGCATTCGGCTCCACTCAGGAGCTGGCGTCGGAGGGGGAGGAGAGGTCACCAGAGCCGAGGGAGACCGGTGCTGGATTAAGGTAAGTGGCTGAAGGGGTTTTAACCCCTTCAGTGCAGAGGGAGGGGGTCCCTGAGGATGGGGGTGACCTAAGGACTATAGTGGTCCTTTAACACTAGCAATCATGCAAATAACTGGTAGCAATTTCATGAAGTGCTTAGAAAAAAAGCTGCTAAATTCACACAATTTTCTATTATCTTGTTCAGATTTATTTGCTACAATAATAAAAAAACAAATATGTGGATTTTGGTTCATTCACAACACACAATATTTACACAAACCTATTTTATGGAACATGGAAAATATCAAATGTAATCTAAATAAATACTGTAGAAAGGGAGAGGTGAGAAGGGGAGTTGCGATTATGCCTATACTGTATATTGCCTTGTAGCCACACATGGGCATATTTTAACCCCTTAAGGACACATGACATGTGTGACATGTCATGATTCCCTTTTATTCCAGAAGCTTGGTCCTTAAGGGGTTAAACATTGTAATATCAGTTTTGAGAAATATTTCCTTCAGAGCTATTTGATGGATTGTGAAACATGAAATGCCCCATCATTAAGACCCCCGCCAAAAACATATGTAAAAATAAATCAAAACATGTAATTATACTTGATGTTAATATGCAAGTATAACAGAGACGTCTGTATTTCCCATGCTAGCTAAATATACAGAGTGGGTCAAAATTCATAGTAGGATTCGACAGGTAAGTAACTTATTTTATTTTTTTCCGGTACATATTATAACTGAATCTTGGGAGAACATTTAAAAGATGTCATATTCTGTACCTAGTTAATGGGACACTATAGTCACCAAAACAACTTCAGCTTAATGAAGCAGTTTTGGTGTATAGATCATGCCCCTGCAGCCTCACTGCTCAATTATCTGCCATTTAGGAGTTACATCCCTTTGTTTATGAACCCTAGTCACACCTCCCTGCATGTGACTTGCACAGCCTTCCTAAACACTTCATGTAAAGAGTAATTAAAAGCGTATCCTTTATTTTTTGCAAGTTCTGTTTAATTTAGATTTTCTTATCCCCTGCTATGTTAAAAGTTTGCTAGACCCTGCAAGAGCCTCCTGTATGTGATTAAAGTTCAATTTACAGAGAAAGAGATACAATTGTTTATTGTAAATTACATCTGAGTGAAACCATTTTTTTTCATGCAGGCTGTGTCAATCAGAGCCAGGGGAGGTGTGGCAAGGGCTGCATAAACAGAAACAAAGTGATTTAACTCCTTAATGGCAGTGAATTGAGCAGTAAAACCTGACAGGCATGATCTATACCATGGGTCGTCAACCTGGTCCCTACCGCCCACTAGTGGGCGTTTCAGGATTCAAGGTGGGCGGTATGGATTTCCTCGTTTTGAGAGACTGGGCGGGCGGGTGCGAGCCGGCGGTACCCCTGCGACCGGGTACCGCCGTCACCATTTGCGGCCCCGGCCTGGGCGGCAAACCACCGGTGCCACCGTCCAAGGGGTCCATTGGGTGACCCATGCTGTGGGCCATGGATGTGGGTTGTAAGGGGGCCCGGTGCTTTAACAGCGCAACCGGGCCCCCTGTGATTACATCACAGAGCTGGGAGGAAGTGACTGCACGTCACTCCTCCCAGCTAACACACAGACCGCACGGGAGGAAGCAGAGGGAGTCAGAGTGGGAACTCTGACTCCCATCCACCTGAGCCACCACTGGACCCCAGGGAATGTCACCCTCCTTCACCTAAAAGGTAGGAAACAGGAGGGTGACTTAAATATTTTGTGTGTGTTTGTTTGTGTGTATGTGTCTTTGTATGTATGTCTTGTGTGTGTGTGTGTGTGTGTGTTTGTATGTCTTGTGTGTGTATGTCTGTATGTGTGTGTATGTGTCTTTGTATGTATGTTGTGTGTGTGTGTGTGTGTGTGTGTGTGTGTGTCTGTCTGTATATATGTATGTATGTGTGTCTTGTCTTTGTATGTATGTGTGTCTTATGTATGTGTCTTTGTATGTGTGTCTTGTGTCTGTCTGTATGTGTGTATGTGTCTATGTATGTCATATGTGTGTGTCTGTATGTGTGTGTGCATGCCTGTGTGTGTGTGTGTGTGTGTGTGTGTGTGTGTGTGTCTGTATGTATGTGTGCCTGTCTGTTTGTATGTATGTGTCTTGTGTGTCTGTGTGTATGTATGTGTGCATGTGTGTGTGTGTGTGTGTCTGTATGTATGTGTGCCTGTCTGCTTGTATGTATGTGTCTTGTGTGTCTTGTGTGTGTGTGTGCCTGTCTGTGTGTCTGTATGTATGTATGTGTGCCTGTCTGTGTGTCTGTATATGTCTTTGTGTGTGTGTGTCTGTATGTGTGTATCTTGTGTGCCTTGTATGTGTGTGTCTGTATGTGTGCCTGTCTGTGTGTCTGTATGTATGTGTGCCTGTCTGTTTGTATGTATGTGTCTTTCTATGTGTGTGTGTTTGTATGTGTGTATGTGTGTCTTGTGTGTGTGTGTCTGTATGTATGTGTGTGTGTCTGTCTGTTATAGTGGGCTATAGTAAGTGGGCTACCTAGCTCAGCCTTCCTACTGGGCATTGCTATGAGGAAGGTTAAAAAATAGAAAAAAGGGAAAAAAAAGGAGGGGATGGGAATTGAGGAGGGAGAGGAGATGAGCTGATGCACAGATGCGAAATCATATTATGCGCAAACAGAGAAGTCATCTGAATATCACCGAAAGAGGAGACCTTCGTTTGTTCCTTACGAAAATCGAACCAGATATCAACTATTTAGTCTCGCAGCATGAACCTCAAGGATCTCATTAATCACTAGTAAAGGTAATTTCAATTTACTTTATTGTTTTCTCATTAAACTTTATAAAGTTAAAAAAATTATAAACATGCATTAAGTAGAAATAAAAAGATAAATGTACGTACTTTTATTTTTTTTTAAAACACCCTCCTTTCTAAAAAATATTCAGCACTTGCGCGAAAACTGGTGGGCGGTAAGGACATTTTTCCATCAAGAAAGATGCATTAGTGAGCGGTAGATAGAAAAAATTTGACTACCACTGATCTATACACTAAAACTGCTTCATTAAACTAAAGTTGTTTAGGTGACTATAGTGTTCCTTAAAAACAAATCTACATAAGCATTCATTGTATGTAATGTAATTGCAATTGGTTAATTAATAAAAAAAAAAAATATTGACTCCTCAAACCCTAGTCTGAATTTTGGCCCACCCTGTACATTCTATGTCTGAAATTAAATATATACTTAACTATAGTTTATACAAATAAACCTCTATTTTGGTGTTCTTTTTTTTGGGGGGGGGGGGGGGGGGGGGAAGAAGTTTGGCATAAAATATGTAAATACTAGAAACTATAGTAACCATTTTTTATTAAACATTACATTTATTTTTGTGTGAAGCTTCAGCAGGTTAATAAATACAAGTAAATATATGTATTGATTTTGCAGCTGTATATTCTCAACATCAGTCATTAGAAATGGCTTATTTGAAATGCATTTTTTATCGACAGAAAATGTCCAAAATGAAATAGACAATGTGATTGGATCTTCTCAGCCTCAAACAGAACACAGAAAGGACATGCCGTATACAGATGCTGTCATTCATGAAATTCAAAGGTTTGGTAACATTGCACCTAACAACCTTCCACATGCAACTAATTGTGATGTCACATTTAGAGGATATTTTATTCCTAAGGTGAGTGAGTACTTTGCAGTGTATCTATTTTCATATGTTGTGTTTGTGTCATGTAGTCCTTGGTTTACTATATTAACTATAAATACATATAAATAAAACTTTTCACTGTTATTTAATATCATTGACATCATACATATTTCTTTTGTCCAAAAAAAAATAATATTTTGGAGAGCTATGCAATTACAATAATCGCATTGACATCATATATGCACCATCTCAAAATATTCTCAAACCATAAATGAATATAGATACTAAGTTATATTTCAATTTTATAATTTAACCTTGTTACACCCCTCTGCATGTCAACCAATCAGTACCGTTACTTCCTGGTTCTTAGAAAGGTGCTGATAAACAGCTGCCCAAAGTAACTGCCTTGCAAAAACTTCTCATTGAACTGCATTGGGAACTCTGTGCTTTGACAGTCAGAGAAAGTGTCTTCTGGAAAAGAAAGGCAGGGATTGAAAAGGCTGCAGTCACGAGATCTGCACCTTTTGCAAGCTGTTTTTACATACTGATCATGTTGCCTAATGGTTGTATAGTGGAGGTAAACTCCCAACTCTATTGGGAAAACTGTAACCGGACAGCCAGAGAAAGTCTAGACTGAGGCAGGGCCGATACTGGGTGCACAAGGCACTCTTTGCCCAGGTTCTAGAAGGTGGGGGGTGCTAACAGGAGCGTGCAAATGGGCTGTCACAGGGGGACCATCATGAGGTTGTTGTAGCGGACCACGGGTAACCCGACCGGTTACCTCCGCAAATACCCTTCCTTCAGCCGGTCAGGAGCCATTTAGAATATAAAGAGACCCATTTCCCCCCCAGTAACTGGACGACATACAGTCCTAGAGGTATAACACGATTTTATTGGCCACACACGGCTTTTATGCATAACCCCATGCAAGAGGTCTACCACACAATCATATAGGGTCAGATCCCAAGATCCTCCCCCTCCATGGGGTGTGTCCCCAAAACCCACCACTAAATCCACAGTGTTCCCTACAACAACGGCCGGGGGTCTTCTTCCCAAGAGCCTCTGTACCTAGTTTAGGCACAGGGGAAAAGGGACCATCCCTTTGTCTCCCTGGCACAGAAAAGCCCGCCCGCTGGAAAAGAGCTGGTCTCTTTGTCCCTCAGGAGAGCCTGCCAAACTCGCCAGTGCCCCAAAAGTGGCTAGACTAGTCTCCATTCGCAAGGTTCTGGTGTTTAACCCAGACAAGGGAAGCATCTCCTTTCTGGGTATGAATGCTCCCCCTGGCTGGCGTTTGTCTATACGAATGGCGGCCACCCAGGGGAGCACCCATTAATTACTTTCCTTGCGGTTTCACACCTATGTTACGAGTGATAACGTTCTGATTAATTGGTGTGAATGTTCTAATGGGGCACCGGGGTGGTCCTCGTTCAAGAGACGAACAAGTCGGGAAACAATCCACGAATGCTCCCCCTGGTGGCGTTTGCCTGTACGAATGGCGGCCACCCAGGGAAGCACTCATTGTTTCCCTTGCGGTTTGCGTTTTTGACACATATTGGGGTGGTATTGGGGTGGTCCTCGTTCTGGAGGTAAATAAATTCCCTTCGGGGAAGCGCTCCCAAATGGGGAGTGGGAACAATAAATGAAAATACTGGAAAAACACATGTAAAAGAGAACGAAAACCCAACTTGACAATTTTGAGCAGCAGATTGATGTGCAACAAAACCAAAGCAAATTACCTTTTGAAACTGAAAGGGTTAACATCTGCTATAAAAGAGAATATTTCTGTAGCTTTAGCATTGCTTGATTTGCATTGAATTGTTATTTCTTCCGCAGCTTGAGGAAAACATTATCGAGACTTGTATTCCAGCTCTGATAATGTTTTGCAGAGTGATTAATCCCTGCAGTGCTGTAGGGACCAGCAACTCAATGCAGAGTGTGTGTTTATTTGCTGTATTTTTGGACCAGTTTATGCATAATAATTCCCAGAGAGGATTATTTGTGTTTTATCTACTTCATGGACAAGATTAATAATGACAGGAATTCTGTATCTGTCCTTTCATCAACATTTTTTGCAGCTCGGCAGGTAAGGGCCATAAAGATAATGAGGACAGTAGGCCCTCCTCATTATCTTTATGGCCCCTACCCGCCGCAAAGGGGTGGGGGTCGAGGGGGAGGACAGTAGGTCCCCCCCTCATTATCTTTATGGCCCCCACCCACTGCTCAAGGGTGGGGGACAGGGGGGAGGACAGTAGGTCCCCCCCCCATTATCTTTATGGCCCCCACCCACCGCTCAGGGGTGAGGGCCAGGGGAGGACAATAGGTCCCCCCCCTTATTGTTATTTAGGGGCCGGATAATAGTTTTTTTTTTTTTTTAAACAGTGAGCAGCCACTGACATGCCACCTTCTCACAGTATAGCAAGTAGGGGAATTTGGGAGATTGAGGGAGGCATGGGGGGGCTTAGGAAGTGGCGGGGCATTCGGGAGAGTGAAGGAGGACATGGGGTGGCTTAGGAAGTGGCGGGGAGCACTGCTCCCTGCCGCTTCTATAGTTACTTATTACAAGGAGGGAGCAGCGAGCCGGTAGCTCCCTCCTTGTAATAAACTGAACGAACAAACGAACACTGATTTTCAGTGTTTGTTTGTTCGTCTAAAATTTCTATTCATTTATTCGTCTTTCTGACGAATTAATGAATAGATGAAATTCCTGTTCGCATGCCCAAGTGTTTCACTGGGCATGTGCGGGAATCTCAGTGCTATCTAGTGCTATCTAATTCTGCTTATTTCTGTGCCTTCTCATTTCTGTTCCTTCTCTTACTTTACCTTTGTGCTTCTTCTCTCCCTTCCAGCTCCTTGCTGACTCTTCTCCTACTTTACCTTTGTGCTCCTTCTGTCCCTTCCTGCTCCTTGCTGCCCCATTCTGCACCTTTTTCTCCTTTACCGTTGAGACCCTTCCTGCCCCTTCCTGCTCCTTGCAGACTCTTCCTGCGTGTTGCTGACCCTTCCTGCATGTTGCTGACCCTTCCTGCTTTTTTATGTTCCTTTCTGCTCCTTCTCCGGCTTTACCTTTGTGCTCCTTCTGCCCGTTGCAGACCCTTCCTGCTCCTTGCTGACCCTTTCAGCTCCTTGCTGTCTCTTCCTGTTCGTTTGTTCTCCTTCTCCTACTTTACCTTTTTGCTCCTTCTGGCCCTTCAAGGTCCTAGATGTCTATTTCTGATCTTTGGTTTCCCTTTCTGATCCTTGGTGTCCCTTTCTGCTTATTTCTGTTCCTTCTCATTTCTGCTCCTTCTCTTACTTTACCTTTGTGCTTCTTCTCTCCCTTCCAGCTCCTTGCTGACTATTCTCCTACTTTACCTTTGTGCTCCTTCTGTCCCTTCCTGCTCCTTGCTGCCCCGTTCTGCACCTTTTACTCCTTTACTGTTGAGATCCTTCCTGCCCCTTCCTGCTCCTTGCAGACCCTTCCTGCTCCTTGCAGACCCTTCATGCGTGTTGCTGACACTTCCTGCGTGTTGCTGACCCTTCCTGTGTCTTGCAGACCCTTCTTGCTCGCTGCTGACCCTTCCTGATCGTTGCTGACCCTTCCTGCTCGTTTATGTTACTTTGTGCTCCTTCTCCTACTTTAACTTTGTGCTCCTTCTGCCCCTTGCAGACCCTTCCTGCTCCTTGCTGACACTTCCTGCTTCTTGCTGACCCCTCCGCCCCCATCCCTCACTTACATGATCTATCTCTGCAGGCTGTCTCTGCAGGCTGTCTCTGCAGGCTGAGTGTTGCTGGCTGCACTCTGCTGGAGAGAGAAGCCGGGGTAAGATGTAGCTTCCTATCCCTGTCTCTCTCTACACACAGCGCCACTTACTAGCCTGCTCCGGTATTGTAGTGTATTCTCACTCTCAAATGAAAAATACCATCATAAACTGAAAAATCCATTACAAAAAAAATTATTGACTGTTTCTTCTGTTTTTTTACTGTTCATTTTTTAGGGAACAGAGGTCCTCCCAATTCTGGCATCTGTCCTGCAAGATAAGGCTTATTTTGAGAGACCAGAAGAGTTTTATCCTCAGCATTTTCTTGACTTAAAAGGAAATTTTGTGAAGAATGAAGCATTTCTTCCATTTTCAGCTGGTAAGACCAACTTGGTAATGTTTTTTCTTAACATGTACATTTGTATATAATGGGATATATTACTTGTGTATATAAACAAATATTTTAAGAAATTGTGATATATCCAGCCAATCAGCATTTTTTTTACAGAGTGGGTATCAACGCATAGTACAAACATGGTACATCACAAATGATAATTGGACATTTTTATTTCTGCTTTGATTTTGTCACGACACTCCTTAGTCAATATGCCCTCGTGCAGTACTCGCACTCACCACTCTTTCTGTTTGGCACTGTTTCTCATTTCCTTTCGTTAGGCACTACACCTGGCCCTTGTTTAGCACCTATGTATTCTGGTTTCTCCCCTCACTCCCGGTCAGATCATTATCCTCTATCCTTGACCCTGTACCTGCTGTTTCCTGGTTCCCGTGATTCTGGCTCCTTGCTCCTGTCTCCTGTGTCTTGTTTCCTGTGTATCCTGTGTATCCTGTGTATCCTGAGTATCCTGAGTATCCTGAGTATCCTGTGTTTCCTGATCCGGTGTTCCGATGTCCTTATGGTCCTGTGTCCTGTGTCTCCTGTTCCAGTGTTCGCCTGCAGTGTTCCTGTCTAGACTCCTTCTCCAGTGATTCTGACCTTGCTGCATTATTTCTGTGTGACCTGCTTAGGACTTTGCCCCTTGATGTTCATTTTGTACTTGGTGGCTGCACTCACCTGACTAAGCCTTTACCTTTGCCTAGGACTATCGTGGACTCTGCCTGCTCTATTGTATATATTGGGTTATTGTATATATTTATATATTTGTGGCATTGTCATATTTTGTTTTGTATATATTATATATATCTATATCCTTTTGGTTTGCCTTAATACATTTTCTTTATTACTCCATTTATCGTGTCCTAGAATTATTTCTCTGCTAAGTTGGTTCCCACACTTAAAGGGACAGTGCTGTTGCAGGGCAGCACCCCTTCATGTCATGACAGATTTTTCCTCTAGAAATAAGTTACCATTAGCTAAATAATTTCACAGGATGTCACATAGAAACTTTGAAAGTGGCTCTCATAGCACTAGCAAATATTGTTTATTGAATAAACCCTTTTGTCTTTTATGTGATTTTAAAAGGGCACGTTAAGCACCATAAGTACTGCAGCTCACCGTTGGTGCAAAACACTCTGTCGCAAAGATTTTGACAATCAAATTTGAGTGATTTGATAGAAAACGGGGCTCACTGACACTCAACTTATCTCCAACAACATTAATAATTCAGTATTTACATTTAAGCATTACCAATATAAATACTATCCAACCAGAATCGATAAACAAAGAGAGATGAAAAAAAATTAAGGATATGGATGAAGTTGCAGACTTTTCCAAAATGTTTGACAAAAAATGTGGGATTCCTCCAATACAAGCTCTTCTCCATAACCACTATACTGAGTTGTGGTAGATATGGTACTTACACTGCTTTTTAAATATATATATTTTTAAACCGTTTCATCCATCACTAAAGAGACAGTCTCATCTTATTGTTGGCACAATTTAATTATAATATCAACTTAATAAAAAGGACAATTAAAAATTTTAATCCTACACTTATCATACCTAACTATTTTTTATGTTTATATTCTAGGTCGAAGAAGCTGTGCTGGGGAAAACTTGGCTAAAATGGAATTGTTCCTGTTCTTTACAAGACTTATGCAGAAATTTACATTCCAGTCTCCACCTGGTGTAGAGATCGATCTCACCCCTGTATTCGGCATCACTTTAAGCCCTTCTGTGCATGAGATCTGTGCTTTGCCACGTAACTAGGGCACATTTTTGATGATGACTATTTGGATAAAAAATAAAACAGATTTCAAAATAATCTAAAGAATAATCCATATATAATTAATATGTGTAAATATTTACCTCTATTTGTATTTTTTTGTTTGTTTTACTGGTATACAGACACTGTTTAAAAATATATAGCAACTGTATTTTTGTAATATTAGATTATAAAAAATTTTAGTGTACGTCAATTAAGTTCTTTTTTTAAGTATAAAATTTACTCTGCATTTTAAAATATAAGAAATGCCTTGCGTTTGAATTAAAAATTCTGGTTCTTGCTTTCAAATCTCTACATAATGCTGCTCCCACCTATCATTCCTCCCTTATACACAAGTATGTCCCGTCTAGGCCCTTACGATCTGCTGAAGACTTACGTCTATCTTCTGTCCGTACTCCCACCTCTGATGCTCGCCTTAAAGATTTTCTCGAGGGCTGCACCGTTCCTGTGGAACTCACTTCCCTCCTCCGTTAGATGCTCACCCAGTCTCCACTCCTTCAAAAAATCGTTAAAAACCCACTTCTTCATAAAAGCGTATCAATTAAACTGTTAATAGCTCCCAACTTATTCCTCTTCTGCAACTGTCACTAGTCTAATACTATCCTTACCTTTTGTGTCATTTTGTGAATTTTTAATTGAGCTCTATGTTTTATAGGAAACCAATGTAGGGACTGACAGAAGGGTGAGGCATGGGAGGTGCGGGCGGATAGGAAGATGAGCCTCGCCGCCGCTTTCATTATGGACTGTAACGGCGCAAATAAGGAGCACGTAAGACCACTGAGAAGCGGATTACAGTAGTCAAGGCGAGAAAGGACAGTGGAATGGACCAACACCATAGTCGCATCTGGAGTTAAGTAGGGGCGGATGCGCGCAATGTTTTTGAGATGTAAATGACAGGATTTGGCGATAGATTGAACATGAGGCTTGAAGGAGAGGTCGGAGTCAAAGAGAACACCTAGGCAGCGAGCCTGCATGGTGGAGCTGATGGTAGCACCGTTGACTTGGAGGGAGACAGACACAGAAGTAACAACACTTGAGGGAGGAAAGACCAGAATTTCAGTTTTGGTCAAGTTTAGTTTAAGGAAGTGGGCAGCCATCCAGTTAGAAACAGCAGAGAGGCAGTCAGAGACACTAGTCAAGAGGGACGGGGAGAGATCAGGAGAGGACAGGTAGATTTGCGTGTCATCTGCATAGAAATGATATTGAAAGCCAAAGGAGCTAATGAGTTTACCAAGGGAGGCAGTATAGATAGAGAACAGTAGGGGACCAAGGACTGAACCTTGGGGGACACCAACAGAGAGGAGTTGGGGAGAAGAAGCAGATCCAGAGAAAGAAACACTGAAAGAGCGCTGGGAGAGATAGGAGGAACACCAGGAGAGAGCAATATCTTGTAGACCGATAATGCGGAGGATGAGAAGAAGCTGTTGATGATCAACAGTGTCAAAAGCCGCAGACAGGTCAAGGAGAATTAGGATAGAGTAGTGACTACAAGATTTTGCAGTGAGTAGATCATTGGATACTTTGGTCAGTGCCATTTCCGCAGAGTGCTTAGCACGGAAACCAGACTGAAGCGGGTCTAGCAGAGAGTTGGACTTGATGAAGTCTGTCAATCTCGCATACACAATTCTTTCAAGGATCTTGGATGCAAATGGCAGTAGCGAGAAAGGACGATAGTTGGATGGGGAGTTAGGGTCAAGGTTGGGCTTCTTTAGAATTGGGGTTACAGTTGCACGTTTGAAGGGCGATGGAAATATACCAGAGGAGAGAGAGAGATTAAGAATTTTAGTGAGAGGTGGAGAAAGAGACGAAGACAGAGTACGGTTGAGATGTGAGGGAATTGGATCTAAGGAGCAGGTGGTGGAGCGGGAGGACTGGAGCAGAGCAGAAACCTCATCCAATGTAGCGGGTGCGAATGAACATAGAACAGCAGAGGGAGTGAAGTTAGGGGAAATATTGTAAGGGGAAGAAGAAAGATGAGAGATCTCTTCTCTGATTGTAGAGATCTTGTCAGTGAAGTGAGTTGCAAAGTCTGAGGCGGTCAAGTTAGTAGGTGGAGGAGGAACAGCAGGGCAAAGAAGAGAGTTAAATGTGTGAAATAGTCATTTGGGTTCGCGGGAGAGTGTGGTTATGAGGGTGTTGAAGTAATTAACTTTTGAAGAGGAAAGAGCCAAGCTGTATGAGCTCAGCATAAATTTATAGTGGAGAAAGTCAGATGCACAGTGAGACTTTCTCCAACAGCGTTCAGCAGTTCTGGAGCATTTTTGGAGGTTGTTACAAACTGCTATTTGTAACTGGCCCTTTAAATGATAAATTGCCCTGCTTCCGTGGATTGTGGAGAAGCCTATTTGCCAGCCTCCTCCCGCATGACTATGGCCCTGGGAGATTGGGCCCTTTAAAAACAGTACGGACTTTTACTGGGTGTGTATGGCCCTTTAAGAACCGTCTGGGGACATATTGTGACTTTGCTGAACAATGCCCCTTTAAGACGGTGTCCCCCAACCTGTAAAATAACTTGTCCCTGGCTTTCTCCCACTTGGTTCAGTAAATGGGGCTTACTGAACCAAGTACCCCACAGGCGGACCACCCAGAAGTGGAAGTGTGCAGGCAATTTACCTCTCAGGCTGTGAGGTTACTGCAGGTTAATTGCCGAGCGCTGGGTGGCCGCAGTTCGTGCAAACGAAAACGTGGTGGTGGCCATCTTTGTTCTTCGAACGAGGTCAGGGGTATGTGTAGCCAAATTCATGGAACTAAAATCGACTACACATTTCCGCGAACACCGCTGACCCTTACCTTCTCCCATACTGAATTTTCAGCTGCAGAGACTAAGTCCCGTTTGAAGATTCGAACGTCCTTTCGAATGGGACTTAGTCGTTTTTCTGCATGAAATTGACCGACCGCACAGCCCAAATCTATGGAACTGTTTTGGGCAGGAAAATGTGCTTGCGGTCGGTCATAAAGGACTTCCGTCTAACTTTTGATCTACTGGATGGATTTGGCTGATTTTTGAGAGTGTTTATGTTTAAAGTATGCTGAGTTTATGGAGATTGGATGTATGGTTTTAAAGTTACAGTGTATGTGTAAAAACTGTATTTTTACTGTCTGTGATAATTATGTTAAACCCTTGTGTAACATAATTATATCACAGGCAGAGGGGAGGATTTTGTGTGTAATTGCTGGGAGTGTTTTTTGTAATGTACGTGTGTGATTGGTTGTTTTGTAACGCCCTGTGGGTGGTCTTATCTAAGGGGATCCTGCATAAAAGAAGGTTCTTTTGGTGCCAATAAAACAGAATGACTTGTCCCTCTAACTTGCAGCCTCTTGTAAGAGCTCTTGTTCCTGATCCTGCTTCGCTCTGCAGAAGGAAGAGGTTCACCTACTGAAACCTGGAGCCTGGTCATAGACCCAGGGCGCAGAGCAGATGGCGAGATACCAGCCCAGCAGCGGTGGTTCGTGGAGTCTGCAGCACTTATGGTGGCTGCGCAGTAGTTATGGTGTCTACGGTGCTGATGGTCCTTTGGTGAGCGCTAGGAGCATCCTTTTCTACGGTCCAACTTTTAGCCAGCCTGCAGGCAACCGTGCTTTGCTCTCTCCTCCAGCTCTGCTTCACTCCTACTTGATATTTCCTATCCTAATGTTTCTAATACCCCACCCCCTATAGACTGTAAGCTCATTTGAGCAGGGTCCTCTTCAACCTATTATTCCTGTAAGTTTTCTTGTAATTGTCTTATTTATTGTTACATCCCCCCCTCTCAAAATATTGTAAAGCGCTACGGAATCTGTTGGCGCTATATAAATGGCAATAATAATAATAATAATAATAATAACCGTAACAGAGGTATCGAGTGAGCTTGGTGTGCCAGGGTTGTTGTTGGGGGGGCCTGCGGCGTTTAAATGTACAAGGCGCCATGATGTCTAGTTGAGAGGAGAGGGTGGAATTGTAGAAGGAGGTTGCAGAACTAGGACAGGTGAGGTTTGAGATAGGTAAAAGGAGAGTTTGGAGATTAGTGGAGAAATGCTCTAGGTCAAGACATTGGAGGTTTCTGTGAGAGTGATGTTCAGACGGTGGTGTCAATTGGGTCTTGGGTATGCCAATGTCAAAAGTCAGCAGATGGTGGTCAGATAGAGGAAAATGAATATTGGAGAGATTAGAGGCAGTACAGAGGTTGGTGAAGGCAAGATCAAGAGTGTTTCCTGCTGTATGGGTTGCTAAATTGGACCATTGCATAAGGCCAAAGGAGGAGGTTACAGAGAGCAGACGAGAGGCATCAGTGCAATTGGGGTTATTGATTGGGATATTAAAATCCCCAAGTATAAGGGAAGGAGTGCTAGATGAGAGGAAGTGGGGAAGCCAGGAAGAAAAGTGCTCAATGAATAGTCTAGGATAACCGGGGGGCGGTAGATGATAGCAATTCTTAAAGCAGTGGGTTTAAATAGGCGGACAGTGTGAACTTCAAAAGAAGAAAATGATAGGGCAGGGGGAGTTATGATTGGTTGAAAGGTACATTGAGGGGAGAGAAGAATGCCTACGCCGCCTCCTTTACAGTTGAGTCTGGCAGTGTGAGAGAACTGTAGCCAGTGGCGTACATACCGCGGTCGCAGGGGTCGCGGCTGCGACCGGACCCAGCCCACCAGGGGGCCCGGCCGCCCTGCGACCCAGGTATGTATGTCACTGGGTCAGCCTCTTCTCCTGGGGGGCCCAGGAGCCTGCCACCTCCGGGCCCCCCGAGGCTGGCCCTGCTGTCACCCGGCTGGCCGTTCCTGCGGGCGCGCGAGGGAGCACTGTCTCCTGGGTGCTTCCTCTTCAGCTCCCTCGCGCACCGCACTGATACCGGAGCCGGAAGATGACGTAATCTTCCGGCTCCGGCATCAGTACGCGGTGCGCGAGGGAGCTGAAGAGGAAGCACCCAGGAGACAGTGCTCCCCCGCGCGCCCGCAGGACCGGCCAGCCGGGTGACAGCAGGGCCAGCAACACCACTGGACCCCAGAGAATCCCCTCAGCTCTCCCACAGGTAAGGAGGCTGGGGGGATTAAAAAAAAATGTTAGTGTGTGTTTGTGAGTTTGAGTGTATGTTAGTGTGTGTGAGTGTGTGTTTGTGAGTGTGTTTGTGAGTGTGAGTGTATGTTAGTGTGTGTTTGTGAGTGTGAGTGTATGTTAGTGTGAGTGTATGTTAGTGTGAGTGTATGTTAGTGTGTGTGAGTGTGTGTTTGTGAGTGTGAGTGTATGTTAATGTGTGAGTGTGAGGGTGTGTTTGTGAGTGTGAGTGTATGTTAATGTGTGAGTGTGAGTGTGTGTTAGTGAGTGTGTTAGTGTTAGAGTGTGTGTTTGTGTGTTAGTGTGTCTGTGTGTGTTACTGAGTGTGTTTGTGTGCGTCTGTTAGTGAGTGTGTGTGTTAGTCTTAGAGTGTGTGTGTGTGTGTGTGTATGTTAATGTGTGAGTGTGTGTTAGTGAGTGTGTTAGAGTGTGTTTGTCTGTTACTGAGTGTGTTTGTGTGCGTCTGTTAGTGAGTGTGTATGTATGTCTGTCACTGAGTGTGTGTCTGTCAGTAAATGTGTGCGTCTGTTCATGTGTGTGTGTGTGTGTCTTAAGCACTTACCTTTCTCCAGCGCTGGACTCCCTTGGCGCTGGGAATCTCTCCGCCCCGATCCGCCTCCGATCCGTGGCAAGAGCCACGCGCGCATTCAAACCGCCCATAGGAAAGCATTACTCAATGCTTTCCTATGGACGTTCAGCGTCTTCTCACTGTGATTTTCACAGTGAGAATCGCAGAAAATCCTCTAGCGGCTGTCAATGAGACAGCCACTAGAGGCTGGATTAACCCTCCGCCGCCTTGTGTTGCGGCCCCAGCCCGCGCAGAGTAAGGGCGTGCGCGGGGGGGCCCACGGATCAGTTTTCGCACCAGGGCCCCATGGGTTGTGTGTACGCCACTGACTGTAGCCCACCAAAACATAAAGAGGCAGGAGTAGCGCTATCAGATGGGGACAGCCAGGTCTCTGTAAGTGCAAGCAGTGTGAGTGAGTTTGAGATGAAAAAGTCAGATATTGTAGTTTCTTTACAGAAAGTTCAAAATATCTAGCACAATACTGTAAAATGAATAACATATCTGATGTAGGTCCCCTACTTATAAAGGAGGGGTGTTTAGAGTTCAAAAATTGGTTTAGCAAGAAGAAATAAGGATGTAGAGCCCAAAGCTATTAAATATTATTTTCTGTTATATATCTCCTTCTTAGTCTTAATCTCTGTTATAGAGAAATCAGATTTATTTCTCCAACCTACTTACTTCACCTTCGCATTTTCCTCATCCCTCCTACCTACACACACTAGACTAAAATATTGTTTTCTTTTGGAGGAAGTTGGTTATTAGTACAGGGCATCTCTGGAAAATTGAAAAGTAAAATGGTTTGTCCAGAAAATAAGCCAGATAAAGACATTTACAGACCACAAACTGCAGCTTTAATTCTTCTCCCAATTGCTGCCTTCTTTACTGCTCCAAAGTAACTTTCAGGCTACTTTTGCTTTTGCCTCCATGTCCCATGCCGCTTTCTGCTGCCGACTCTCTTCTTCTTCTTGAGCCCTATGCCTCCTACTTCTTTTTTGCAGCACTTGCAGAAGGCCTTTTCTCACCGCCATCAGTCACTACAGAATGGGCAGACTATTTCAATGTGTATCAGACAGTGATCATGTTCTCTCTACTCCAGACAATTGAATCTATATGGGGCCAAGATTCATGGGTTTTGTCCTGCCCCACTGGACATGCAGATTATTTAGGATGACAACTTTCATCCATAGTGTCCTCTTGCCTTGCCAGGCCCCATAATGGAGTATGGGTTTTTATCCCCTGACGGCATCTCTGTCTACACTTACTTGTAAAACAGTCAATGATTGGCATTTAAAGTGTCATTCCTACAGCTAATACAATGGTTCTGCAACTCAGATTGGGGCAAACCTTGTCCTGTACTGAAACAAGGGTACATCTGACATGAGATAAGTGATACGTGTCAACCATAATCTACACAAGGTCCTCCATGTGGCACTAACATATCAAAAAGTACTATGAATATTATAACTATGTCAGTGTTAAATAAGTCTTACATTATTCCTCAAAAATAAAAATAAAAATAAAAAGAATCTCAGGCACTCACTGTTGAAGAACGTGCTTGAAGAACAATCACAGTGAGTGCCTGAGATTCTTTTTATTTTATATATGTCTCTTGGGGTCTTTTGCTGACCCATGCTCAGTAGCACCCTGTGTGTAATTGTTGTGACTGAGTGCGACCCTATTTCTATTTTTGTTACATTATTCCTCACACCTCACTAACATGCATTTTTCCCTAAATACCCTATTCTTTTAAAAAGTGTAAAATATAAGAATAAAGTGCAAGCGCTCCTATCAACACGATATGTTTATAAGGTAATAGTTCAGGAAAACATTTATTGGTATAGTAAAAAAAATGTGAAATATAATGCTATATAGTGTAATATAATATAGTATCTAAAAACACCGCTGCTCAAAATAAATAAAAACACTTGAATCACAGATACCGATCTAAACATCCAAGGTCCTAATGCCATGAAAGCAACTAGGACCAGAATGTAACAATAAAGGGTATAACCAATCCGAAGTAAAAATGAAAATGCCACAAGAAAAACAAGATAAAAAATGTATTTACCCAGATATAAATAGTAACATCCAATGTCCTAATGCTGTCAACACAACTAGAACCAGGATGTAGCAATATGGTGTAATTATATAGAGAGTAACAACAACAAAGGCTAGATCAAAATAGTAACATCACAAAAAAGGCGTAGGAATACACCTTTAAAAAGAAAAAACAGATAAAATAAAAATATGGGGTATATTAGCTAAATAATGAATAGCATAAAAAAGTAATTAACTTTCCCACTAAGCCACATTGGTTTCAGTTTGTTCTTTTTTATTTATTACCTAATGGTACATGCTGAGAAATGTACCTTTCTAGTATTTGTTTAACCCCTTAAGGACACATGACATGTCTGACACGTCATAATTCCATTTTATTCCAGAAGTTTGGTCCTTAAGGGGTTAAAGATATTTGTTTTATACTCCATGTTCTTCACTAAAGATAGGTTGTAAAGCTGCCCTTATCTTATTGAAATAGTTATTTTAAAAATTATGTTTTAGTATACCCTATGTGCTTTTTCTTTTTTAAGTTTATATAAAAAAAACATCATATTGTGATCACTATTTACCATGTGCTCCCCTACTTGAATGTTGGTCAAAGTTCAACATTGTTAAAACTAGATTTAGACAAGCATCCTTTCTAGTTGGTATTTGTACGAGTTGAGACATGAAGGTGTCATTTAACATGGACAAAAATCTGATTCCCCTTGTTGAACTACTAGTCCCATTATCCAATATATATCTGGTTAACAAAAATTTCTAATGATTAATTGGAGCTTTCCCAATTTGCTCTAACAGATTTTCATCCACATAATTATTATTATCATTAGGTGGTTTATAACATAGCCAAACCAATAATTGATTTCACTTCTTTTGTCCAATCACATATTCCATACTTCTACCATTCTGCAGAGCACTCTCCTCAATCATAGCCATTCCTCAAGGGCATCTCCACAGAGTGCAGAAAGCTTGGTTTTCTTATTGGTATGGTTCAAGCAAGTAAGAACAACAGCGTAGATGGATTTTACCATCATTTACAGGCATATGATGGTAAGTCAGACACAAGATAGAGTCAAAATTGGGCACAAAGTAGTTTCCTGAAACTTAGAAAACAGAAAACAGTGTGCCATTGTACTGTGATTGGATGATAGGTGGAGTTGAGTGGATCGTTTTTGTGAGCCTTTTTTTTCTTTTTCAACCTATCTCAATGTAATAAAGATAAAGGACCAGTGCACACCTACACATACAAGTTACTTAAAATCACCTATCTCTGCAAACAAATATGGGGAAAAGCACGTTTTGGGTGTGCCCCCAATTCCCAATTTTTGTCTCAATGAAATGATCTGGAGCCTCATCGCCAACATACTTTTGAGTCCATGATCTTTGAAAGACTAGTGTATGTGAGTCTGACAGACTTCCTCGAGTCCCATTCTCTGCTCGACCCACTTCAGTCTGGTTTCTGTGCTCAGCAATCTGTGGAAACAGCTCTGACCAAAGTATCAAATGATCTACTCGCTGCAAAATCTCATGGTCACTACTCTATCCTAATTCTCCCTGACCTTTCCGTTGCTTTTGATACTGTTGATCATCAACAGCTTCTTCTCATCTTCCATAATCTCGTTCTATGAGATATTGCTCTCCCCTGGTGCTCCTCCTACCTTTCTCTGGCTCTGCCTCTTCCACCATACCTCTCTCGGTTGCTCCATTGCTGTCTAAAATGAATGCAGCGGCGAGTCTCATCTTCCTGTACACCAGCACCTTCCACGCCTCACCCCTCTGTCAGTCCTTGTATTGGCTTTCCAAAAGATAAAGGGCTCAATATAAAATATTGGTTCTTGCTTTCAAATCTCTACATAATGCTGTCCCATCTTGGTCCCTATGCACTGCTGAAGACCTACGTCTATCCTCTGTTCGTACTCCCAACTCTGATGCTCACATTCAAGACTTCTCCAGGGCTGCACCGTTCCTGTGGAACTCACTTCCCTTTTCAGTCAGACGCTCACCCAGTCTCCACTCCTTCAAAAAATCATTAAAACCCACTTTTTCACAAAAGCATATCAATTAAAATGTGAATGGCTCAAAAAAAACAACACTAAGCCTTCATTGAATACCAAACTACTTCCCTAATACTTCTCTTAACGTTTGTGTCACTATACCCCACTCCCTCTAGCATGTAAGTTCATTGAGCAGGGCCCTCAACCCCTCTGTTTCTGTGCGTCAACCTTGTCTGGTTACAATTACATGTTTGCTAGTCCACCCATTGTAAAGCGCTACGGAATTTGTTGGCGCTATATAAATACAATAGTAATAATAATAATAATAATGATAATACTATCTAATCCTGCTTAGTAATATATACATATATATGAGCACATATGATTATTAAGCACTTCCACTGGAAGGCTTATCCATGGCTTTGCTATCCTTTGCATAATGTATCAAAGTATTATTATTATTGGCATGCTCTTTTTAACATCATTAAACACAATTCACCTTTGTACAACTGAATAAAGCCTTATCTTTTCAACTTAGTCCTGCTTGTGACAGCATATTAATAATTAGCTGTTTGGCATTTTCATTGACCAAAAAACTCAATTGACTTAAAGTGGAGTTACAGATTATTTCAGAACATGATAACTGTAAATACAACACTCTAAAAAAAATCAAATAAAGTACTCAAGAGAAAACAGGATCAAAGTCAGGATTAACTTTTGTGAAATCCTAAGAATATGCAAATCACCCAAAAATGGAAGAAATTAATTAGAACAAACAAAAGTGTAATAGTTTGCCTTATAGCTATACAGTGCAGGGATTAGCTTGTTGGCTGAGAGTCATCCATGTGTGGCCCCCTGTATAGGGAAAGCCGCAAGCATTATATTTAGAGTGTAAAATGTGCACATTCCCTTTTGCCTGCTCCCATTCGCTGAATATAGAATGGGACTTGGGGAGTCAAGGTATGCTTCATGGTTTAGAGGGGGAACTAAAGGATTATTTACTGATGTGAGAATTGTCAGGGACTCACATTTAATTCAAAGTGAATTTCAATCTTAAGGACAAAATAGCTGAATTGGAATTATTCACAATTATTAACAATATTTGTTTTTAATATAATAATCACATTATTTTAGTTTAATAATATCAGTAGACTTTAAAAATGTATGGTTGTTCAAGTCAGAACATCATCATATTCTACCTGATATTAATGATTCTGCGGCTGTGCCCAGGTTTTAGGAGTCAGTCACAGATTCTGTTTAGTAAAATTATAATTCAATTTTTTTTTTCTAATTTCCATTTCAGACAATATCAGCCAAAATAATTTTCATAAACTTCATTGTTTAGGGCTTTGGTCACTGTCATCATCAATAGTGAGTTTCCTCCCCTCCTCTCTCCCATTATCTTAATATAAATTTATTTTATCATTAGTGATGTCCCGAACGGTTCGCTGGTGAATAGTTCCTGGCGAACATAGCGTGTTCGCGTTCGCCACGGACGGCGAACATATGTGATGTTCGGTCCGCCCCCTATTTTGTTTTTTTTGTTTGTGGCCAAATTTACTAATACTAAGTAAAAATTACTTAGTATTAATAAATTGTGCCCCTACTCGCAATACCGCGAGTAGAGGCATGTCTATTAAACAGTGAGCAGCCTGTGGCTGCTCACTGTTAAAAAAAAAGGGTCCCCCCTCCCTGAGCGGGTGGGGGCCCTAAAGTAAAAAAAGGGCGTAGGACCTACTGTCCTCCCCCCTGGCCCCCACCCCTGAGCGGCGGGTGGGGGCCCTAAATACCAATAGGGGGGACCTATTGTCCTCCCCCCGGCCCCCACCCCTGAGCGGCGGGTGGAGGCCCTAAATACCAATAAGGGGGACCGATTGTCCTCTCCCCCGGCCCCCACCCCTAAACGGCAGGTGGGGCCCTAAATACCAATAGGGGGGACCTATTGTCCTCCCCCCCGGCCCCACCCCTGAGTGGCAGGTGGGGGCCCTAAATACCAATAGGGGGGACCTATTGTCCTCCCCCTGGCCCCCACCCCTGAGCGGCGGGTTGGGGCCCTAAAGAAAACAATAAGGGGGGGCAGTAGGTGGGTGGGGGCCCTAAATACCAATAGGGGGACCTATTGTCCTCCCCCCCGGCCCCCACCCCTGAGCGGCAGGTGGAGGCCCTAAATACCAATAGGGGGGACCGATTGTCCTCTCCCCCGGCCCCCACCCCTAAATGGCAGGTGGGGCCCTTAATACCAATAGGGGGGACCTATTGTCCTCCCCCGGCCCCCACCCCTGAGTGGCAGGTGGAGGCCCTAAATACCAATAGGGGGGACCGATTGTCCTCTCCCCCTGCCCCAACCCCTAAACGGCAGGTGGGGTCCTAAATACCAATAGGGGGGACCTATTGTCCTCCCCCCGGCCCCCACCCCTGAGTGGCAGGTGGAGGCCCTAAATACCAATAGGGGGGACCTATTGTCCTCCCCCCGGCCCCACCCCTGAGTGGCAGGTGGGGGCCCTAAATACCAATAGGGGGGACCTATTGTCCTCCCCCTGCCCCCCCCCCCTGAGCGGCGGGTGGGGGCCCTAAAGAAAACAATAAGGGGGGACCTACTGTCCCCCCCGGTCCCCACCCCTGAGCGGTGGGTGAGGGCCCTAAAAATGACAATAAGGGGGGACCTACAGTCCCCCCCAGCCCCCACCCCTGAGCGGCGGTTGGGTCCCTAAAAATAACAATAAGGGGGGGACCTACTGTTCCCCCCCGGCCCCCACCCCTGAGTAGCGGATGGGGGCCCTAAAATAACAATAAGGGGGGGACCCTAGTCGTCCCTCCCCCCAAAAAAAATTATACCATTACCATATTTATACAATTTTTCTATATCTTTAGTAATATGTAAACTTTTCTCCCAGCTTTTAATTGCTGTTGGATAGTTTTTAACTTCTCTGATGTCTAATAATTTAATAAACTTTGAGATTAATTTGTTTGTTTCGTTGTTGATAAATATTGATTTTATCGCATTATACATGTCTCCTTGATCATAAACTTACACTTTTTTAAATAACTATTTACTCTTAAATATAAAAAAACGTCTTGAGATGCTAAAGTCAGTTCCCTTCCTAATATGTCAAAAGGTTTTATCTTATCATCTGAGAATAAATCTTCTATCTTTGTAATTAGAATATATGCAAATATGCGATGTTCGGTCCGCCCCCTATTCGTCATGGAGGTGGGGGGGTCTGGGAGGGAGGGTCTGCTGCTGATTGGCTGTAATGTGTCTGCTGACTGTGAGGTACAGGGTCAAAGTTTACTAAATGATGACGAATAGGGGGCGGACCGAACATCGCATATGTTCGCCCGCCTTGGCAACCACGAACAAGCTATGTTCGCTGGCGAACAGTTCCCGGCGAACTGTTCGGGACATCTCTATTTGTAATATTTATTTATTTCCATTTTCCAAGGCAATATTAGGAATTCCTCTTTCAATGCACTCAATACCTTGGAAACCCATAATCTTATTTTTAATATCTAATTTATTTTTAATCTTATCCCAAATGGGTATTAGATGATTTAACACGTATGAGACAGAGTATTCATATGTTTTTCTGTTCCATACTATACTGGATAAATTCTTAGTTTGACAAACTAACTCTAACCAGAACCAACCCTCTTTATATGAAGCCTCTTTCTGTAATATTGCAATGTGGACGATTATCCCCGCCTCATAATATTTTTCTATAGTCGGGAAACCTAGTCCACCTTTGTTTATGTGTTTACACATCGTGTCTATTTTTATCCTTGGCTTTTTGCCTCTCCATACAAAATTAGCGAAGGCAGATTTGATCATTTTTAGCCATGGTTTGGGTATTAATAATGGGAGCATCCTAAATAAATATATCCATTTAGGAAGGACATAGGCTCTCAGGGTATTAACTCTTCCCACCATGATATTTCTGCTTGCCATCATTCTCTTAGATCTTTATTGGTATTTTTCAAAAGGTGTAAGAAATTAATTTCCATTAATCTGTCTATATGTTTACTAATTCTAATCCCCAGATAGACAAATGCTTCTGGTTGAGAGAAGTTTAATTTGTTTTGAAATTCCATTATTTTACTTAATTCTATATTTTTATCGCTTTATCGCTTTTCGATTTTGTCACATTTAATTTATAATTAGATATATTGCTGTATAGTTTGATTTCAGTCATTAATTGAGGGAGCAAATTTTCTAGATCTTTTACATATAAGAGAGTGTCATCTGCATATAGTGATATTTTTAATTCTCCGTTAGAGGTATAACGTCCCTTTATTGACGGATTTTGTCTTATTTTTGAGGCGAAAATTTCTACTGTGATAATATATAAAATTGGAGACAGGGGACATCCCTGTCTCGTTCCATTTTATAATGCAAACCAGTTGGAACAAATATTTTGGCCTATAGTTCTTGCTAATGGTTTAACATATAAAGCTCTTATCACGTCTCGCATCCACCCCGTGATGCCGAATGCTTCCAAAGCCTTAAACATGAATCCCCAGCTGACCCTGTCAAACGCTTTCTCTGCGTCTAAAGACAGGATCAGCAGGGGTTCTCTATTTCTATCCGCCAAATCTATTGCATCTATTAATCTCCTCACATTATTTCCTGAATTCCTTCCAGGGATAAATCCCCTTTGATCTATACTGATAATTTCTGGCAATACTGTTTTTAGTCTCTTAGCGATAATCGAGGCGAACAGCTTAACATCTACATTTATCAAGGAGATCGGTTGATAATTTCTCACGTCTGTAGATATTTTTCCTGGCTTTAATATTGGCAAAATATTAGCCTTCAACAATTCTTGTGGGAATGCACCATTTTTTACGGCGGCATTAAAAGTCCTGGTTAAAGGGTCTGCAATTATATCCTTCATTACTTTATAGAATCTATTACTAAAACCGTCTGTTCCTGGGGTTTTAAAATAGACTATTTGTTACGATACTTCCTCTTTCGTAATATCTTGATTTAATTCCTTACTTTGTTCTAAGGAGATTTTTGGTAGTTCTACATCTTTTATATAATTGTCTACTGCGTCGTCTAAACTATTTATAGGTAGATTATATAGAGACTTATAATATTGGTTAAAAACTTCTCTTATTTCGGTTGGTGCTCTGCATATTTTCCATTCAGATATAATTTTATAAATTCTATTGTCTACTTTTATTTTTTTTAACTGATTTGTTAAAATTTTATCTGCCCTGTTTTGTCGATAATAGTACTTATTTTTTAATTTATGCATTTTTTTTCTATATTTTCTGATATTTTATTTGTGATGGTCTGTTTATTTTTTTTTTTTTATTTGTCCTTCTTGATCTGGATTTGTTTTATATTCTTTTACGGTTTGATATAATTGGATATATAAATTAGCTAGTCCCAATCCTTCCTTTTTTTGCATATTCTTTTTAATCTTTATATATTGCCCTCGTATAGTTGCCTTGTATGTACACCATGTTATTTGATCTTATGACTCCATAGGGCTATTTTCTATGAAAAAATACCTAGATATTTCTCTCAAAAGTTCCTGATTTTCTTTATTATATAAGATTGATTTGTCTAATTTCCATGTAGTTCGAGGGTAAATGATCTTCCCCTCTTTTAGATCTAATATAATACTATTATGGGTTTGACCAGATCATAGTTTTAATATCTATCAATTTTACTTTTTCTATTACTTTTGGGTCTCCTAAGAAGAAATCTATTCTTGAATAAGAATTATGAGGCCATGAATAAAAAGTATAATCTTTGGTTACTGGATTTCTTATTCTCCAAATATCATATAAATTGTTTTTTTAATAATATTGTGAAAGGTTCTAGCATTCTTTATACTTCTTTTATCGACATTTACATTGTTTTTACTATATTTATCCATTGTTATATCCAAAACACAATTAAAATCCCCACCCACAATTATATGGCCCATAGCAATTTTATCAACTCGTTCTAAAATTTGAGAAAATCATCTCATTGGATTGATATTGGGCAAGTAAACATTCACTAAGGTATATAATGCATTATTCATTGTGCAAACTAAAATTAAAAACCTCACTTCTATGGCTCTATCTTGATGTTTTATTTCCACTTGTAAATGTTTTGCAAACATGGTTGCTACACCTGCATTTTTTCCTCTTTTTTGGAGGAACTGCATACTAATGGAAAAAATCTTCTATACCAGACAGTTTTATCTCTACGGGTGCAATGTGTCTCCTGTATCAGGGCCACTTGTATTTTTTCAGTTACTAAAAATTCCTTAAATGCCCATCTTTTGTGAGGGGTGTTTAACCCCCGAATGTTAATTGAAATTAATATCACCATTATTAACGCAAAATCGACTAATCCGACCGATCATATTTCCTCGACTAATATCCTTATTTATATCATTATCCATTACTGTAACTGGTCTTTCCATACATCTTTTACACTCATTCATTCTAACTTCTTATACTAGGATCTCTATACTTCAGAGATCTTCACTTACACAATGCTTTTAGATGCCTACTTCTAGGCTATCTCTCAGTTCTATTAAGAACTCATGGGAGGAGTGATTCGGTCGATATGGAGGTGGGATAATTACTGAATCTCATTTACTTTATTATTTCCCTTTCTTTTTCTTGTTTACTTTTCATATATATGTATCTATTATCTTTGCTTATCTTTTCATTGGCTTTCTTATGCCATTACTTGGTCTTTAAAAAAAGAAAAAAAAAGACACAACAACCCGCGTTGTTTCTCCATATAGTATATAGAAGTCTGAAAAAAGTACTCAAAAAGCTGGAGTGATCCAGACTAGCTGAGTATAGTACTGGAAAGAAAATAAATAAATAACCATAGAATATGGGTACAGTATAATCTGAACTGAATTGATAAGTAGATCTGTGTAACGAAATATGGTGAAACCTTGCCTTAATGGCTCACCTCCATATAGATCCAGTAAAACCTTAATACCTATTCTCTCAAAGAATCACCACTGGCTACTGACTTTATTGGGCAATTAGACATGGTCAAGTCCAGTGGCTAGAGCGTTATGAATAGGTGAATGTCAGACAGCTGACATAGGTATCTGGAATAAGGTCACTAAAAAAATCTGAATATGGTGAACGCCGAATGGCTATTGATTAACGCTAGTTGCACATAGAAGGCTTATCAATAAACTACAATCTTTGAGTTTGGATTCCAATATTGTTGAATGGGTAAGGCAGTGGCTGAGTGACAGGCAACAGAGGGTTGTAGTCAATGGAGTATATTCAAAGCTTGGGCTTGTCACCAGTGGGGTACCTCAGGGATCTGTACTTGGACCCATTCTCTTTAATATTTTTATTAGTGATATTGCAGAAGGTCTTGATGGTAAGGTGTGTCTTTTTGCGGATGATACTAAGATATGTAACAGGGTTGATGTTCCAGGAGGGATAAGCCAAATGGCTAATGATTTAGGTAAACTAGAAACATGGTCAGAGTTGTGGCAACTGACATTTAATGTGGATAAGTGCAAGATAATGCATCTTGGACGTAAAAACCCAAGGGCAGAGTACAGAATATTTGATAGAGTCCTAACCTCAACATCTGAGGAAAGGGATTTAGGGGTGATTATTTCTGAGGACTTAAAGGTAGGCAGCCAATGTAATAGAGCAGCAGGAAATGCTAGCAGAATGCTTGGTTGTATAGGGAGAGGTATTAGCAGTAGAAAGAGGGAAGTGCTCATGCCATTGTACAGAACACTGGTGAGACCTCACTTGGAGTACTGTACACAGTACTGGAGACCATATCTTCAGAAGGATATTGATACCTTAGAGAGAGTTCAAAGAAGGGCTACTAAACTGGTTCATGGATTGCAGGATAAAACTTACCAGGAAAGGTTAAAGGATCTTAACATGTATAGCTTGGAGGAAAGACGAGACAGGGGGGATATGATAGAAACATTTAAATACATAAAGGGAATCAACACAGTAAAGGAGGAGACTATATTTAAAAGAAGAAAAACTACCACAACAAGAGGACATAGTCTTAAATTAGAGGGACAAAGGTTTAAAAATAATATCAGGAAGTATTACTTTACTGAGAGGGTAGTGGATGCATGGAATAGCCTTCCAGCTGAAGTGGTAGAGGTTAACACAGTAAAGGAGTTTAAGCATGCGTGGGATAGGCATAAGGCTATCCTAACTATAAGATAATGCCAGGGACTAATGAAAGTATTTAGAAAACTGGGCAGACTTGATGGGCCGAATGGTTCTTATCTGCCGTCACATTCTATGTTTCTATGTTTCTATGTATACATAAGGCCTACGATAATGCGGCTGCGGACGACTGGTTAAATCAGAAGCCAAGATCGGCATTGGGGGTAGCATGCAGTCACTTCACTGTAGAATGAACGTCTAGCATCTAGGTATTCATATTCCCCTAGAAGTTATTGCTAGGTAACTGTAACTCTACACTTGTAGTGGTTACAATACCTACAGGGATGTGTACAGCATGCTTATCAGTATTCCCCAATGACACCTAGAGGAAAAATCCTCTATAGACCAAAAGCAAAGTAGTGACCCAAACAGGAGGAGGTGAAAAAAAATAGTAGATAAAAGTTAGAGTGACTCTATGTGCAGAACCATACTTAGAATGTTGGTTACCTGCACATAGTGATAGTGATAGTGATCTAGTGAAAAAAGAAAGGTCTGGAAAAATGATTATATTCTTAAAATCTTCTCCTCGCGGCTCTTTCATTCTGCTTGCTTTCAATATTTTTTCTTTATATTGAAATGATTGGAAACAGCATATAATATCTCTTGCCTTGTTGTCTGAAATGTTTTTAGGTTTAAATACTCTATGATATCTTTCTAGTTTCTGATTGTATTTTCCCACTTCAATCCCCTAGGCTTTCCAAAGCTTAGTCAAAAACTCTGGGATTTTATCTTGGGTGATTGATTCTGGGACGTTTCTTATTTGCAAATTATTGCGTCTCGAATGATCTTCCAAATCACCTAATTTTGTCTCCAATTCTTTGATTTTTGTTTTTACATTCCATCATTTTGTTCTTTTAGTAATTTTTCTTGAAATACCATAGATATTATTTTTTCTTCAACTATACTTATTTTTTCTGTCAGAAGTCTCATCTGACATAAAATCTCTTCGGAGTTCTGGTTAATTTGTTCCATTAGAGATTTCGACTGGGAATCTAGACAGCTTTCTAAGAATTCTGCTGTCATCTACGTACTTGATGTACTCTCAGGACTACTTGGTACCTCTTCTAGTCTTGATGTCATTAAAGATACCTTATTTGTCTTTTTTTCTTTGATTTATTTATTAGTAGGAGAGAAAAAAATTGTAGTATCTCTTTCTAGTTTAGAGTTTTTCTTGTCCCTTTTTAAGTTGGTCTTATCCTGGGATCTAGAAGCCATTTTATTAGTAATAGGCGTCCACACTTTATTTTTCTTGTTCTTTTACTATTTTTCCTTTACTGTAATTCCCTCAGGATTCGGAATAGCCAAAGCTTTAGAATTTATTATCCCTCCTTTATCTCTCTATCCCTATCTCTTTTTTACAGCTAGGTATAACTTTCCAATTCCTTACTTTTTTTTTATCTCTTTATAACAAAGGGAGGAAAAGAATAGAATATTGCATGCAAAACGGCTCTTATATATCTTGATCCCTTTCCTACTTTTCCTTCTTTCCTTCTCTCTTTCTTGCCTTCCAAATCAATCAGAATATTAGGCAGAGAGTTGAAAGAATGTATAGCAAATTCTATGCCTTAGTTAATAGATTATATTGCTAACAAACAAGGGAGCCAATACACATCTAAGAGAAGCAATAAATCCAACCAAATGCAAGAAGAATAATCATGCACTTATCTCCTCGGGTGGGGTCACCCTCCACTCTCAGCTTTTCGTGCTCTCTTCTCTTCTCTTTTTTTACTGGTATTTTACACCAGCACTTTCGCCCTCTGAAACCAATGCCGCTAAGCTCTTTGATTCGTCGTCGCCGTTTACCGGTTTAATATCAACCCGGAACTATTGCCGCTGATCTCGACCACGCCACAGCCCGCCATATCGATCTCTCCAACTCCGCCTTATGGTACGTGCCTCCGTACCTACACGCCTACATCATAATCCTCCCCCTGTTTCACTCGCTCCTGGATCAGGTTCTGAATTATGTTTTTGAAGTATTTAATCTAGCTGTATCTGACTGTATTTTGCCTGAGCATTAAGCTGCAGCTGATGACTTTGCAACAAAATTGATAATTTATTTTTCCACAGATTAACTATTTAACTGGTCATTGATAAGCTGATTGCAGAGTCTGTGAAACTTTACTTAAAAAAAGTGTTTTGTATATATTGCCACAGTTAGCAGTTTGTGTAAAATAATATAAATCTGAGTATTTGTAACAGTGCTGCAAATAAATAACCAGCCACAAAAATATTTATATATATATATATATATATATATATATATATATATATATATATATATATATAAATATTTTTGTGGCTGGGGTCAAAGATCGAGGTATACAATAAAGTTTGAGTTATACCAGTAGTAGCAAGTCGGTTGTGATGTGCCAAAACTAATTAACAGGGTTTGTGAAAACAGAAAAAAATTGGAGTCACTGATAGAAGTGTAAAAGTAAACAAAGGAGCTATTATGGTGAAGCTCACAGCACCACTAAACAGATAAGACAAATACTTATACACAGTATAAGAAAACAGCTCCACCTTAGAGAGATTGAATACCACTTGATAATGCAATATCTACAAAAGAAGGAAAAAACTGCACATAGTGTGAAACAGTACAGAAAAATTCAAAAAAGATCCCTGAGGAAGTCCACAAACTGGACAAAACGTGTTGGATATTATTTGTTGGGACTTTTATTTTGTTTTATTGTTCCCTCTGTATACTTGTCTCTTTTCCTGTTGGATTGCTGTTTTATACTCCATCGACTTTCTGCAACAAATGTTCCAGGTGGAGACAAGCCTGGATCTATTGCCCTTTTGTAAGTGCAATTTTTAAGCATTAAAGTGTCTTTTTAACTTTATTACGCTATTGGCTCTCCTTTATTATTGATAGTTACTAGCTGAAGATATCTACTTCACATATACCCCTCTATATGGGGAGAGAAGCCTGAATTTCCAGACGTCCTGTGAGTTCTCTCACTTCCCCTTTCTCCTTTTTTAATTTTTCTGTACTGTTTTACACTATGTGCATTTTTTTCCTTCTTTTGTAGATATTGCATTATCAAGTGGTATTCAATCTCTCTAAGGTGGAGCTGTTTTCTTATACTCTGTGTAATTAACAGGGTTGTTGAAAAAGAAAAACACTAACTGTCCTAGCTAGGGGTAGTGGTCATATTAAAACGTAACTTTTATTATATATAAAGTGGAAATAAAACAAAACTAAATAAACCAAAATATGTAAGAGGGGATAAAAACGGTAATGGTAAGTCACTTAGTAAATATAGTACATATATATCAGTATTGGATGTGCGGATAGTGGTAAGAACCAAATAATAACCATTGAATACAATAGTCGGTAGCTGCTGTTAGCAACTATGTTAGTTGTGTGAGGTTGCAACACTGTATCAAAGTATCAGTAAAAGCCCTTAGAGAAGAGTTTGTAGCAAATCAACCAGTGAGAGAAATGTAGTTGCAACAGTCACTCAACTCAACAAAGGCATGTAAAATGAACAATGGGAATATTGCCAAAATAGCAAAGATTGTCTAGAAAATCATATAGGTATAGAGATGTACCGAACAGTTCGCCGGGAACTGTTCGCCGGCGAACATAGCTTGTTCGCAGTCGCCATGGCGGGTGAACATATGCGATGTTCGGTCCGCCCCCTATTCGTCATGGAGGTGGGAGGGTCTGGGAGGCAGGGTCTGCTGCTGATTGGCTGGAATGTGTCTGCTGACTGTGAGGTACAGGGTCAAAGTTTACTCAATGATGACGAATAGGGGGCGGACCGAACATCGCATATGTTAGCCCGCCGCGGCAACGGCCAACAAGCTATGCTCGCGGCGAATAGTTCCTGGCAAACTGTTCGGGACATCTCTATATAGGTAGTGTCCATTTTGTACAACAGTCTGATGAAAAATGAGTACATCACAAAATAAAGTAGTATATACATACATACAGTATTTGTGATGAAATGCATTATGGGACGGGCATATATTTTCCAGCATTGCTTTGTTCTACTAGTCAGGACCTGGTTACATCACACACTATGTACAGTGCCTTGCAAAAGTATTCACCCCCTTGACTTTTTACCTATTTTGTTACATTACAGCCTTAAGTTCAATGTTTTATTAATCTGAATTTTATGTGATGGATCAGAACACAATAGTCTAAGTTGGTGAAGTGAAATGAGAAAAATATATACATAAAACTAATTTTTAGAAATATAAAACAGGAAATTGGCATGTGCATATGTATTCACCCCCTTTGTTATGAAGACCATAAAAAACTCTGATGCAACCAATTACCTTCAGAAGTCACATAATTAGTGAAATGATGTTCACCTGTGTACAATCTAAGTGTCACATGATCTGTCATTACGTATACACACCTTTTTTGAAAGGCCCCAGAGGCTGCAACACCTAAGCACGAGGCACCACTAACCAAACACAGCCATGAAGACCAAGGAACTCTCCAAACAAGTAAGGGACAATGTTGTTGAAAAGTCAGGGTTAGGTTATAAAAAATATGCAAATCTGTGATGATCCCCAGGAGCACCATCAAATCTATCATAACCAAATGGAAAGAACCTGGTACAACAGTAAACATGCCAAGAGACGGTCACCCACCAAAACTCACGGACCGGGCAAGTAGGGCATTATAGAGAGGCAGCACAGAGACCCAAGGTAACCCTGTAGGAGCTGCAGAGTTCCACAGCAGAGACTGGAGTATCTGTACATAGGACGACAATAAGCCGTACGCTCCATAGAGTTGCGCTTTATGACAGAGTGGCCAGAACAAAGCCATTACTTCAGCAAAAAACTAAATGGAACGTTTTGAGTTTGCAAAAAGGCATGTGGGAGACTCCCAAAATGTATGGAGGAAGGTCCTCTGGTCTGATGAGACTAAAATTTAACTTTTCGGCCATCAAAGAAAACGCTATGTCTGGCGCAAACCCAACACATCACATCACCCAAAGAACACATTGGCTTTTTTTCTGTTATTTTGTCCTATTTGTTGTTTGCTTCACAATAAAAAAAAAAAAAACAATCTTTAAAGTTGTGGGCATGTTCTGTAAATTAAATTATGCAAATCCTCAAACAATCCATGTTAATTCCAGGTTGTGAGGTAACAAAACACGAAAAATGCCAAGGGGGGTGAATACTTTTGCAAGGCACTGTAGGTGAAATGTAAAGTAGGTGAAATGTGGAAATATAAATGGGTGTGTCTCTGCACATTTAAAAGTCACTCAGTCAAACATAAATAGAGTTAAAGGAATGCTCTGATAAACAGCAGACGGTAACACATGCTCCAGATAAAAACACTGGACAATATACCAGCAGACTGTACTGAAAGCAAGAAGAGGATTAGGTTCCTGTAAAACTATAAAAATACATAACTGGTTGGTATTTGTTTTTTTTTAAATAATTAAAAGTTAGCTTGTGCAAATTAATCTTAGATCATAAAAGATAAATAGAATATATTTTATATATTGTAAGTTGCTTAGATTGTAATTCAATGTATTTAAATATAATGCTATCGGTAGATTTTTAAAATATATAGTTGACAGGACTTCAATATATCCTACCTGATGTTCATAATTTTGATGTTGGACCCAACTCAGGAGATTCAGGACTCAAGTACAGGTAGGGCTTAGTAATGTTTCAATTTAATTTTTATTTATTTTTTCTACCTGACAGCAATTGATCATAGATAAATAAATAAATAAAAAACACATATGTATTCAAGTTAGTTGTTTTTTGCATAATATTTTGCTACAATTTTGGGAGCAGTCATAGCAAATTTTAAACCTGCAAATATTTGTTTGTAAATTATATTATTTTTCATATATATTATAAAGCTGAAACATTAGTATGTATTACCTAATTACAACCATAAATATTTTAAAATGTTTAATGATCTGAAAAGATCTCATAGATGCCATTTCTATTTATTATTTTCTCCCTCTAGATTTCTGTGAAGACATGTTTGCTATTGATCCAGTCTCGGTGCTTCTAGCAATAACTGTCTTTCTTTTTTTGCTAAATACTTTTTATGACCGGAAAGGAAATAAGTACAAAAACTTTCCCCCAGGACCAAAACCTTTGCCAATAATTGGAAATTTGCACATTTTGGATAAAAGAAGACAATTTAAAACATTTCAAAAGGTAATATTTCTTCCAGCGGCATTGGGTAAATTAGCAGACTGTATTTACAGGCAGAAATGCAACACGTGCAAAAAAGTAAAAAATCTCAAAGTTTATTATAATATAAAATCATGGCAAATGAACACAGTGATGTTTGATATTTCGTCCATGTGAATATTGAATGACCGATATGAAAAAAACAGGCATAGTTAATTTTCAGAACACTTTCAAGGTTAGTTACTGAAGTAATAATTCAAAGTGATTTCAGAGTGAATTTAAAATTTAAGGTCAAAATAGCTGTAATGGACAACATCTCCTTTCAGCTGCTCTGGCTTTAAACTTGAAATTCACTTTGAGTTCTCACTTTAGTAAATATCTCTGTATATCTTCTCTTTTGTTTGTTTTTGCTTGCCAGTGAGATACTTCCTTTGTTTTTGGGTTAGACTGTGACTATTACTAGAAAGATATATATGGAAGGCAGGGCCTGAAGTTGTGGGAGGGGCTTGGTTCCCCTTCTTAAGGAGCTCCAGCCCTTCACCTGCTACCGGCTCAGGTCTTGAGATTTGCATAACCGAACTTCCGGTCCGTGCAAATCTCCTCTGCCACAAGCTGAACACCGAGGATTCACTTACCTGGTCCTGTTGCTCCGTTTCATCTTGCAAGATATTTCCTGTCTCCCCGGCGTCCCCGCATTTCGGCTTATCGTCATAAGCAACCGGCGGCGGTCGCGGTCGAGCCCCGTCATCTTGGGACACCACTATCCAATTACGGGGCTTACCGTTACGTCACATTTTCGAATATTTTGGCGGGAATTCTTGTACGTACGCTGGGCAAATCCGTTTCAATTCATGATTTCGTTTAATTCATTGCGCTATTGTTACGTACTTATAAACTGGCTATATAAATTGTGCTTATTTGAGACAAGACACTCATTATTCATTCATTTAAACTGCATTAGTTATTTCTCTGTGCACTTTAGCTGTGTTATATCGGCCCCTTGTGGTCATTCTACATTATTACGTTTGTTGGGGAATTAACATGGTGTGTTACATATATATCATTTTTATAGCAGCTATATGACTGGCCTCTACACCTGCATTCAGGCAAATTGCTTGCAGGTATGGCATAAGGCATTCCGTGTTCTACATACCACAAGTAATCAAGATGAGGCTTTTTTTTTTTTTTGGTTGTTATGTGACACATTAAATTCTTAAAATTCGTACAGTTTCACGTGTCATTTTCATGTTCTACTAGCCACGTGAGGTTTTGTATAACCGACATTCGTGTTACTTCTACATTTATAGGCTAGGCCATCCACGCAACCTTTTGGGGTTTGGTTCCAGGTTCCAATTTGGGATATATCTACCTGGTAGGTATCTTGGGTACAGGAGGGAGTTTAAGGTACATATCGATAACCCACTTAATAGTTATTAAATTTAATTTAATTGTAAACTCACTATTTTAATCTTGTAGGACCTACAGTTCACCTATATTACCTCACCCGGCTAAATACTCAGCTCAAACAGGTACGTCCCTTTGCCTCGAGTTTTCGCTGCAATACGCTACTATAGATAATGCCATCACGGCCATCCTCTCAGCAGGAATAGGCGCATGGCTTAGTAAGACGGACATAGTGAATGCTTTTAAACTACTTCCTATTCATCCATCCCTGTGGCATCTACATGGTGTTAAATGGCAAGAGTTATATTATTTTTTCACGCGTCTCACTTTCGGTTCAAAGAGCAGCCCACGTATTTTCAACATGTTTGCTGAGACGTTGTGTTGGATATTGCTTAACACCTATAGATGCCCCACCATTAATTATTATCTGGATGACTTTCTTTCCATAGAAAGCAACCTCTTACCTCCCAGTAGCCTCCAGGCTACAACACGGCTTTTTACACAACTAGGAGTCCCGATTTCACCGACTAAGACGGAAGGTCCCGATACGGTCATCAATTTCCTGGGGGTTGTACTGGATTCGGTACACATGCAGGCTAGCCTCCCCAGGGAAAATATTGATCGCATACTGGCCGCCATTGACTTTTACTTAACCGAACAGTCCTGCAGAAAAAAGGAGTTGCAATCCCTGTTAGGTTCTCTTAATTTTGCCATGAAAATTATTCCTCAAGGACGGGCTTTTATATCCCGACTACTCAGTCTATTTCCTAGGTTTCAGACCGACTCCTCCCGTATAATGTTAGATGTGCATGCCACCGCTGACTTACGCATGTGGAGGGAGTTTTTACGACACTGGAATGGGAAGAGCTTGTTTATACCAGTGTTATCGGATGAGTCTGTTTCTCTTTGGACAGATGCTGCGGCCACTTCCGGTTTTGCCACAATTTTTGGCAATGAATGGATGTGGGGCAACTGGCCAAAGGAAATTGCGGAGATACCAGAGTTCAAGGACACGTCTGCTTTATTTGAACTTTATCCCATTGTTGCAGCAGCGGTAAAATTGGGAGCTATCTGGTCATGGAAGTCGGTGCGGTGCTTCTCGGACAACATGGCAACATGCCATATTGTTAACAAGGGACGTTCCGCTTCCCTGGACATCATGCGGTTTGTTAGGAATCTCACATGGCAAGCAGCGAAATACATTTTTTTCCTGATTTGCGTACATGTTCCTGGGATTCTCAATGTTGCCACTGACCATTTATCCCGATCTCGTTTTCAGGAGTTCCGGGCGGCCCTACCCACAGCGGCCTTAATAACCACTCCCATACCACAGTGGCAGGAGATGATATTGGACTAAACAGATTACTCGCTCACGGATATCATCTCTCACAATTAGGGCTTTCTGTAAACACTAAAAAGGTTTATGACAGGGCTTTTCTGATGTTTAATAAATTTGTGATGGAACACAAAATTGCTGACAAATTTGCCATGAGTACTATGATTGCGTTTATTTATTTTTGCCACCTTCACTTAAAACTATCCTTCAACACTATTAAATTATACATCACAGGTATTCAACACCACATCCTCACCACATGGCCTGATAAACAACGGTTCCTCTCCTCTTACCAAGTAAAGTCTGTATTGAAGGGTATCAAGGATTCCACCCCGGCACCTACACCTTCCAGATTACCTATACATGACATTCTATTTCAGTCACTGTCAAATCTTTTTAGACACTTCACCATTTGAGACTCGCACAAATCAGGTCATCAAAAGAGCCATATACTTGGCATTCTATGGGTTCCTTCGGCCCAAATAATTTACCACTACTAATTATAACACCCCAAACTTCCTCAAAACAGCTAACCTAGTTAAAACACACGACCACTATTCACTGTTTCTACACCATACGAAAACTAGTATGAAGGGACAGACGGTCACTATTCCCTACTACCCTACTGACAATAAATGGTGTCCCGTGGTAGTCTTCGACCAGTACCTTTCGTCCATCTCAATGACACCACATCAACCACTACTGGCATTGTACGGTAAAACACTGACCATCAGTAAGTTCATGCTTTACGTAAGAACATTGTTAGTACCCCTGGGGATAAACCTGGCCAAATATTCTGGTCATTCATTTCGCATAGGAGCCGCTACTACCGCTTCAAAAAAGAATATCCCTGCACACATCATTAGGATCATGGACCACTGGAAGTCCACAGCTTATACACGATACATCCCCCAGCCAGTTCAGGAAGTACGCCTAGCCTTCAAGAATATGATTGTGTGATAATCTTATACTGTATTGTAGGCTGAATAGACTAGTTACATCTTTTTGCCCTCTTTTATTTCAGGCCTACTACGTCGTCAGTTACGGCACACCACAACTGACTTTTCATGTCCTATTTGTTTTAAAGTTACTAACTCTATGGCTTTATGCCTTGACCACAAATGGAAGGCAGGGCCTGAAGTTGTGGGAGGGGCTTGGCTCCCCTTCTTAAGGAGCTCCAGCCCTTCACCTGCTACCGGCTCAGGTCTTGAGATTTGTCCCACCCACCACTCCTCCTTTTAATCATTTCTTGAGGTAGGCCCTCTTTTATTTCAGGCCTACTACGTTGTCAGTTACGGCACACCACAACTGACTTTTCATGTCCTATTTGTTTTAAAGTTACTAACTCTACGGCTTTTTGCCTTGACCACAAATATCTATATATATATATATTTAAAAAAAAAAAAAAACATGAAATAGAAAAATAAGTAATTTTATGAGGCTAGTCTTATTTATAAATTGGAATCAATCATTTATTGTAATTTATCAATAATAATGTGTCAGACCCTCGTTTGAACATTGTATTTTTGGTGATTTCTGCATATTCCTTAGTTGTGTTTTCTAAAAAGAAAGTATCCTGAATAAGAGGTCCTGAGCGTCATTTATGTTGTGAGTTGGATTCTGCTAATGTTATCAGGTTTTACTTCCACTTGTAAGCTTAGGGTCACCTGCCGAGGTCATTTCTATTTTAAGTCATAACTGCTGTGTATGGGGCAGTGATATCACCAGATATCACCAGTTTGTTGGGATCCTATTTTCCAGTAATTTTTCTTTCAAAGAGTTGCATCATCTCATAGAAGTTAATAGTGTTCTTCTAATGCACATCTTGGTTATATGTTCATTGTATATACACCAGATAATCTAAACAAAAATCAGGAAAGCAGACCAAGCCACTATATAAATGGCTGCTGAATTATAAATATAACTTCTATCTCACCTGAAACTGTCCACTAAGTAAAAGGGGACGCTCCTTCTCAACTACAGCTATACATATAGAAATCCAATCGGTAAAACACCCAACAAATAAAAAGAGGAGTGTAAAGAAATGTACACTCTGTAGAATATGGCAAGAGAGTGCAAAAAGTAGAAATATTTAATTTTCACAAAAAAATGCATGGCAAGGAAATAAAGAAGAGCACAAACACAAATGGACTAAAACAGGAGAGCGGCCTGATACATTTAACAGAGTGTTTCTTTCTGAAGAGTGGTTTACCAACTGGATTAGCCTTGGATTAGAGAGTATCAAAGTAGGAAATACAAATGTATTAAAAATGGATAAACAAATATTATCCTTTATCATCACTGTTGTTCTTTGCAGTTAGCTGAGAAGTATGGCTCTGTATTCAGTTTTCACATGGGAATGAAGAAAGTGGTTGTACTGTGCGGCTACGATACAGTGAAAGATGCTCTTGTCAACCACGCAGATGTGTTTTCTGGGAGACCTGTTGTGCCCATCTTCCATGATGCATTAAAGGGATATGGTATGTTTATTATCAGTTAGACGTAAAAAAAAAAAAAACATTTTAACATAGTCATATTTGATTTGTAATTGAATTTTCTATTTATGACAGTCGCTGTTTTAGTTAACAATCCAAGTTTAATTAATGTGAATTAAAAAGTGACCTGCAAAAGATAACCTATTCTTTAAGCCACTCTGGCTTACAGTTTGCATTTTGCCAGTTCAATATTCATTTCCATGGCTCACTCTAGTTAATAACAGATGAGTTGTCATGATCTTGTTCAGGATAGATGTAGAAATGCACGTATTTCTAGTGCATCAAATAAGATCACAAGTTGTCTTCCCTGAAGGCTGTCTTTTAGGAAAGAGTTAAACATTTGATCATATAAAATAAAGGTTGATTGTGTTTAAATAATATGTAAGATGCACATGCAGCACATTTCTGCAGTTAATCTCTTTATGTGCATGCAGTAGGGGGTGAACAATTTCTTTACCATGCACATTTTTGCACACATCCATCATGAAAAGAAGATCATAGATTTTAGTATTTTTGTCACCTTTTCACAATAACTTACCAGATTGTGAGTAAATCTCATTCTTGTGAAAAGTATTATAAATTTGCTCCTTTACTAATAATAAGAAAGTATATTCCAATTGTGTCATTTAGGCTGGCTAAAATTCCATAGATGGTTACAAGTAGTTGTTGTTTAATGAAACTGTAACTTTGCATGTATCTGTGGAATATTTTAGATTGGTTAATATGATTGTTGTATTGACATTTTAGCAAATTTCACGTACTTAATTTAGGTGTCGTTTTTGCTGATGGTGAAAACTGGAGAGTGATGAGAAGATTCTCTCTTACAACACTACGCGATTTTGGAATGGGGAAAAAAGTAATAGAATCTCTGATTAACGAGGAATGTGATTCATTGGTGGAAGTATTTAAATCATACAAAGGTAAGTGATTACTCTCAATAGGGGGAAACGTGCTTAACCCCTTAAGAACACATGACATGTGTGACATGTCATGATTCCCTTTCATTCCAGAAGTTTGGTCCTTAAGGGGTTAAAAGTCAATAGGTTTTTCCTCTTAGTTGCTCATTGTGCAAGTTTCTGAAGAACTTTCAGCCAAACATTACTATCCAATATAGATGCTAATGACATCATGTGCATGTTAGTGACATCACAAGTATGAGTGTTGAGTGGGTGTTCAGACATTCAGAAGGAGAGCATTTAGACATCGGATATATATAGTTAGAGGTGAAAATATATTTATATATATTTGTTTAGTTTTGTTTTCTTATAATTACAGGAAAGCCGTTTGAGAACACAATGATAATAAATGGCGCTGTATCCAATGTAATTGTATCTGTACTACTTGGTCATCGTTTTGATTACAATGATCCAACATTTTTAAAGCTTCTTGGCATAATCAACTCTAATGTTAGGAATATAGGAAGTCCTATAATTTTGGTAAGTATGTCTTTTTACCATTAAAATTTTTCAAGATTTAATAGTTTGCTGTTAGAGTAGAGTAGAGATCTTCAGCCATCCTGAAGAAAGTTCCTATCAGACTGTAAAGGTTGACTATGTGAATAAGCATAAGTATGTCTGTGTATATATATATATATATATATATGTAATAATGTAATAGCCTTGGCACTCACCCCTTTGATGGTATTAAACGGATATCATGCCTTGGTGCAACCTTAGCGTGCAAAAATATTCTAAAGAAATAGCAGGTGCACTCGCAGGTCTTTTTTCCAAAAGTTTATTTTATTGAAGTTACATACAACTTGTCCCAATCAACATTTTGACCCCTACAGGGTCTTTTTCAAGATCAACTTTATAGGGTAAAGAGTGAGAATATATAGAGAATGTAAAATAATTACTTACCAATACAGTGTGTGCAGTAATCAAACACCCGACTGAACCCGGAAGTGCATAGGCAGGACACGTTGACTAAACATGATGATGCGTACAATAGCCTGGGCGTTGCTATGCAACGTGTATACAACAAGAAAAACGTGTTTCCCCAGTGCTTAGCCTGAATGCGGTGTGTTTCCAAATAGAATATAAAGAATGTAAAAACAAGTAGGACGGAGGATTAAGTAGATGAATCTCTACTATAACAATATAAACTGTATAAGGAGCCTCCATATACTACGCATACTGCACTTTGGAAATACCTGTGTCAACCATAACTACATATCCTAAGATGGGGATCATACCGTCCAAGCGCATCACAGCTGAGCTCTGTTATAGCTCTTTTAAATGTGAGTGGATTGTGTGGAGTTACTATTACCAATTCACGATATTAGCTTACTGTATTGCACTATTATTTTTATCATTTTTTTATTCCGAGGTTTGATTTATTGGAAACACTCGAAGATATATGTATGTACATTTTGTATTTATATAATTATTAGGCACGGTATGCGCCACCTTTTTGTTCTCTCTAAATACCTATACGTATGCCACAGATAATCGTACTATTACTCCATAGTGTTATCTAACTATATAAACTGAGACAACAGGCTAAGTCTAACCATCATAAAACATAATAAATTAAATTAAAGAAACATAGAATAAGTACTTTCTTCATTAAGGCCCTTAGGTACAACGCTGTCCAAGCGATCGAACCAATATGCTTCCCTGTTAAAGCAATAGTCCAGATCTATCACCCCCATGGGATAAAAGGGGGATATGATCTATGACTATGAAGCCTAATGTTGGAAGTCTGTGGGAAGCTGCCAGATAGTGTTTAGCAAGCGGTTTATATACAGTGTATATATATATATATATATATATATATATATATATATACACGCATGTATTGCGATATGAGTAGAGAATCTTTACGTTTTTCAGGGTGATAGGTGGGGGCTGCTAGCGTGTGCCTCTCTGTCTTTTTACAATGCAGTGTGTGTCCTAATTTACCACCATCTTCATGAATGGGGATATCCAAGAATTGTATATATATGTCGCTGTATGTCAATTTGACTGGGAGTGGTAACAAATTAATCTTGGTTACCATGTCTTCAAGTTCCTCCGCGGACCCTTGCCAGAGTAAAAACACATTATCCACAAATTGATAATACATAATGATTTTCTCTGCTTGTTGACTTAATATGTGTTTATTTTCAAACTGGAACATATTTGCATTAGCTGATGAGGGTGCCATTGCTGCCCCCATCGCTGTTCCGGACAATTATAAGAAAAAAATGTTCCTCAAACCTAAAATAATTGCATGTAAGTGCAATGTGTAAAAAGGCAAGCAAATATTCAATCAGGGGACCACAGTATTTGTTTGATGTGCTTAGAATATCTGAGTGCCTACATTTTTATCCTCCAGAGATACTGTGTTAATCTTTTTCAAGATATCATTGGTGTCGCAGATACATGTAGGAAGATCCAACACAGATTCCTTGATACAAAAGTCAACATATTTTGTAATGGGTTCAAGAAGGCTGTCTCGGGCCCATACGATTGGTCTGGGGGGGTTGTTGGCATCCTTGTGAATCTTTGGAATCGTGTATAACACAGGATTGGATGTTCTACAAATAAGAATTTAGTACTTTATTATCCAGGTAGCCCATCTGTAGGCCAAAAGAAATGTGATTGCTTATTTTCTTTTGGAATTTGATGAGCGGATCGAAAGTCAATCTCTGGTAAGTAGTAGGATCTGAGAGTTGACGCATAATCTCAAGTTTGTATTGATTGTAAGACATAATGACAATGGCTCCTCCTTTGTCAGCTCGGCGTATATTAATTTTGGATCTTTTTGGAGATCTTTTAGAGCTGTTTTTTTCTGAGAAAGTTAGATTTTGTATGTGGTCTAATGGGTTTTTTATAATCTGATCCATATCCATTTTAAGCACTTGCATGAATGACTTAATTGAATTGTTGGACGTTTTAATATCCCTTTTGTGCCTAGCTGGAAATTGATTTTTTTTTTAATTACAGTTTGCTACTCCTTACGGTGTTCATTGCTGCTCACTATACGTTGCAACTTATACAGTTCAATATTCCATTTTAAAGGATTCTAGTTTAGTAACCGGTACGAATGCGAGTACTTTTTGTTAATATCGAGTAATGATCCTTTGTTAGTACTTTGTCCGATAAGATGAACACAGTGGTCATTTCTTAATTATCGGCGGTTTTCCCATATAGCCTGCACTTCTTTCTTCCCTTTTGCCCTCTGCGGGGGATCGCGTTCTCCTTGTACCTCTGGTGTTCATTTGTGAGGTGCCTGGGGATTCGTGTGGATGTATATCTCTAAAAAAGGAGCCGATCTAATTCGCTGTCTATCATCCTTGGTGTCTGCGTCTAAAGTGGATTCACCTGAACTGATATCTCTCATTTGTAATGATGGTTTTCTTATACAATATCTATATCTTGGAAGGTGGTTTCCTTCTGGAGCTCTGCGTGCAACTTAACCATCTGTAAACTTGATGGTATTGCTAGTCATGGAATACTTTTGCCAGTTTCTGCTTCTTGAATCTGATTAATTTATTCTTGTATTTATTGATATCATCCTGTAGCTTTAACATCTGTTCAGTCGCTGCAGAAAATTGAAGGGTTAGGCTATTGGACACCTCAAATTCTTGGATGGATTGTTTCACTAAGGTCAATTCTTTACCCACTTCTTCCACCACTATGACCATCCAGTCCAGGGAACACTTATTAGCTATATTCATCCACTTCTTGCAGAATTCTGCATTTTGCCTCCCTATGGTCGGTGAATTCCTCACACGCAAACCTCTAGGTATACTCTTAGCTCTGCAGTAGTCAGAGATGAATATTCCATGTAGATCTAAGTCCACTTCTTGCTTTCTTAGTTCCACCAGATCATTGTACAGATCTTTCACTGTGTTGGTGTGGGATAGATCTTTTGCAGTCTGGGGCCATAATATTACCTTTGCCTGATACTCAGAAATAGTTAAGGTTTCAGCTGTATCCACCAAAGCGCCAGCGTTTTTACTCTGGCAAGGGTCCGCGGTTAATTTGTTACCATACCCAGTCAAATTGACATTAACATACAGCGACACAGAGATACAATTCTTGGATATCAACATTTATAAAGATGGTGATAAATTAGGACACACACAGCATTGTAAAAAGATGGCTAGGAACACACTATTAACAGCCACCAGCTACCACCTTATAACCTGTCCCTGCGGACTATCATATGTAGGTAAAACCGACTTGACACTACGGGACTGTATCACATGCAATGTATGATCATATAATGTAACTAAACCCCCCATTATTTTTGCCTAGATTAGATGTTTTAAAAAAAAAAAAAAATCTGTCAACATTGAAGTTGCTGTTTAGTGGATAGGTGAGTGCGCTGGATCTTGTGTATTGTATATATATCACTAAGGTAAAAGGGAACAGGTTTAGCGAGAATTAATCAAAATTAAGCCAGCAAACCAAGAGAAGGGGTTCACTCTAAACCCTTCAGGAGATCAAGAAGAACGACAAAGGAAAAATGGCTGCACCACAAAAGTACAGGAATGACAATAAAGTACTATTATCAATTATATACAGTAGGTGTGTTAAATAAAATAGTCCAAAGCAGTCTTAAAAATAGTCCAAAATATGCTATGAATTATTACCCCTTTAAAATGAATTTTGAAGTGCACTAGGATGAATTTTGAAGTGCAATATGAATTCTTGGGTAGGCAGTAGGTCCTTGTATCAGCGAATATGATGGGTAGAAGATTTGCTAGTGTAATCCATATATATGCAAGACAAGAAATCGAGAAATCCAATAGTGCAATATATCAAATGTTTTCATTTGAAAAAGCCCTAATGTAGTGAAAGAGATTATGGAAAATACTTTGTATTTTATTTGAAAAAAGGATGTATTGTTCATTATTCTTGCATACTGTGCCAATTACATTTTGTTTTAAATCATTTTATTCTTAAAAATACATTTACCTCTTGGCTTCCTTGTTTACTGTCTACTCCATAGACATTCCAGGTGGGGATCTTACCACCAGAGCCTTATCCGTAGAGACAGGGCCAGATTAAGAGCCCAGTGGGCCTGGTGCTGACAATTATGATGGGCCTAATTACAAAATCTTATTGACCAAAAACACTAAAACAGTCCTACCTCCTAAGCGTCATGTATCGGATGGAGATGGTGCTGGAGGGAAACTCATAGGATGCAGCTATGAGAAAACACATACCCTATGCTAATCCCATGCTTTCATCTTGCAAGTAAACCCATACCCCCTAACAGCAGTGTCCAGTAAAGCAGGAAGTCTATGGATGGGGTAAAAGGGTGGGCCACTGATACAAATCACATAACCAGAGCTGCCGAAAGGGGCAAACATACACAAAAAGGGGATATGTCTGTGTCCCCATGTCTCCTAGTCCCTTAGTGTCTGTGTCCCCATGTCTCCCAGTATCCCCATGTCACTAGGACACTAGGGGACATTGAGAGACATTGGGACACTGAGATACTAGGGAACACTGGGAGACCTGGGGACACTGAGACTCTTGGGGACACTGGGAGACATGGATACACTGGGTGACTTTGAGACATGAGGGGTCACTGGGAGACATGGGGCACTGAGACACTGTGATACATAGGGGACACTGTGATATGTAGGGGACACTGGAGACTTGGTAAAGACCTGGGTACAGGTCAAAACGTTGCGGTGTCCAATAAACCTGCTTAAATCTATCACAGTGAGATTTGTTTATTTTATACTAGGGGACACTGAGACACTTGGGGGCATTGTGAGACATGGGGACACTGGGAGACTAGGGGATTCTGAGAGACTAGGGGATTCTGAGACACTAAGGACACTGAGACACTAGGGGACACAGAGACACCAGGGACACTGGGAGACATGGGGATACTGAGATACTAGGGACACTGGCTGGGAGACATGGGGACACTGGAAGTGCCCCATATCTCCCAAGTCTCAAAGTTGCCCAGTGTCCCCCATTGTCTCCATGTTTCTCAGTGTCCCCTAGTGTCTCAGTGTCTCCATGTCGCCCAGTGTCCCCTAGTGTCTCAGTGTCCCCATGTCGCCCAGTGTCCCCTAGTGTTTGTATCCCCATGTCTCCCAGTGTCCCGATGTCACTAGGACACTAGTGGACACTTAGAGACATTCGGACACTGTGAGACATGGGGACACTGAGACACTGGGAGAGACATGGGGACACTGAGAAGACTTGGGGACACTGAGAAGACTTGGGGACACTGAGACACTAGGGACACTGGCTGGGAGACATGGGGACACTGAGAGACTAGGGGCCACTAGGAGACATGGGGCCACTGCAGTCCCTAGTGTCTCATGGGCCCCATGTTCCCCAGTGCCCCAATGTCTCATAGTCCTCAGGTCTCTCGCCGTCCCCTTGTCTCGCAGGCTCGGAGCTGCTGTCTGGACTCTCTGTGCAGAGCTGCTTCCCCGCGGATCAGTGAGCAGAGAGAGGCTGGGAGGGAGATGCTGTAACTTCTTATCCCTGCCTTTCTCAACACAAAAAGCGACCCCTACTGGCCAGTGCTGGTATTGCAGAATAATCTCTGTTTATACTGAGACAGACATTTGTATTGCCTGTATTACTGCAATATCGGCACAAGGCTAGGCAGTCACAAATATCTGAGAAATACTTCTGAGAAATACCCGGGAACCATAAGAAATACATGAGAAATACGTGGCAACCCTAAGGGTGTGCAAAATTATTATTTATTTATTTTTAAATCAATGGGCCTATTCCATGGGCCTGGGCCTGGAGCTGCAGCTCCATCAGACCCTATGTTAATCCGGCCCTGCGTAGAGAAGTTTGAGAGGCTGAAAATAATAGGTTTCTCTTATTTGTCCTAACAGGATCAGGCATTTCATCCATCCTTCCTTTTCCATTTTTATTTAGCTGTACAACATGTTTCCATCTTTGGTTCGCTTGTTACCTGGAAGTCACAATATCGTTTTTGAAAATGTCCAGAAGTTGAAGACATTTATTAAAGAGACATTTACAAAGCACAAGGACCAGCTGGACATAAATGACCAAAGAAATTTCATTGATGCATATCTTGTCAAGCAACAGGAGGTAACCACAGAACTTTGTTCAATTTAAATGGGAACTTGACTTATACAAAACATATTGATTATAGGGTCATTTTCAGCTAGATATTTGAATTTAGTCTAAACATATGACAAGGTAAATCATGACACTATAGTCACCAGGTGGTATAGTCAGTCTCTGCAGGCTTTTTACAGTAAACACTGTCATTTCAGAGAAAAGGCCATATTTTCTGAATACCTCGAGTGAGAGTTTTATCTTCAAATTCTGTTATTTGATTTTTTTTAACACTGTGGGCAATGTGTTCCAAATTGACTGTTCAGTTTAATTTGCAAACTGATCCATCTGTAAACAAACTGAAAAGTCAGACTTAGAAACAATGCTTAAATCTGCAATCAAATAGCATTTAGCGATTAGCCAGTTTAATATTTGTTTTATTTTGACTTTTATTTGATGACTCTCTATGAAGTTCTGTAAACTAACCAAATTGCTGGCATTAACAGCCTTACGCATTATCAGTATGCATAAATGTATAGCTTTTTTTTACCAGATTGTTTTTCATTTTTATTTTACAATTCAGGAAAAACCCAAAGGATTATTTTTCCATGATGATAATTTAACAGCTCTTGTGGGCAATTTGTTTGCAGCAGGAACAGAAACAACCTCCACGACTCTTCGATGGGGCATTCTGCTAATGATGAAATATCCAGTGATCCAAAGTAAGGCATTGTTTTTTTGTAGGTGGCTTTGTTACATATCAAAACATTGGCCTTACTGGATTTAACTTGTAATGTAACTAATTAATTCAACAAGTTTCTGAAATCAAGGAGCTCTGATGGGCTTTTCTGAAAGTAAATTTTTGATAACACATATATAGATTAGATTAGACAGAGAGGTAGGCAGACAGACAGACAGATAATATGAAAAGATTTGTCTAAACTTGGCCTTTTGTTAATAAACAATCGATATTCCCTCTTAACACTAACAATCGTGCAAATAACTGTTGGCTATTTCATTAAGTGCTTACATTTTTTTTTTTACTATATTCACACAATTTTTCATCATCCTTTTCATATGTAAATTAAACATTAACCAATTCAGTTCCATTTTATTTGCAACAATAATAAACAACAAATAATAAACAACAAAATATGTGTATTTTGGTTCGTTCATAACACTATTCACACAAACACATTTTTTTTAATATAACATGTGCACATGGAAAATATCAAATGTGACGTGATCTAAATGAATATTGTGGAAAGAAGGAGAGATGGAGGGCTGCAAGGATTCCTATACTGCATGCTGCATTGTCGCCACACATGGGCATATTTTAAACATTAAAAATATAAAAAGGTGATATCACAATCTTTGTTTATATTTACTTTTTCAAGATATATTCACAGACAAGTCCTTTTTGTAGTAAAAGCAATTATACATAGACCCTGTGTAATACAAATATAAAACATACAACAGTGTAATTTGTTACAACCACAAAATTCATATAAAGATAAATAAATAAAAAGCACAATTCATTTCAACCACATATGTTCTCATCTGAGGAAGACCATATATGGTCGAAACGCGTTGTTTTTATTTATATATCTTTTATATGTTTGTTTTTATATATATTGTTTTAATTAAATTCCTTTTCATACAATTTTATTTTGTTCCTGAATCCTCTGGATGGTATCTTCATTTCCAACTTCTGGAGGAACAACACCAGCATCCAGTTATCCCTATTTGTGGATGAAACACATCTATAGTTCAGAGCCACTCTTTACAATGGCTCTGTAAATTGGGTCTATGCATAATTATTTTTCTCCGAAAAGGACTTATCTGTGAATATATATTGAAAAGGTAAATGTAATCAAAGTTTTCGCTATCACCTTCTTATATTTTTAGTTTTCTGTCTATATAGTATATAAAGTGACTATACACTGAGGTGTTCTTAGCTGAACTGGTTTATATTTTTAAAATTTAGCACCTTTTTTTCCCTTAAAAAATGTTGGTTCTTAATATTTTTTTTTTTTATTATTCTTTATTTTGTTTGTGCAGAGGTGAAACAAGTGGCTTTGCACTGCCACAACAGCTTGTGCAACCCGGTAATATACATAGTTAAACACATGGCAGTAGGGATAAACATTGCACTATTTTTTTAAAGGTAGATTAGTAAACAGATTTATGTCTAAATCGTTAATAAATGACAGATATGCATATATGTACAGCTGATGCAGGCCGTAAGAGCAATGATGAGATTTGCACACATTTTTAAATGGGAAGGTATTCGTGAGTTGATGTTTGCAAGAGTAGGCTATCTTGCTTTTGCCATTACTAAGAGCTAAGCAGGTTACACATGCGCTTATCAGTTATTGTGGTCTGGAGCTGCGGTGTATTAGTATTGGTGCCTGATAAGTAACTAACAGTGCGAAGACATTAACTAAACAGTGCTAAGCATAGTTAAGACATGGTTGATTAGTGTCTAAACATTCCTGAGTAGATTACTGACTGGCCTCTAGGCCGTCCAGCCGCAGTGGCTGCATGTTATTTGCTAGGCGAGATCCAGGTAAGGACAACACAGACATATTTTAACTCGTTAGGATTAACATTGAGGGTTCCTTGTCATCAGCCTGCATCTCTAATGTTATGCTACTATGTGGTTTTCAAGGAAAATAGAACAAATTTAAGGCACCGTGAAGTAGGAATAGCGCTATGTAACATTAGCTTGTGGAAGCGTTGCCTTTTATACCCCAGTGTATGGGGGGGGCCAAGTCAGGGTGTGCTCATGTGGCTATCCGATGCCCATCTGTGGCTGAACCTAGTTGTTAGAACTATATACACTTTTGTAATACTTTTATGTCCTAGAGAGGACTGTGCTTTCCGTTGGAAGATTAAACCGGCCTCTGTATGCGTTTCTGTGGTAGTAGCTTGACTTTTGTATATTAGCAGGCTTTAACAATATATTGATGGACGCATGCTAGGATAATATGCTTGGTGTAAGATCAATATAAAGGGAAGACAGGGACCATGTCTGCAGGGGTTAGTTAATGCAACGATCGTGTCTGGTGTGACTTTTAAATCTCATTTTGTTGCGGGCATATTGTGCCTATGCATGTGAGTTATAGGGAGAGGAGCTAGCCGACCACCCCAACATGTGAGTGTTGAGGGGGATGTTGGTTACAAAGCTATCTGCAGGGTTAAACAACAAAAACTATAATACAAGAGCTGTATATTTACGGCACATCAGCAATATTCAGGCGAGAGAGTGAGTGAGTTTCTTTAAGTCCAACTGGGTCTCGGGGGTTGCAAGTCTGGTCTGTACTGGGTGTTGTCATCGGGCATGTTCATTTCTGGGGGGGGATGTGGTTGTCAGTTTAGGAGTTTACCGTCCGTGCCCTCAGGTATTTGGTGTCCATTGGTGCTGTTCGAGCTGTCGTGACATACAGTCCGGTAGGAGCTTGGGCAATAGGGTTGTGTCCGTGAGTTTGCGCTGTGTCTTTACCGGTGTCCGGCGGTGAGTCTGATTCTCTTGTGGGTGCGCGGTGCGTTGCTCCTAAGTTGTGATCGCTGCATAGGAGCCTGGTGTGGCGCCCTGGGGGATGAATGGGGTGATCCGTCCCGGATTCCAGGTGTGTGTGCGAGTTGGTGAGTTGTTGTTGGTTGACCCCTCTTTGGAGAGAGAGTCTTGTGGCAGCCCCAGGGTCTGCAGAATGGCCGAGGCTTCCTGGATGTCCTGGACGGTATATGTAGTTGTCCCCTGTAGTACCGCCAGTGTTCTGGCGGATCGCCAGCGGTAGACTATTTTGTGGTGTTAGAGCACTGAGGTTAGTGGTCTAAGCGACCTGCGCCAGGCTAGAGTGGCCCTGGACAGATCCGCATAGAACGACAGTTCCATGTCCTCGAAGTGGAAGGGGGTTCTGCACTGTAGGGCAGTGAAGATCGCTGCCTTGTCTCTTGTGTTGCGAAGGGTGATGATGGCATTCCTTTGTGGCTGTGGTCGGTGCACCTGCTGGTTTGGGTATCCTAAAGACTTCTTCTGGGATAATTGGTGTAGGCTGCTTGTGTGATATCGCCAGCAATAGGCGCCCCAAAACTTTTGGCAGTTTAGCCTCCGGCACGTGGTCCGGGACTCCCCTTATCTTAATGTTAGTTCTCCGCATGGCATCTTCTTGATTCGCGAGGCAACGCTCATAGTGCTGGGTTTGCTTTTGCAGGTCTTGCATGGACTGTTGAAATGTGGCGATCTCCTGGGCCTGAGATTGGGAGGCTTCCTCCATTTTGACGATGCGGCCTGTCAGGCCTCGTAAGTCTGCGTGGAGCGCTGTCACATCCTCGTGGATGTTTCTTTGCAAGTCCGCTAATAATGCTTTTAAGACCGCTGTGGTAATTGGCTCCGAGTCTGCCTCTGTGCCTCGTCGTTTAGCCTTCGGTGGCGGGTTCGGAGCCCATAGGTGGTCTTCCTCCGCGTCGTCTGACAGTTCCTCTGAGAAATCTGAGCACCCGCCATGCAACGCCGCCATGTTGGTTTCATTGGCGCCCTGTGCTTGCCTCCACATTTCCCCGATTGTGAGCCCCGAGGTGGGCTTGTTGGGTATCATTTTTTTCCCCTTGAGCCCCATTCGGTCCAGGGGTATTTTTTAGCCATTTTGAGGTATGAGGGGGGTTGTTTTAAGTGTTTTTCCCCGTGTAAAGGTCGGAGCTTCCAGTCGGTTCTTAATATATTAAACATTGTAATGTCAGTTTTCAGAATTATATATTTCCGCCAGACCTATATGAATGATTGTGAAACATGAAATGCCCCATCATTTAAACCCCCTACAAAGACAAAGCACCCTGTGATGGTACCAAAACCACTATTGAATACTGCATCCAACTACCCCCACCCCTTCCAACTTTTGCTTTCTGTACCCCATCCCCCTCTTAACCAAATATATGCAAAATCATACAAATAGAGAATTAAAAAAGAAAAACCCTACAAAAACATATGTAAAAATAAATAAATATTTTATGTAATTATACTTTATTTTAATATGTAAGTATAACAGAGACGTCTGTATTTCACATACTGTATAGTTACCTTGTATATACATTTGTGTATACATTTTATATACAGGATTGGCCATAATTCAAAGTAGGATTTGACAGGTAAATAGGTGTTTGTAGTTACATTTTTTGTTTCAGGTACATATTATAAATGAGCATTGGGAGATTCATCATGGGTAATTTCATAAAGGAATGAGTAAAAATAGTCACATTTTATCTTTAAAATGGCAGGTATACGATTACATTTCTTTACATCCTTTAGTGGAAAATCATCCTGCAATGTGATTTCAATAGGATGGAGCTACTGCCCATACAGCCAGGGCTACAATAGACGCACTGATACAGCTGTTTAGGGAGTGGATCATTTCCAGAAATACCCAGATTAATTGGCCGTCATGTTTGCCCAACCTTTATGCTCCCAATTAGTTCCTGTAGGGATATCTGAAGGAGCAAGTGTGTGTGAACAAACCATGTACACTTGAGTAGCTCAAGGAGAAAATAGGTGCAGAAATTTGAACGCTAGAGTCTCAAATATTAACTAATGTTATGAACAATGCAATCAAAAGAGCCTGATTTTATGAGGTAGTAAATTAAGTTCATCTAAAAGATGTCATCTTCCTTAACTAGTCAAACAGATCTCCATACTTTAAGCATTGATTGAATGTAAAATCATTGACATTGATGCATTAACAAAAAATTTGTAATGACTCCTCAAACCCTACTCTGAATTTTGGCCCACATTCTATGTTTGAAATTAAATATACACTTTACTATTTAGGATAAACCTGGGTGGGGGGCGGAGGGAAGAAGCTTGGTATAAAATCTGTAAATACTAGAAACTAGTAGTAACCATATTAAAAATGATATATTGTATACATAAATGTATGGATTTTGAATATTTTGTGTGAAGCTTTGGCAGGTGCATGTTTAATAAATACAAGTAAATATATGTAATTCTGGACATCAGTACACCAACATAGAAATGATAAATAGTTTAATGCCATACAATTTCTATTGACAGAAAATGTCCAAAATGAAATAGACAATGTGATTGGATCTTCTCAGCCTCAAACAGAACACAGAAAGGACATGCCATATACAGATGCTGTCATTCATGAAATTCAAAGGTTTGGTAATATTGTACCTAACAACCTTCCACATGCAACTACTTGTGATGTCACATTTAGAGGATATTTTATTCCTAAGGTGAGTGAGTACCTTGCAGTATACTTATTTATATTTGTTATGTTTGTGTCATGTACTTCATGGTTTACTGTATTACATATAAATACATATAAATCGATCGTTTCACTGTCATTTTATGAATATTTAACAACTATGCATGAGGTTAAAGTCAAATGAACAATCTTGGTTTATTAATTCCAATGGGCTGATAAAAATGTGTAATAAGATGCAATGAGTCTCACGTAGTTTCAAAATCTGCTTTTTAATCCAATATAATATGTGAGTATATAAAGGTAGAAATGTTTGCTTATTTCTGTGTATGTTCCTTGTTTGTCAAGCAGAAAATAATTTTGGAAAGCAATATAATTAAAATAATATTATTGACATCAAACATGCACCATCTCAAAAATATTTTCAAACAATGAAAGAATATAGTTACTAAGTTATATTTATATCTGTAGTGGGTTTTATAATGATCTATAATTCAATAGTTCCAGTTATGCTCACACCCTACTACAGCCTAGTTTACATTAAAGTGACACTCCAGACCCCTAAAGCATTTTAGCTTCCTGAAATACTTTTTGTTTGAAGAGTATGTCCTCTTTTTTTCATTTTACAAAAGTGCAGGGTTTAACAGAAATTGGCAGTTTTATACCTTGACCTTGTTACACACTCGCGGATGTCAACCAGGTAACTCAGTCCTGTTACTTCCTGGTTGTTTAACAAGGTGCAGTTAAACTCAAGAGCTAGGCAATTGCCCAGAGCACCTTCCTTGCAAAATCTTCTAGTTGAGCTGAGTTGGGATGTCTGTAATTGGGCAGCAACATGAAATATGGAATGGGGAATAGGGGAAGGCTTGCAAAGTCTGTAGACAAAGGATAGCTGTTTTAAGATTAATCCCATGTAAAAAATATATATGTATATATTTTTTGATGCAAGAATGCTTTCATTGGGGGTATAACTACTTAATAATTAGAGTTTTTTTTTTATTCAGACAGTGCAATGGCCCTTTAACAACGGGCCTGCATTCAGCTGTGGAACCACTATTATATTGTAGTTTATTTTTAAAATATATTATTGGTATTACACAATTAGTACAGACAGATACTGGATATTGTTAAATCGAGGCCAAGAAAAAATATACAGAATTTGTACCTTGTTCCTGGATGTTCCTGGATGTCCCTGAGTTGAAAAACAGCAGAGCTCCCAAAATAAGTCCCCTCTTCAAAGGCCTCCCACAATAGGCCACAGCCAACATAGTCCTCACCTTCTGGAGGGTCGTCATCGCCTAGCCACAGGTACTGCTGGACTGCATACCATCGTAAGGCCCGGTAACCATTGTCCACCCACACCAGTTGCTCAAGTTCAACCACCCATTCCTTCAGGGGCTGCGCTCCTAGCAAATGTATCCGCAAATCCAGTTGATTATGAAGTCAATGTTCTGGGGTTGGGAGGTATTCCTTCCGGAGAACCTGAACTTCCTCAAGTACCTCGTTCCAGAGTTCCTTTCGGATCTGGTCCCTAAAATCCAGTTCACTCTCTCCCAACAATGTGTACAGAGCATCCTGTAGTCTCCTCTGGAACTCCTCCTCGGATGTGGATGCTGCTCGGGTGCTGCCTATATCCATTTCTCTGAGTTCCAGACAATGTGAAGGAATACCAGTTATGACTTGGATGTTTCCACAATAGCTAGGAAGACATCTCACTGCTGCCAACCAATTGTGGCAGACTGACTGGGTACCTCCGCCAAACACAATTCTTAGCTATCGCTGGGAGTGCTTATGGTGATAAGCACTTTTAGCCCATAGTTGCCGCAACTTGGCTGGGGTCTCGCAGTCTCTTCCCTTCCTGGACCAGGGTCCTGGATCCAGCTCCCAGTGGTCAAAGCTCTCATACAGAGAGTATAGCTGTATAGTAAATAATTATAGCCAGTATAGCAGTTCCCCCCATTATATCAGTGGCCAGCACTCATAATTTATACATACATTTTAGCCCCCAACAGCCTCATTTACAAACAATAGGGCACATAAAGCACTATAGTACAAGGAAGAGTGGGGTCAGACAAGAGCAAGTGTCCATGGGACAACACCCTGCTGGGGAAACAATATGACAGAAAAAAGGGGAAGGAGGAGAGGCACATACAAGCAATATATTCAATATACCCTGCACCAATAATGGGCACAGGGTGACCAAAAGACAAAAGGAATCTGGGGACCTACATATAGTGTCTGCCTTCCATCCCCAGTGATGGTGACTACCGTCACAATAATGTTCCTTACAGGTGGACTTTTCCCCAACTACAACTTAATACCGATGGAAAGTCAATAACAACTGTTAAATTCATCCACTGATAGGCATATTGATGGGGATTTCAAAATCCAAATATTTTCCCTCTCTCTCTTACTAACAGGAGTTTCTTTCTGTTTGATGTATGTATTCCTTAACTTACTTATAGTTGTTTTTTGTTGTTTTTTTAAAAAATTGGTTTCATAATGCTAATATTATGCTTGAAATCCTTATGTTTTACAGCTTACTCAAACTCTAATATTTTCTTCCTACTAACTGTTCATTACAATGGTATATGCTTAAATGTATTTGTGGTCTGCATAGTGACTGAAATCACTAAAATAAATAAATAAAATATCCAAGCTAGAAAACTTGTTGAAATATAGTTTTGTTTCTGTTCTTGCCAATAAATAGTAGTTTATCTTTTTTCAGATTTCAAAAGTGCCTTGTATAGTAGATAAACCATGTTGTTTTGCAAAACCGTTTCCAGGAGAATATTTCCCTCTTTCTAACACTAGGTGGCAGAATAATAGGCATACGCATTCTATGTAATTGTATATGTTTTCCATTACAAAAAAAAAACCAAACAAATGTTGACTGTTGACCCTATATTTATTTTCTGTCCATTTTTTAGGGAACAGATGTCTTCCCAATTCTGGCATCTGCGCTGCAAGACAAGGCTTATTTTGAAAGACCTGAAGAGTTTTATCCTCAACATTTTCTTGACTCAAAAGGAAATTTTGTGAAAAATGAAGCATTTATCCCCTTTTCAGCTGGTAAGACCAACTTGGCAATGTGGCTTTCACTGGCACTCACCTTCTCTCCAGCCACATTAATGATGCAGCATTTACATTTTTTATGCCAATATAAATTCCATCCTGTACTAATTGATAGGTAAAGAGGTGAAGGCTATAGATGCAGTAACATCCACTCCCAAAATGTTTGACAAAAAAATTGGATGCCTTCAATACAATCTCCAATACAATGCCTCCAATACATCATAACCACAATAATGTGTTGTAGTTAAGGTGCTTCTACTGCTCCTTTAAGGAAATGTTTTGAAACTATTCCATTAATCAAAAAATAGATACTCTTATATTGTTATTATTCTTACACAATTAAAAACTAAATCCTACACTTACCTTATCTAACTATTCTTTGTGTGTATATTCCAGGTCGAAGAAGCTGTGCTGGGGAAAACTTAGCTAAAATGGAATTGTTCCTGATCTTTACAAGACTTATGCAAACATTTACATTCCAGCCTCCACCTGGGGTAGAGGTTGATCTCACCCCTGAATGTGGTGCTGTTTTAAGGCCATCTGCGCATGAGATCTGTGCTTTGCCACGTAATTAGGGCACATTTTAGATGGTGACTGTTTGGATAAGAAACAGATTTCCAAAGAATCTGAAGAATACAGAATTTTAGCATACTTCAATGAAGCTCTTTTTTTCTTTTTTAAGTATAAAATGGACTCTACATTTTAAAATTTAAGAAATGCCTTGTGTTTGAAATTTTTGCCCTATTTCATGTTTCTGTGGACGTTGGTGGATACTACCATGCCGCATTCATCTCATGATATGCCACAATGAGGCAGTCCTTCTTATGTAGTTCACGTTGTTCTAACAGTTGTTCTCATGGAAACTTAGACTTTACATTTAATTATCCTATTTCAAATTAATTTAAATACAAATGTCACAGATATTGTGGGTTCATGACAAAGAGGTCAATATATCAAGCACAATACTGTAAAATTAATACCATATCAGAGATAGGTTCCCTACTTATTAGGGGAGGGTAGCAGTTCTGAAATTAGTTTAGCAAGAAGAACTAAAGATGTAGATCCTGTTGTACATCTCCTTCTTAGTCTTTCCATTGTATAGAAATTGATTTGTTTCTCCAATTTACTTACCTCAACTTTGTAGTATCTTCATCCCTCCAACCTGCACCCACCTGACTACAATACTTTTTGTGTTAGAGGAATTTGGGCCCCTCTGTACTAGAAAATAAGCAAAATAAGAAAATTTACAGACAACATACCGTAGCTTCTTTAATTATTCTACCAATTGCTGCCTTCTTTTTTGCTACAAAGTAACTTTCAGGCTACCTCTTGCTTTGCCTCCATGTCCCCGGCTTTCTGCTGCTGACTTTCTTCTTCTAATTGAGTCCTACACCTCCTGCTGCTTTTTGAAAGAGGCCTTTTCCCACTGCAGACTGGGAAGTCACTGCAGACTGGGAAGTTTAATTCAATGTGCATTACACTGCGGAGATCATGTTTCTCAGTCTTACTCCAGGCAAGTGAATCCAAGTGGGGCCAAGGTTCATGTGCTATATTCTGTCCCATTGGACATGCAGAAATTATTATGATGACAACTTTTACCCATAACTTTTACCTCTTGCCTGACCAGACCCCATAATGGAGTGTGGACTTTTATTCCCTGATGGCATCCCTGTCTACACATACTTATAAAACATTCAAAGATTTTCAGTTTAAGTGTCATCTATACAGCAACTCAGATTGGGTTAAATGTTGTCTTTTTTACTAAAAAAAGTTATGTATACAGATGGAGGGAGAATTATCTAGAGTGGTCCTCGGGCGGGGGGGGGGGGGGGGGGGTAGGCAGTGTGTAGAGTTTCAGAGTCCCACTTCAAACCACCTGGATGGTATGATCCCTGCCTGTGGATATGGTGTGAGCGTCTTGTTCCGATGGAGGACAGTTCGTTGTTTATAAAATACAAACAGAGCAGATGCCAATATAGTGTAAAATTCCAGTGGATACATATATGCCTTGTATATAAATATAAAAATGCACTCACATTTTTAGAGCCCTTAAATGTGGAGTGGTCTAATTCCCTCACTGTGAATGTAAGTAAAGGTGTTCCTTACTGCGATAATATGAATATGAAAAGAAATATAAACTGGCGGGCATTCCCTCCAGTGGCCATTGGAGTAACTAAATGACCTCCATTTGTTTAAATATACATAGGGATTAAGGTGAGAGCGCAGGTAACTTTTTTCTTTGGTTTTTACTACACGTATTGGATCTGATGTGTACTGTGGTCATTTCTGCTGCCCAGGAGTGATGGGAGTGAATGCAGGACTTTTTTTTTGGTATAATATATTGCTGGCTGTACAAGGATGAGTGAATAAAATAAAAAGGAAAAGTACTCACAAGAAAGGATCAAAAAGAGTTTTTTTTTTCCCTCAGTCCTCACAGCGTAGGTGGTTTCATCCCCACTAAGGATACATTGTCCAGATATCTGGAACAAGGCAGGATGGTCCAGGAAAAGGTTAAAAACTATAATACTTTATTAAAAAAAGTGCAATAAAAATCACATTAATGCATTTTGACTTATTGCATGGGCTTTCTCAAAGTATATTACAGAGACCCGGACATAATCTGCTTTTATACCTGAGTAAACTTTGACATTTGCAGTTATAAACAACAGATCATCCTCCATAGAACTTAGACGCTCACATGATCACACCATATCCACAGGTGAGATCATACTGCACAGGCGCTTCTAGGGGGAGCTTATTGAAAGCTCTACATACTGCCTACCCCCTTCGGACCACTCTAGATGCTGCTCACGGCATCTGTATACATCTATTTCCTGACCAGGACAAGAGAGTCTTTAGTTTGGGAGTTTCAGCTGTATTCCATCACCTACATCAACATTGTTAGAAACATATCTTATCAAACCTCAAACCTTATTTTTAGATTAAACTAAAGAGAGATTGACACAGATCGAAAATGCTATGTACAGTTGTAATAGGGGATAACCTTTAGAACTAAGTAAAAAACGGAAAAAGTCAGAACCGTCAAGTTAAAAATGTTCTTTTAATATTGCGAAAATGAAAAAAGGGGCTAGAGTAATATCTAGCTCTTAGTGAATAACACTTTAACAAACCTAAAAGGAAGGGGGGAGAGTAATGGGTACAGGAGGGGAAGTGTATACAAAGATATATATATATAAAGAAATAATAGAAGACTGATATTTTCTCACACTTGGAAAAAGGTGTTGACTGTAATACTTTGCTATTTATCCTGCTGTAATATGTGCTGGGACTGCTAGCGATGCTAAAATGACACAGTAACTCCTTCTCAGAACGAATGTATTCATAGAGACACTGTGTCTAATTTATCCTGTATTGCTGAGAGCCTTGGATAGCAACACAATGTGAATTTGAGCTAGGTCAAAAGAAAACTAGGTAAATTAGCCTTCACTAGTGTAGAATCATAATGTTTAACCCGTGCTAGCAAGTCTTGAAGGCTAACAGAGCCAAAGCACTACTAATCAGACATACATATAGCATTACTGTCCACTTGTTAAATAGTGATTTAATGGAAAAACATAATGTTAATCAATGATTTAACAGCGAAAATCATCAGTACATGAGGGTTAATACATTTTTAAAAATGCCAACTTATCAATCTAGATATACAAATCAGCCGGTTAAAGGAAAGATTATCCACCTTTAGAGATAGCCATGAATACCAACAGAAAGTGAAGAAAAAGTGAGAGAGAGAAAATTATAAAAAAAGTTTAACATCAGAGGAAGGAGAAGTAGAATAATACACTAAAAATAAAGAATAGAAGGTAGACAATCACAAATCAGCTCAAGATTTAGGAATTTTTAACGGATCTCATAAATTGTTGAACACTACATAACTAGCCGTTACAAGTAAGGGTTTAAAATATGGAGAGCAAAATACAAGTCGCAAGAGTGCACTGAGGACGGACAGCAGCTGAAATAGCCTGCCCTTCGGTGGGTCCCCGCTCTGAACTCAAGCTGGTTTTAGCTCATCTTGTGCCATTACAGAGAGAACATCTCTGAAGCATATCAGACTGGTCCCACCCATACGGGCAGTCCAGATCCGAAATGCCAGCAAGTTTCCTCTGCACGAGAGATGCAGAAACCCCAGACGATCGTTTCAACCTTGTTAGGCATCATCAGTGATGCATAGCTGATATCTCTCTAGGCACCGTGAGCAAGGGGTCCACGTCTGGATTACCCTTTAAAATTGTGGAGAGCAAAATACAAGTCGCAAGAGTGCACTGAGGATGGACAGCAGCTGATATAGCCTGCCCTTCGGTGGGTCCCCGCTCAGCACTCAAGCTGGTTTTAGCTCATCTTGTGCCATTACAGAGAGAACATCTCTGAAGCATATCAGACTGGTCCCACCCATACGGGCAGTTTAAAATATTCCCCCCAATTAATAAATTCAAACAATTTTAGTCCTAAATAAATTGACATAAATATTGACATAACTGAGTTTGTTAGGCAAGTAACCTTAAAAAGTTGTATATGTGCTGCAACAACAATTGTATCAATAGTAATCCCAATGCAATTTCAACTTCATCCCTAGGCACACACACTAACTTGAAGCCTAAATCTACATTTACCTTTCCACTTATAAATCTAGTTGCCCCGAAACCTTCAAAATATGAATTATCAAAGACTTAAAAAGAATTAATAGTAGTAGATTTCATCAACAACTTTGCAAGTAAATAAAAAGCCATCACAAACCTCAGAGAAAACAAAGACACAAAGAAATTGTAATAAAACCAGCCAATAAATGTGGAGAATTAGTAATTCTACCCATAGAAATGAATGAGGCCTACAAACAACTTAATGACCAACATGAATATTAAGCATAGGTTTTAGACAAAGGAACATCATTAGACATTTTAAATAACAATGAGTATTTATATCTTAATATCATGCATCCTTAATTTCATGCACTCTGGAATCAGTTATTGATTTCTTACCTAAAATTCCTAAATAAAAAAAATCCCACAGGCAACCCTATTGTTTCTGGTATCATTCTGGTTTTATCCAAACTTTCTGAAGATAAAGACATCCTTTTCCAACCCTGCATCAAAAAGATACAATCTTACCCCAAGGACAGTATGAATCTTTTACAAATGTTAAAGAATTTAACATGTAATCCTAATTATATATTTAGATACTAGTGATATCCATTCACTTTACCCAATCACTCCCCATGTTATAGGATGTTCCTCTATAAGAAAAACTCTCGAAGCAGATGGAAATGTATTGCCCATTACAAATACATTTTATTATTGATGGAAGTAACATGATATTAAATAGCAACTATTTTTGGTATTTTTTTTATGGAAACAGGGCATGGCGATGTGTACCAGGTTTGTCCCAAGTTATGCCAACCTCTCTATGGCAGACTGGGTGGACTCTACCATTTGGACTTAACATAGGTCGGAGGCAAACCTGTTGCTATACTGTGGATATATTGATGTCTTATTTTATTTTTTTTTATCTAAAATGGCTCCAACACTGATCTTAGCAGCAATTTTATGACCTTCTTGAATGACAATAACAATAGAGGAATCATTCTTAATTGTGTGTTAAGCACAGCCAGTATAAAATCTTTAGACCTTGACATTTATATAGACAACAAGCTGAGCACCAAAACATTTTTAAAATGTCCACACTAATACTTTTATTGATCCTACCAGCTGTCATTATGCTCCTTGGCTCAACAGCATTCAGAAAAGCCAACTCACCTGCCTAAAGAGAAACTACAGCAATGTTGACGTGTTTACTGAGCAAGCCATCTCTGTTAGAAAGAAATTTGAAGAAAAAATTATGATATACAACATTTTGCATATATGATTGATGATATCGAACAACTCAGAGTGCAAGTATTCTTCCAGAAAAAAACACTATTGGTTTTTTTTTTCAATATATTATTTGTATTAGTTTTCAAAACAAGGAATAATACAGTACACAATATGGTAAGTACCATCTCATCAGGATTTTTAGATATGCCTCCCAATGGGACAAGCAATTTGATGCTTTTTTTAGTAAATTGAATTGCTTTGTACCAGTCTGAGATAGGGAGATTGATGCCTAGGTCTTCTTCCCAACTTGACATATATTATAATTTTATTATTATGTTATCATTTATATAGCACCAACAAATTCTGCAGCGCTTTACAGTGGGTGGACGAACAAACGTGTAGTTGTAACCAGACAAGTTGGACACACAGGAACAGAGGGGTTGAGGGCCCTGCTCAATGAGCTTACAAGCTAGAAGGAGTGGGGTAAAGTGACACAAAATGTAAGGATAGTATTAGACTAATGACAGTTGCAACAGAGTAATCAGTCAGATGCTATTAACATTTTAATTGATACGCTTTTATAAAGAAGTGAGTTTTTAATGATTTTTTAAAGTAGTGGAGACTGGGTGAGTATCTAACAGAGGAGGGAAGTGAGTCCCATAGGAACAGTGCAGCCCTGGAGAAGTCTTGAAGGTGAGCATCAGAGGTGGTGTGAGTACGGACAGAAGATAGATGTAAGTCTTCAGCAGAGCGTAAGGGCCTAGACTGGACATACTTGTGTATTATTGAGGATAGATAGGAGGGAACAGTATTATGTAGAGAGTTGGGAGCACGTAAGACCAGTGGATTACAGTAGTCAAGGTGAGAAAGGACAGTGGAATGGACCAGAACATTAGTCGCATCTGGCGTTAATTAGGGTTGGATGCACGCAATGTTTTTAAGATGGTAATGGAAGGATTAGGCGATAGACTGAACATGAGGCATGTTAGGATATTTCCCCATCTAATGACAGTGTTTCCATAAGGGAGGGGATAGATTTTTCCAGCGAGGTTAAAACGAGCATTTTTAAAGAGACATTTACAGACCACAAACTGCAGCTCTAATTCTTCTCCCAAGTGAGCCTGCGTGGTGGAGCTGATGGTAGCAACGTTGACTTGGAGGGAGACAGACACAGGAGTAGCAACCCTTGAGGGAGGAAAGACCAGAATTTCATATAGGGTACCTTCACATCATTGGACATATCCATAACCATTGTGTAGCATATAGATAGTGGCTTCGAGGAGCGGGCAGGTTTGACACAATATTTACCTAGAGGAGGGAGGAGTGTGTGATCTATTTTTCTCACGTTCCTTGAGGCAATTATATTTTTACACGTAAATATGTGAATATTTCCCTGCTCTGTAGAGAGAATTCATCTCTCAGCTGTGGAATTGCCTTAATGCCTTCACAGTCTAGGAGTTGCTCTATCCTTGTTATGCCCTGTTGAAGCCAGTTCTTTAGTGGTAGGTTTGGTGTTATGGAAGCTAGTGTTCAGATACGGGCAATGGAAAGGAAGGCTTCAATTGGTAAGAAGGGTGTCCATCACAATTGCCAAAATCTAAGCATGAATTTAGAATTCGGTAGGCCTCCCTTATCCGGTGTCTGTGAACTTGACCATAGGAAATCAACCAATGAGTCAGTTTGTGCGCAAGCTGATTTAGGGGTAGCCATATCGGACCTGTACTCCTTGTTATACACTCCAATCCCTGAGCTAGCACAGACGCATTGTAGTATAGGTGAATGTATGGTACCCCCAGATCACCTTTGTTAAATGGCAGCTGGTTCAGATTTGCTCTGATACTAGGTGGTTTCCTTTTCCAAATGTGTGCGTTCAGTGTAGCCTGCCTGAGTTTGAGTAGGTTATTCGGGAGTGCTATGGGTAAGGTGCGGAATAAATATAGAATGTGTGGGAGTGCCAACATCTTTATAGTGTTGACCCTGCCAAGCCAGGATACTTCTATATCTTTCCATTGGTCAAGCATGTTACATAATTTTTGGATAGGGGGCTTCGTGCTCATGTTGTAGGGTTTGTCTGTGTTTTGTCAATTTAATTCCCAAGTAGGTGATTGACTGATCTCGCCCAGTCAAATGAGTGACTTTTTTAGTAACTGAATGGAGGTTTTAGGTACATTGATGGGGAGCGCTTGCGTTTTGGAGGCATTGCTTTTATAATAGGATATTTCCCCATCTAATGACAGTGTTTCCATAAGGGAGGGCATAGATTTTTCCAGCGAGGTTAAAACGAGCATTTTTAAAGAGACATTTACAGACCACAAACTGCAGCTCTAATTCTTCTCCCAATTGCTGCCTTCTCTTCTGCTCCAAAGTAACTTTCAGGCTACTTCTGATTTTGCCTCCATGTCCCATGCTGCTTTCTTGTCAGGATCGGGACAGGGATCCAACACGCAGAGTACAAACAGTAGCCAGATACGTATACCGGACCTTAGAATGGCCGGACTAACGTAAGTAGTACAGTATAGAATGGTCAAAGACAAGCCGAGGTCGAGGGTAACAGAAGACAGGTAAGCGAGAGACAAGCCGAATCAAGGGTAACAGAGATAAGCAGAGTAAGGTAAACAAGCCGGGTCAAAACCAAAAGGGATAATAGAATACACAAGCACTGAGTGACTAGAACAAGCTAGAACCACGACAGGGCAATGAGCTAATGAAAGAAGCTCTGTTAAATACCCTGTTCAGAGCAGTAACCACGCCTCCGAGGCGTCCTGATTGGTCCTGCAGCAATTGAGTGACAGGTCGTTCCGGAGGAGTGTCCTGATGACAACTTCCTGCCTAGATGCTGTAAAAGGCAGTCACTCCCTCGCGGCCGGCCTTGCATGACCGGATAGACCGTGGGAAAGGGAGCCATCAGGCCGTCTGGATGGAGGAACAGCTAAGTCTCTACCTCTTTCGGAGGTAGAGACCGCAGGTACCCTGACAGTACCCCCCCTCTCAGATACGCCCACCGGGCGGAATACACCAGGGCGAGAAGGGAATCGAGAGTGAAACGCCCTGCGGAGACGGGGAGCATGCACCTCCTCCTGAGGTACCCAACTTCTCTCCTCAGGACCATAACCCTTCCAATCGACCAGATATTGCAGTTTCCCCCGGGAGATTCGAGAATCAACGATGGAATTGACCTCATACTCCTCCTGACCCTCCACCTGAACTGAGCGGGGAGGGGCGATCGTGGAGGAGAACCTGTTACATATTAATGGTTTTAGCAAGGAAACATGAAATGAATTAGGAATGCGTAAGGCATTAGGCAACGCTAAACGATACGCAACTGGGTTAATTTGAGACAGTACCCTGTAAGGTCCAATATATCGAGGAGCAAACTTCATGGACGGCACTTTTAACCGAATGTTTCTAGTACTTAACCATACTCTATCGCCTGGAACAAACACCGGTGCTGCCCCTCTACGTTTGTCAGCGTGTTTTTTAACCAGCGTAGAATTGTGCAGAAGGATTTGTCGAGTTTGATCCCACAACTCTCTTAAATTGGCAACATGAACATCCACCGACGGTATCCCTTGAGAAGAAGACTCCGAAGGAAGGATGGAAGGATGAAAGCCATAATTCAAGAAAAAAGGGCTAGAATGTGTAGAATCACAAATGAGATTGTTATGTGCAAACTCCGCCCAAGGAATCAAACCGACCCAATCGTCCTGGTGTTCTGAAACGAAACAACGTAAATATTGTTCAACTTTTTGGTTAGTGCGTTCAGCAGCTCCATTGGACTGAGGATGATAGGCAGAGGAGAAATTCAATTTGATGCCTAGTTGGGAGCAGAATGATCTCCAAAAACGGGAAACAAATTGGGAGCCTCTGTCAGAGACAATTTGGGAAGGTATCCCATGCAAACGGAAAATCTCCCTGGCGAATATCTCCGCTAATTCGGGCGAAGATGGGAGTTTAGGTAAGGGAATGAAGTGAGCCATTTTAGTAAATCTGTCTACCACAGTGAGGATGACAGTCTGCTTTTTAGAGATAGGCAAATCAACAATGAAGTCCATTGCCAGGCAGGACCAAGGCTTTTCAGGAACCTCTAAAGGGTGCAGAAATCCGCATGGAAGCGAATGGGGTAGCTTGGTCTTGGTACAAACTTCACATGCCCCGATGAATTCTTTAATATCCTTGCGTAAGTCAGGCCACCAAAAATCTTTAGAGACCAGCGCATAAGTCTTGCGGATGTCAGGATGCCCAGCCACCTTGCTGTTATGGAGACAGCATAGCACCTCCAGTTGGAGAGCGGCAGGAACGAAGTGTCGATCCCCAGGAGTCTGTTTGGGTGCCAAATGCTGAAACTTCATGATCTCAGAAAGCAATGGAGAGTGAATCCTGAGATTCGTGTTCGCGATGATATTCCCCTTAGGAACTATGGAGGACAGAAGTGGTTCAGTTATAGTGGATGGTTCATATTGACGAGACAAAGCATCGGCTTTAGAGTTCTTAGAACCAGGTCTATACGTAAGTACATAATTAAAGTGAGTGAGGAACAAAGCCCAGCGAGCCTGCCTGGCGGACAAGCGCTTAGCCTCCCCAATATAAGACAAGTTCTTATGATCCGTTAGGATAGTAACAGGGTGTAGTGTCCCTTCCAGTAAATGTCTCCACTCCTTTAAAGCCTTAATGACCGCTAACAGTTCCCTCTCCCCGATGTCATATCTGCTCTCAGGCCCAGAAATTTTTTTAGAGAAGAAACCACAAGGGTGTAACGGTTTATCCACCCCTAACCTTTGAGACAGAACAGCCCCAACTCCTGTCTCAGAAGCATCGACCTCGAGCAAGAAAGGCAGAGTCGTATCAGGATGAACTAGAATGGGAGCTGAGGCAAAAAGTTCCTTGAGAGTCTTAAAAGCACCAAGAGCTTCCTCAGACCAGAACTTAGTATCAGCCCCTTGTTTGGTCATATTGGTAATAGGCGCAATGATAGAGGAGTAACCCTTAATGAAGCGCCTATAGTAGTTGGAAAAACCAATAAACCTTTGGATAGCCTTGAGTCCTTTGGGCAAAGGCCAGTCTAAAATAGATTGGAGTTTACCAGGATCCATTTTAAAACCTTCCCCAGAAATCACGTACCCAAGAAAGTCTACCTGAGACTGATCAAAACTGCACTTCTCCAATTTGCAGTATAGACCATATTGCAGAAGTTTGTGTAACACCTTTCTGACCTGTCTATGGTGAGTCTCAATCTCCTTAGAGTGTATTAGTATGTCGTCCAGGTAAACAATAACACAATCATGCTGAAACTCCCTAAGTACCTCATTAATCAACTCTTGAAATACTGCAGGAGCATTGCATAGTCCAAATGGCATAACAGTGTATTCGTAATGGCCATACCGGGTATTGAATGCCGTCATCCACTCGTGACCTTGCTGGATTCTCACCAAATTGTAAGCCCCTCTGAGATCTAACTTGGTGAAGATTTTGGAGCCCTTAAGACGATCAAATAACTCGGTAATCAGTGGGATAGGATAGGCATTTCTGACAGTTATTTTACTCAAGCCTCGGTAATCGATACAAGGTCTCAGCGTGCCATCCTTCTTCTTAATGAATAAGAACCCCGCCCCGGCCGGAGAAGAAGACCTCCTGATGAATCCCTTTTCTAAATTCTCCTGAATATACTCCTCTAGAACCGAGTTTTCCTGAACAGACAAAGGATATACATGGCCCCTCGGAGGCATAGTCCCGGGTAGAAGCTTAATCTTACAGTCAAATGACCTGTGTGGCGGCAAAGAATCGGCATTCTTCTTGTCAAACACTACCCTTAAGTCTAGGTAAAGGTCTGGTATTTGTCTTTCTGTGGACTGAGTAGGATTCTCCTGTATGTTAATATTAGCTAATGGAGAAACCTTTCACAAACACCGATCCTGGCAGCCCTGGCCCCACGAGAGTATCTCCCCTAACTCCCAATCAATAATAGGGTTATGTTCTTTCAACCATGGGTACCCCAGAACTATGGGAACGGAAGGAGACGAAATGAGCAGAAGAGATAAATTCTCCACGTGTAGGATACCAACATTTAACTCAATGGGTATGGTCTCACGAAAGATAACAGGGTCTAGTAGTGGTCTACCATCTATGGCCTCAACGGCCAAGGGTGTCTCCCTTAGCTGGGATGGAAAATTGTTTTTACTGGCAAAGGCTTGGTCGATAAAATTCTCAGCAGCACCGGAATCTATCAAAGCCATAGCCCTTACTACTTCCCTCCCGCAAGTTAAGGAAACTGGTAGCAGAAGCCTGTGATCTTTATAATTAGGAGTAGAGGACAAAATAGAAACACCCAAGGCCTGTCCTCTAGAGAGACTTAGGTGCGAGCGTTTCCCGGGCGGTTAGAACAGTTCGAGAGTAAATGACCCTTAGCTCCACAATACATACACAAACCCTCTCTTCTCCTGTACTGTCTTTCCTCCTCAGGGAGGCGGGTATACCCTATCTGCATAGGTTTAGGAAGCAAAGATACCGTGGAGTCAGGACTTGGAAAAGCGGGGGCTAACCTAAAAGAAGGTCTCCGGTTCCTCTCTCGAGTGTTCTGTCTCTCTCTTAAACGTTCATCTAAACGAGAGATGAACGAAATTAAATCCTCTAAATTCTCAGGGAGTTCTCTGGTAGCAACCTCATCAAGGATTACTTCAGATAAGCCATTCAAAAATACATCCATATACGCCTGCTCATTCCACTTGACCTCTGACGCCAGAGACCTGAACTCTAGTGCATAATCCACCAGTGTTCGGTTCTCCTGTCTCAGACGCAACAGTAATCTGGCTGCATTAACCTTTCTACCTGGAGGGTCAAATGTTCTTCTAAAAGCAGCTACAAAGGCGTTATAGTTATAAACTAATGGGTTATCGTTCTCCTATAATGGGTTGGCCCATCTCAGAGCTTTCTCAATAAGTAGGGTGATAATAAATCCTACCTTTGCCCTATCTGTAGGATAAGAGCGAGGTTGCAATTCAAAATGGATACTAATTTGGTTTAAGAAACCACAACACTTCTCAGGAGCCCCACCATAGTGTACTGGGGGGGTAATGCGAGAAGAAGCACCCACTGTGGCTACCTCTAGACCTGAACCGACAGGAGAAACAGGGGTATTATGTATCTCCTCTGGTGGGTTATTGGCACGAGATAATAGAGCCTGTAGCGCAAGCGCCATCTGATCCATTCTGTGATCCATGGCTTCAAACCTAGGATCAGGAGAGGCAAGCTGACTGTTTGGACTCGCAGGATCCATTGGCCCTGTCGTAATGTCAGGATCGGGACAGGGATCCAACACGCAGAGTACAAACAGTAGCCAGATACGTATACCGGACCTTAGAATGGCCGGACTAACGTAAGTAGTACAGTATAGAATGGTCAAAGACAAGCCGAGGTCGAGGGTAACAGAAGACAGGTAAGCGAGAGACAAGCCGAATCAAGGGTAACAGAGATAAGCAGAGTAAGGTAAACAAGCCGGGTCAAAACCAAAAGGGATAATAGAATACACAAGCACTGAGTGACTAGAACAAGCTAGAACCACGACAGGGCAATGAGCTAATGAAAGAAGCTCTGTTAAATACCCTGTTCAGACCAGTAACCACGCCTCCGAGGCGTCCTGATTGGTCCTGCAGCAATTGAGTGACAGGTCGTTCCGGAGGAGGGTCCTGATGACAACTTCCTGCCTAGATGCTGTAAAAGGCAGTCACTCCCTCGCGGCCGGCCTTGCATGACCGGATAGACCGTGGGAAAGGGAGCCATCAGGCCGTCTGGATGGAGGAACAGCTAAGTCTCTACCTCTTTCGGAGGTAGAGACCGCAGGTACCCTGACATTTCTGCTGCCGACTCTCTTCTTCTACTTGAGCCCTATGCCTCCTACTTCTTTTTTGCAGCACTTGCAGAAGGCCTTTTCTCACCACCATCAGTCACTACAGAGTGGGCAGACTATTTCAATGTGTATCAGACAGTGATCATGTTCTCTCTACTCCAGACAATTGAATCTATATGGGGCCAAGATTCATGTGTTATGTCCTGTCCCACTGGACATGCAGATTATTTAGGATGACAACTTTCATCCATAGTGTCCTCTTGCCTTGCCAGGCCCCATAATGGAGTATGGTTTTTTTTTTCCCTGATGGCATCTCTGTCTACAGTTACTTGTAAAACAGTCAATGATTGTGATTTAAAGTGTCATTCCTACAGCTAATACAATGGTTCTGCAACTCAGATTGGGGTAAACCTTGCCTTGTACTGAAACAAGGGTATATCTGACATGAGGTAAGTGAAATGTGTCAGACATAATCTACATAAGCTCCTCTATGTGGCATTAACATATCAAAAAGTACTATGAATATTATAACTATGTCAGTGTTAAATAATTCTTACATTATTCCTCACACCTCACTGACAGGCATTTTTTACATAAATACCTTAAAATATATGATTCTCAAGCAGTGATAAAGAACAAGAGTGTCAAAACCATGCATGGTCCACGTTTAGATGGAATAAACATCATCAAATATAATTGCAATTGCACAGTCTCAATTGTTTTATAGAAAGAAACTGGAGTGAGGTCCTTTTACACTTCTTCCATTCTGGTACACTGTGAGATATGACGTGCTGTCCGACCTATAGCACATATTATCACCGCCAATATGAGTACTACCCTAGTGTCCCACACCAAGCCAGGCCACAATTTCACCCCTACTGGTCCTTCAGAGTGTAATGATTCCTCTTCTACACCATGAAGTTACATAAGGATGTGTAATGGCATTATAATGATAGGTACTTTGACCCCAGGCTCAAGCTACTAAGATGACAGGATGTCCAGTCTGTTTTTACTTTCATGTTATGCTTTTTAACTTTTAGTCTAGTTTTGACTGTCTGACAAATAAGCACAAGTAAGCATAAAATCATGACTTGTGACATTCTATGGTTTCTGATGAGACAATTGCAGCTTTAGCTTCAAAAAACCCCCACTCCCTCCCCTTCTTATGGCCTAATGTTTTGTTATATATAACCATAGATATATGCTTAGTTCTGTAATTTCCTTTTATGGTACAGTGTGACTTCACCCATCTGGTTTTTGGCGCGCAAGTCACAAAGCTGTCTTTACAAAGTAGTATATAATATGTAAGCTTACACAATAAAATAAGGAAGTAATCTTTGAATCAAAACTGTCTGGTCTTATCCGATTGCTTTCTCCATGCAACTCGTACTAAAAGTGTCAATTTGGTTTCCTCCTGAACATATCTCCTGGTAAATTAATATCTGTTTCTGATGCCAATATATCCACATAACCAATCGCTGTATTCTGTGCAGTTAATGAGTCTTAGGCTTGGTAACTTGGGAAATATTGCTTTAAAAAAATCTGGGGTGCCAAGGGGAGAAACCACTGTGTATATTAGTGTATATATATGTATATATATATATATACACTAATATACACAGTGGTTTCTCCCCTTGGCACCCCAGATATTTTTTTTAAGCAATATTTATATATTAGCATAAACAATTTCCACTAAAAAGACAAACCATAAGGGAACTATGAGCCAAAACGATAACTACTAAAGCATGCATTATATTTAATGGGTTTTTTCTTACCTAAAGTCCACTGTGTGGTGCTGCAGAACTTCACTACTTTTGATAGAAAGCTGGATGCTCCTGCTCAGCATTAGGTCTCCCCCTAGTGGAATGTTGCTGTATTACTAGCTCTAGCTGGCAATAAGGGTTCTGGTGTATTTAAAATGTATTGCACAATTGTTACGTGTATTGATGTAAATGTGTGGCTGTTTTGTTGTTAACATCTGTTAAGTAGTGATGTCCCGAATGGTTCGCTGGCGAATAGTTCCTGGCGAACATAGCTTGTTCGCGTTCGCCACAGATGGCGAACATATGCGATGTTCGGTCCGCCCCCTATTCGTCATCATTGAGTAAACTTTGACCCTGTACCTCACAGTCAGCAGACACATTCCAGCCAATCAGCAGCAGACCCTCCCTCCCAGACCCTCCCACCTCCTAGACAGCATACAATTTAGATTTATTCTGAAGCTGCATTCTTTAGCAATGATCAGAGGATTTTAACAGTCTGGGGACAGAGTCTTAAAGGGGCATTGTTCCCAAAAGTCACAATATGTCCCCAGATGGTTCTTAAAGGGGCATACACAGTCCAATAAAAGTCTATTCACTGTGCTTAAAGGACCAGTAGCCGCACAATAAAAATCTATTATGCCCAAATATGTTCTTAAAGGGCAATACATCACAGGGGCCGTAGTCACAGGGCAGGAGGCGGGCAAGCAGGCCCCTCCAAAAGCTCATGGCAAACTCCCTTAAAGGGGTGAGTTAGCTACAATGGTGTTTTCAAAAGTTACTGAGTCAAATATAAGGCTTGCGTTTCAGTTTTTTCACATTTAAATTAGCCAGATTGGTTAAGTTGCCTTTGAGACCGTATGGTAGCCCAGGAATGAGAATTACCCCCATGATGGCATACCATTTGCAATAGTAGACAACCCAAGCTATTTCAAAAGGGGCATGTCCAGTCTTTCTTAGTAGCCACATAGTCACAAACACTGGCCAAAATTGGCATTCAGATTAGTTTTTTGCATTTTTCACACACAATCAAATATTAACAATAACTTTGGCCAGTGTTTGTGACCAAGTGGCTACTAATAAAAACCGGACATACCACATTTGAAATACCTTGGTTTGTCTACTATTGCAAATGTTATGCCATAATTTTCATTCCTGGGCTACCATACGGTCACAAAGGCAACATAACCAATCTTGCGAATTTCAGTGTGAAAAATGTAACATGCTATATTTGACTCTGTAACTTCCCAAAACATCATTAAACCTGTACATAGGGGGTACTGTTATACACGTGAGACATCGCTGAATACATATATGTGTTTTATTGCAGTAAAAGCAAACCGTATTATGACATTCACAGTTAAAATGTCACGCAGAAATAAAAAAAAATCTTATTTCCTACCATTCTTTAATATATTATTCATATTAAATTATGTTTTATACCTGTGAATTATAGCTCCCAATCCCCCAAACATGAGCCCAGACTTCATGAAGGGGTAAAAACTGTCTGTTTAATGGTGGCCCCAGCTCAGCCTTTTATGCAGGTCCTCCAGCAAGGTATACTCCCACATGGACCTTTTTTCACAATGTTAATCACTCCCACAGAAACAGTAAAATCCCTCCCCTCTATCGTGGAGATAATTGGGTTAAGTAGCCATAGAAAATGTAAAGGATCACTATAATGTCAGGAAAACAAAGCGGTTTTCCTGACTCTATAGTGCCCTGATGGGGGCACACATAGACATAGAATACATAGATGCCGCATTGACCGCTACTGCCTGCTGGCGCTGAGGAGCCGCGGGGCCGCCATCTTGGAATGGGCACCGCTCTACTCAAGGTATTGAAGAACACTTGGAAAGTCCATCTGTCATTCTCATTATCCCTGCACTGACTGAGTACTACCATTCCTATTATCCCTGCTCTACACTAACTGAGTACTACCATTCCTATTATCCCTGCTCTACACTAACTGAGTCCTATCATTCCTCTTACCACTGCTGTCAACATCGCCCGTCCCATGATGGTTCCCGCATTTCTCGCCGCTCAAAAGTCAATTTGTCGTCTATGTATACTATGTCTATGGGCGCCCATACCCTCAGGGTCCACCTCCCGTGGCGCTGAAGGGGTTTAAACCTCTCTCCTCCCCGTCCGACGTCAGCTCCTGAGTGGAGCGGAATGCACATTTGAGGAGCCCATAGGAAAGCATTTCTCAATGCTTTCTTATGGATGCTCTGCGGGATGGATGCGAAATTCGCATCCAGCGTCGCAGATGCGCCTCTAGCGGCTGCCCGGAAGACAGCCACTAGAGCAGGGATAGGCAACCTTCGGCATTCCCGATGTTTTGGACTACATGCCCCATAATGCTCTTACACCCGTAATGCTGGCAAAGCATCATGGGAGGTGTAGTCCAAAACATCTGCAGTGCCGAAGGTTGCCTATGCCTGCACTAGAGGCTGGATTAACCCCTAATGTAAACATATCAGTTTCTCTGAAACTGCTATGTTTACATCTGAAGAGTTCAAACCTGAGGGACCTAGCACCCAGACCACTTCATTGAGCTGGAGTGGTCTGGGTGACTATAGTGTCACTTTAATCATCTCCAGGTACAGAAAATATTTCAAATTTTTTACTGTAAAAAAACACATTAAAATACATGTCTCAAATTTCACACAACTGGACCCCCACATTCAACATATCCCCAGATAGCTTGGATCTGAGCGCTCAATATATCCGAACAGCAGTCTGATACCATGAACACAGTCGAATCGCCATGGAGTTAAAGGACCACCAAAGTGCCAGGAAAACAAACTGGCACTATAGGATCTTTAGGTCCCCCCCCCCCCACCCTCAGGGCCCCCTCAACCCTCAGGGCCCCCTCCCCCGCCGCCGGGCTAAAGGGGTTAATCTTTTTCCAGCGCCGGGCTCCCTCTGCGCTGGGGAAATCTCTCTCTCCCGACGTCAGTGCTGAATGCGCATGCGCGGCAAGAGCCGCACGCGCATTAAATCAGTCCATAGGAAAGCATTACTGTAATGGATCGCCTGGCACCCCGGCTGGGTACCTCCATTGAAGGATGCTCCTAGCGCTTCCTGAGGGCTCCAAGCACTTCAGCAGACACCACAACTACCGCAGACCAAACCTCTCTTCCTACAGAGCGAAGCAGGAACAAGCTCTTAAATGAGCTTAGTAGTATAGCAAGAGATTATGACGAGCATAGCAATCCGTTGTAGCAGATTCCCCCAATAAGAGACAGGACTCCAAATTGAGGGTGAAGTAGAACTGAAGTTTTAATGAAACACTCAGCTTGTATGCCCATTTTCTACCAATAGTACCGCCCACAGTGTTTTGTAAGACGACCAATAAAACACGTAAATTATAGTAAAACACTCCCAGCAATTACACACAAATCCTCCCCTCTGCCTGTGATATAATTACTGAACACAATGGGTTAAAGTAATTATCACTGGCAGGAAAAATACACTTTTTACACAGTTACTGTAACTTTAAAAATATACATCCAATCTTCCTAAAAGTAACATATTACTAATCAGCATCCTTTAAATATAAACACTCTCAAAAACTCAGGGCCGTTCGTGCAATTGGCTCAGTATAGCAGTGAGTGAGTCCAAATAGCCGAACTGTACCGAACGGCGACTACCCAGCCGTTCGTCAATTAGGTCAATTAGTTGCGGTTAACCACAGCTTCTGGGAGGTTAACAGGCTGCATACTCCCATTGCGTGTGGTCTGGCCGTTCGGCAGTTTATTCGGTAAAATAAAAGGGAATAAATAGGGCTAAATGCATGAACGGCATACGAAAAAATGGGCACTGGTAGCCACAAAACTGGGGTTTTGTCAGTTACTTACTACACAGTAAAAGATATATAAAAAAAAATATGATATAGACCGCAGTGATCGGTCACTTGGCCTGCCTGGCACTAGAGCATGGCTCGAGTCACGAGCTCACTCTTAAAGGGGCAGTGGGAGCCAAAAGTTGATTCAGGCTCCCATTGGCCCACGTCATTCCAGCACCCCCAAACACGAACGTTTTTGGGGCGTAGGCATGACGTGGGCCAATCACTGGTGTAACAGTAGTGTACATTAAAAAAAAAACTAGAAATTTGACTGTGAAATAATAGCAGTCAGTTTCCTTCACACATGTGCGTTTCAGGGCCTGCCAGGGCACAGTGTCACACCAGTGCAACTCATATCTGGTGTAACAGTAGTGTACATTTAAAAAAAAATACAGGGGGCTTGTTGTCACCTTTCGGGGACCCTTGGTGTTGTACGTGGCTGGGTGGAGGAAGAGACCTTCAATGACATCAGTGAGGACAAGGAAGGGGACATGGCTAGCTTGGTATCCAACCTTGTGCAAATGGGGAGTTTGCGGTTGTGCAAATGGACTGTTTGCGGTTGTTTGCGGTGCGTTAAAAGGGGAGTTTGGTCTGTCACTGTGAAGCGGGCGTAACCCTTACACTATCTGATCGATACAACATCATACCTGATGTTTTAAAGCACGTTATTCCAAACAATTTAGGACTGTTAGGTGATTTATGCCCTTTATGGATTAAAACCAGACTCTGCATCAACTATGTAATTTTCCATGGGAGTTTTGCCATGGATCCCCCTCCGGCATGCCACAGTCCAGGTGTTAGTCCCCTTGAAACAACTTTTCCATCACTATTGTGGCCAGAAAGAGTCCCTGTGGGGGAAATTTGCCTGCCTATTGAAGTCTGTGGTGAGACCAATCTCGCCACATTGCTGTCAGGGTACATGTAGTCTCTACCTCTGATAAGAGGAGAGACTTAGACGTTTTCCCGTTCAGAAGGGCTGTTTCCTCCGTTCCTCGCGGTCCCTCCGGTCGGTTACACGCCGGCCGCGAGGGATCCACGCCCTTTTATGACGTGACGCTCAGTAGCCGACGTCATGACGCCAAGCCGGCTCGACCTGTCACTCAAACCCTGAACACGAACCAGGACTCGTCGGGGGTGTGATTACCTCCTAGAACCGGGGTATTTAATAGAGCTTGCCGCATTTGCTCATTGCCCTGTCGTGGTTCTAGCCAGTCTAGTCACTCAGTGCTCTTGTATGTCTATTGTCTCTTTGGTTCTGACCCGGCTTGTTTGTATCACTCTGCTTATCTCTGTTATCCTTTGACCCGGCTTGTCTCTCGCTTACCTGTCTTCTCATTCCCTCGACCTCGGCTTGCCTCTGACCATTCTCTACTTACTCCTTACGTTAAGTCCGGCCATTCTAAGGTCCGGTATACGTACCTACTACACTTTGTACTCTGCGTGTTGGATCCCTGTCCCGATCCTGACATTACGACAGGGCCAATGGATCCTGCAGGTACAAGTAGTCAGCTTGGCCCTTCCGATCCTAGGTTTGACGCCATGGAACATAGAATGGATCAGATGGCCTTAGCACTACAGGCGTTATTATCTCGTCCTAATAACCCACCAGAAGAGATGCGTAATAATTCTATCTCCCCTGTAAGTTCAGGTTTAGAGGTAGCCACTGTAGGTGCCTCCTCTCGTATTACCCCACCTGTACGTTATGGTGGTTCTCCTGAGAAGTGTCGAGGTTTTTTAAACCAAATCAGTATCCACTTCGAATTACAACCCCGTTCCTATCCTACAGATAGGGCGAAGGTCGGATTTATTATCACCTTACTCGTTGAGAAAGCTCTGAGATGGGCAATCCGTTGTGGGAAAACGATAATCCGTTAGTATATAATTATAATGCCTTTGTAGCTGCTTTTAGAAGAACTTTTGACCCTCCTGGTAGAAAGGTCAATGCAGCCAGATTACTGTTGCGCCTTAGACAAGATAACCAAACTCTTGTGGAGTATGCACTAGAGTTCAGGTCCTTGGCGGCAGAAGTTAAGTGGAATGAACAGGCTTATATAGACGTATTTTTAAACGGATTATCAGATGTAATACTTGATGAGGTTGCTACTAGAGAGCTTCCTGAGAATTTGGAGGATTTAATTTCTTTTATCTCTCGCATTGATGAACGCTTAAGAGAGAGACAGAACACTCGAGATAGAACATGTAGACCTTCCTTCAAACTAGCTCCCTCATTTCTAAGTCCTGAGATCAAAACCTTACCTTTTCCAGAACCTATGCAGATAGGCAATACTCATCTCTCAGAAGAGGAGAGACAGTACAGGAGAAGGGAGGGGCTGTGTATGTACTGTGGAGTCAGAGGTCACTTACGCCTAAATTGTCCTAATCGATCGGGAAACGCTCGCACCTAAGTTTCTCTAGAGGACAGGCCTTGGGTGTTTCTATTTTGTCCTCTACTCATAATAATAAAGATCATAGGCTTGTGCTACCCGTTTCCTTAACTTGGGAAAGGGGAGTAGTAGAGACTGTGGCATTGATAGATTCCGGAGCTGCTGAGAGCTTTATCGACCAAGTTTTTGTCACTAAACACACTATTCCATCTCAGTTAAGGGAGACGCCCTTGGCCGTTGAGGCCATAGATGGTAGACCTTTAGTTGAGCCTGTGATTTTTCGTGAAACCATACCCGTTAACTTAACTGTTGGTATTTTACACGAGGAAGACATATCTCTGTTACTCATTTCATCTCCTTCTGTTCCCATAGTCCTGGGGTATTCTTGGTTAAAGAGACATAACCCTATTATTGATTGGGAATTAGGGGAGATAATCTCATGGGGTCAGAATTGTCAGGAGAAGTGTTTACAGAAAGTCTCACCGCTTTGCATAGTTAATGCATCCACTCAGTCTACCGACCCTACAGAAGTACAAATACCTCCACTATATCTGGACTTAAAGGCGGTATTTGACAAAAAGAAGGCCGATACTTTACCCCCACACAGGTCCTTTGATTGTAAGATTAATCTACTCCCTGGTACCATGCCTCCCAGGGGCAATGTATACCCTTTGTCTACTAAAGAGAACTTAGTCCTAGAGGAGTATATTCGTGAAAATCTAGACAAAGGATTTATTAGGAGATCTTCCTCCCCTGCTGGGGCTGTTTTTTTTTTTGTTAAAAAGAAGGATGGTACACTGAGACCTTGCATTGACTACCGAGGTTTGAACAAAATAACCGTTAGAAATGCCTACCTGATTCCTTTGATTACCGAGCTCTTTGATCGTTTAAAGGGTTCCAAGATTTTCACCAAGTTAGATCTCAGAGGGGCATATAACTTGGTGAGGATTCAGCAGGGTCACGAGTGGATGACGGCGTTCAACACTCGATATGGGCACTACGAGTATACCGTAATGCCTTTTGGTCTCTGCAATGCGCCGGCAGTATTTCAGGACTTAATCAATGAAGTTCTTAGGGAGTTTCAACAGGACTGCGTTATTGTATACCTGGATGATATTCTTATACATTCTAGGGACATTGAGACTCACCACAGACAAGTCAGAAGGGTTTTGCGCAAACTTCTTCAACATGGCTTGTACTGCAAACTGGAGAAATGTAGTTTTGATCAGTCCCAGACAAACTTTCTTGGTTATGTGATTTCTGGGGAAGGGTTTAAGATGGATCCGGATAAACTCCAGTCCATTTTAGACTGGCCCTTACCTAAGGGTCTCAAGGCCATTCAGAGGTTTATTGGATTCTCCAATTATTATAGGCGCTTCATTAAGGGTTACTCGTCAATTATTGCTCCTATCACCAATATGACCAGACAGGGGGCTGACACTAAGAATTGGTCTACTGAAGCACTTCTTGCTTTCAAAACCCTCAAAGAACTTTTTGCTTCCGCACCAATTTTAGTTCACCCTGATACTACTCTGCCTTTCCTACTCGAAGTAGACGCCTCAGAGACAGGTGTAGGCGCTATCCTGTCCCAAAGGTTAGGTGTGGATAAACCATTACATCCATGTGGTTTTTTTTCCAAAAAGCTATCTGGCCCGGAGAGCAGATATGACATTGGTGACAGGGAACTACTAGCAGTTATCATGGCTTTAAAGGAATGGAGACATTTATTGGAAGGGACCTTACATCCTGTTACTATTTTGACGGACCACAAGAACTTGTCCTATATTGGGGAGGCCAAGCGATTGTCCTCCAGGCAAGCTCGTTGGTCTTTATTTCTCACCCATTTCAATTACGTACTCACTTACAGACCTGGTTCTAAGAATTCTAAAGCCGATGCTTTGTCTCGCCAATATGAACCTTCTACTGTGTCTGAGCCAGTGTTGTCCTCTATAGTCCCCAAGTGCAATATTATCGCCAACACAAGTCTTAAAATTCATTCTCCACTGCTTGACCGTATCATGAAGTTGCAACATCTGGCACCTAGGCAGACTCCTGTGGCAAGACACTTTGTTCCCCCTGAACTCCAAAGGGAGCTCTTACAGTGTTTCCACGAGAGTAAGGTGGCGGGGCATCCTGGTATTCGCAAGACATATTCCTTAATCTCTAAAGATTTCTGGTGGCCTTCTTTACGAAAGGATATTAAGGATTTCATTGCAGTGTGTAAGATCTGTACTAAGACTAAGCAACCTCATACTCTTCCATGTGGTCTATTACAGCCCTTGGGCATTCCAGAAAGACCATGGTCCTGTTTGGCCATGGACTTTATTGTTGATTTGCCTATTTCTAAAAAACAGACTGTTATTCTCACTGTACTCGATAGGTTTACTAAGATGGCTCATTTTGTGCCTTTACCTAAACTTCCGACTTCTCCTGAATTGGCGGAAATATTCGCTAAAGAAATTTTTCGTTTACATGGGATACCTTCCGAAATTATTTCTGATAGAGGTTCCCAATTTGTTTCACGTTTCTGGAGATCTTTCTGTTCTCAATTGGGCATCAAATTGAATGTTTCTTCTGCTTATCACCCTCAGTCTAACGGAGCTGCTGAACGTACCAATCAAAAAATTGAACAATATTTGCGTTGTTTTGTCTCCGAACATCAGGACGATTGGGTCGGTTTGATTCCTTGGGCAGAGTTCGCACACAATAATCTTGTTTGTGATTCCACTCGTTCTAGCCCCTTTTTCATGAATTATGGCTTTCATCCTTCCATTCTTCCCTCGGTCTCTCCTTCCCAAGGGGTACCGTCGGTTGATGTTCATGTTGCCAATCTGAGGAAGTTATGGGATCAGACTCGACAAATTCTCCTACATAATTCCATGTTGTTCAAGAAACATGCTGATAAACGCAGAAGGGCGGCTCCTGTTTTTGTTCCTGGTGATAGGGTATGGTTGAGTACAAAAAACATTCGTTTAAAGGTTCCTTCTATGAAGTTCGCGCCTCGTTACATTGGCCCTTACAGGGTCCTGGCTCGTATTAACCCGGTTGCGTATCGTCTAGTACTTCCATCTGCCTTACGCATCCCTAACTCTTTTCATGTTTCCTTGCTGAAACCGTTAATTTGCAACAGATTTTCCTCCACTGTTTCCTCTCCCCGCCCTGTTCAGGTTGAGGGCCAGGAGGAGTACGAGATCAACTCCATCATCGATTCTCGAATTTCTCGAGGGAGGTTACAGTATCTTGTCGACTGGAAGGGATATGGTCCTGAGGAGAGGACTTGGGTACCTCAGGAGGATGTTCATGCTCCTCGCCTCCGCAGGGCTTTTCACTCCCGCTTTCCATCTCGTCCCGGATGCTTCCGCCCGGTGGGCGTTTCTGAGGGGGGGGGGGGGGTACTGTCAGGGTACCTGTAGTCTCTACCTCTGATAAGAGGAGAGACTTAGACGTTTTCCCGTTCAGAAGGGCTGTTTCCTCCGTTCCTCGCGGTCCCTCCGGTCGGTTACACGCCGGCCGCGAGGGATCCACGCCCTTTTATGACGTGACGCTCAGTAGCCGACGTCATGACGCCAAGCCGGCTCGACCTGTCACTCAAACCCTGAACACGAACCAGGACTCGTCGGGGGTGTGATTACCTCCTAGAACCGGGGTATTTAATAGAGCTTGCCGCATTTGCTCATTGCCCTGTCGTGGTTCTAGCCAGTCTAGTCACTCAGTGCTCTTGTATGTCTATTGTCTCTTTGGTTCTGACCCGGCTTGTTTGTATCACTCTGCTTATCTCTGTTATCCTTTGACCCGGCTTGTCTCTCGCTTACCTGTCTTCTCGTTCCCTCAACCTCGGCTTGCCTCTGACCATTCTCTACTTACTCCTTACGTTAAGTCCGGCCATTCTAAGGTCCGGTATACGTACCTACTACACTTTGTACTCTGCGTGTTGGATCCCTGTCCCGATCCTGACAATTGCATTGGAGGAGCCTGGTTGCCCGCCTGCTGCCTTTGGATTATGGACCGGCAGTTAAACAGTTAATTTTACTGTGCAGAAGGATTTATTTATTCCTTTCTGCACAGCCGTTCGGTAGATTCTATCTACCGAACAAACAGCCTTTTATTCAACCTCCCCAGAGCCGTGGGAAGCTGGCCGGCGCCCAGAAGCTGGAGTGTGCCCTCCATTTACCTCTCTGAAGTTGCGGTTAACCGCAGCTTAATTGATTGTTACTGGGTGGCCGCGGTTACACTTAGCGGCCGCTAGGTGGTGGTGTTATGGAGCTCCCCGGACGGCCAGCGGTGCTCAGCCCAGAATCAGTGCACTAAAAGCGGACAATTTTACGTGCAGGCACCGCTGAGCCTCCAGCCCCCTGGTTCTTATTTGTGCATATTTAACCGAATACATGTTAATTTGGTAGTTTGTATATGTGAATGTTAACCCAGATAGCACAGCCATGGAGCCAATTCGTGTAATTAAAGACTTTGGCTCCATGGCAATTGAACTGTGTGAATAGGATCTGAGCGCTATTCGGTAGTTTTGTGCGCTCAGATCCCAGCTATCTGAGGATATGTGACATGTCTGTGTTTTATGTATAAAATGTGTCTTTATGTATTTTAAAGTAATATTGTATCTTATGTTCACCATGTGCATAATGGAGTCTTGCCTCTGTCCTGGGAGATAATTGAATTACTTTTGAATTATCTCCAGGGCAGAGGGGAGGAAGCCAGGATGCATTGTGGGAAAGTAGTGTGACTGTATGTCCTAAAATGATACATTTATTTTTTGAAGGAGTGGAGACTGGGTGAGCGTCTAACTGAAAATGGAAGAGAATTCCACAGGAACAGTGCAGTCCTGAAGAAGTCTTGAATGTGAGCATCAGAGTTGGAAGTATGAACGTAGGTCTTCAGCAGAGCATAGGGGCCCAGATGGGACTTGTGTGTTAGGGAGGATAGATAGGATAGATAGGTGGGAGCAGCATTATGTAGAGATTTGAAAGCAAGAACCAATATTTTATATTGAGCCTGACAGAGAGGTGAGGCGTGGGAGGTGCAGGTGGACAGGAAGATGAGCCTCACCGCCGTATTCATTATAGACTGCAATGGGGCAAGTTGGGAGCGTGTAAGACCACTAAGAAGTGGATTGCAGTAGTTGAGGCGAGACTACTTCCGGATGTGCGCAATGTTTTTGAAGCGTCAGGATTTGTTAATTGACTGGACATGAGGGGTGGGCGAGTGGTCGGCATCAAAGAGAACTTGTATGTGTATGTGTGACTGGTCCTTTATCTGCATCACATTGAGACTGCCAAAAATGCAATAACGATCCACTCAACTCCACCTATCATCCAATCACAGTACAATGGCACGCTGTTTTCTGTCTTCTACATTTCAGGAAACTACTGTGTGCACAATTTTGACTCTATTTGATTCTGACTTTACCATCATATGCCTGTATAAACGCTTGAACTAAAACCAAGAAGAAAACCAAGCTTTCTGCATTCTGTGGAGATGCCCTTGAGCTATGATTGAGGAGAGTGCTCTACAGTATGGTAGAAGCATGGAATATGTGATTGGACAAAAGAAGTGAAATCAATTATTGGTTTGGCTATGTTATAAACCACCTAATGATAATAATTACGTGGAAGAAAATCTGTTAGAGCAAATTGGAAAAGCTGCACACCTGGGATACAAGTTAATTATTAGAGATTTTTTGTTACTCAGACATATATTGGATAATGGGACTAGTAGTTCAACAAGGGGAATCAGATATTTGTCCATGTTAAATGCCAAATTCATGTCAAAACTCGTAAAAGTACCAACTAGAAAGGATGCTTGTCTAGATCTAGTTATAACAATGTTGAACTTTTGACCAACATTCAAGTAGGGGAGCACATGGGATATAGTGATCACAATATGGTGTCTTTTGATAAAAACTTAAAAAAGTAAAAGCACATAGGGTATACTAACAAATAATTTTAAGATCTTTACAATTTTTAAGAACGATTTTAATAAGATAATGGCAGCTTTACAACCTATCTTTAGTGAAAAAAAAAACAGAGGATAAATCAAATATCTTTAAACAAATATTAGAAAGGTACATTTCTCAGTATGTACCATTAGGTAATAAATATAAAAGAACAAACAGAAACCAATGTGGCTTAGTGGGAAAGTAAACCAAGAGATTAAAAACAGGAAAAGGGCATTTAAAGCATATATATTTTATAGTAATTTAATGGACAAATCTGAGGTATCCTGTATAAGACATAAGGAAACATAAGGAAGCATAAGGTAGCACTCCAAACTCCCGAACCGGAACCTCACGAATAGCAGCTAGCAGACGAACAGGAAAAGCTCCCAAGCGGCTTACACTCCTGGCAATCAGTCTCTGTCAGCATACAGTGAATCTCCCCAAGAACGAGACAAGGCTCCGTGTTGATGTAACATCGTATTTAAAGAATAAGACAGAGCTATTGCATGCAGGATTCACATCTGTGGGATGCCAAAGGAAGTTACAGCAGAGAACTGCCAACATTATCTGAGACAAAATTTTTCCACACTCTTGTCACCCAAGCAGGCAAAATACATCACTTTAGATGGATATCTACATCTTTCTGAGGGTGCTAGAACCCTACAAGAAGCCACCAGAGATGTTTTTTTCCCACAATAATTCTGATAAGCCAGCTCCACGGGGCTGTTCAGTGCTCTTCTTGTATTACTTTTGTGGGCTCACAGCTCTTGTTTTTTCCTGGACTTTTTCAGGCACACTGTTTTGTGGAGACAATCTTTCTAACTACTTACTAAGATTTTGCTGGACAATAATGTTCCTCACAAATGGGGTCCTCACCATCTTCAAGCTGTTACCAATGGAAAGCCAATAACAAGTGTTATTTTTATTGCTAAATTAAATTAATAGGCATATTGATGGGTATCTCAAGATCCAACTATGTTCCCCCTTTCACTCATTGGCAGAAGTTTGTTTTTTTCTGTTGAATGTTGGTAGTCTCTACTTATAGTTGTTATTTCGTTTTTTGTGCCCACAATTGATTTTATAATATTATGCTCGAATAGAAATTCTTATGCTTCACAGCTTATTCAAACCAGGGCCGGACTGGGAATAAAAAGCAGCCCTGGAAAAATGTTATACCAGCCCCATCATAAATTGTGCCAGCTGTGACAGATATACAGTTACAATTATTTAACCAACAAGAAGGAGCGCACTCACAGGACTTAAAATAAACAAAAGAGCTGTTTTATTCTAATCAGATGTGCAACATCTTACTTCAACGTTTCATCCTTATAATTTTAAGGTCCAGTAATGGGAATGAAACATTGACTGAATGCTGCTGCACGTCTGATTTAAATAAATGGTATTTTGTTTAGTCCTGATTCCTATGAGCGCACTCTGCGTTGTATGTAGTTTGATACCAGGGAATGAAAGACTGAGAGAAAGGCAGGGTTATCCACTAAACTAATATTTTTGTGAATGAAAATCTAAATTGCTAAATTTAGGCTACAATAGTCAAGCTGTCACTATACCCAAGTTAAAATTTTGTTTCAAATCCGCTATTTTGGTTTAAATTATGAAATTTAGATTTTCACTTTTTAAAATTAAAACTATTAGTAATAACCCTTTGGCAAATGTCAAACCCTTCATACATTATATATGTATATATGTGTGTGTGTGTGTATTATGCATGAAAATATTATATATTATAAACATAATAATTATTACATATATATATATATATATATATATATATATATATATATATATATAGTGATATAATACCATTTGTGCATATGTATCTATGCAGAATACTTTCACAAATAACATAGATAAAGCAAAGCTATATTTTATTTTTTTAATTCAACATGTCATTTATAAAAAAAAAAAAACACAAGCATAAACACATTTGATTTTTGATTAATGAATACTCACTGGCACGTACTGATGCCCACACACTCACATACACTGGCGCACAATGATCCATACTCACACACATACAGTGATCTATACTGACACTAACACAGTAATCCATACTGATACATACATTGATCCACACTGACACTCACACACAGTAATCCATACATTGATCCACACTGACACTCACACAAAGTAATCCATACTGACACTCACACAAAGTAATCCATACTGATACATACATTGATCCACACTGACACTCACACATACATTGATCCATACATTGATCCATACTGACACTCACACATACATTGACCCATACTGACACTCACACAAACATTGATCCATACATTGACCCATACTGACACTCACACAAACATTGATCCATACATTGACCCATACTGACACTCACACAAACATTGATCCATACATTGACCCACACTGACACTCACACATACATTGACCCATACTGACACTCACACAAACATTGATCCATACATTGACCCATACTGACACTCACACATACAGAACTCCATACTGACACTCACATAATATCTTCAAAAACACCTCCCACACACAATTACACACTCAAATATACACACACCCTATGAATCCTACCTTGCTCCGTGCTCGCTCAGCTCCTGGCTGAGAAGCAGCCTGCCTGCAGCTCTGTCTGGCCCCCTGCCCACTCCTCTCCCTGCCTGCAGCTCTGTCTGGCCCCACTCCTCTCCCTGCCAGCACTTTACACACAGGAAGCAAAAGGCAGAGGACCCGCGTGGGCTGCCCTGCTCTGCCTGATTACTGGGTCACATGCTTCCTGTGTGTGAAGGCTGACAGGCAGGCACAGGACTGCCTCCCTCCCTGCTCCTTATCCTTCACTCGCGAGCAGCATTAACAGGTCACTTTGGAGTGCCTGCTGCTCACTGTGTGTACTGTGTGGGGAGAGGAAGGGCTGCTGCACTGTGCGGCCCCAAGTGCACCGGCCCACCGGGAAATTTCCCGGTATCCCGGTGGGCCAGTCCGCCCCTGATTCAAACTCTGATATTTTTTTTTTCTACTAACTGTATGTTACAATATGTGCTTGAATTAATTTATGTGCTCTGAACAGTGCCTAAAATCGCAAGAAAATAAATTATAATTTATTAATAAATTAACAAATAATTAATACATTAAATACAATATCCGAGCTAGAAAAAATGCTGAAATATAATTGTTTTCTTTTCTGTTTTTGTCATACATTTTTATTTTTTTATAGTGAATAACCCATTTGTTTTTCAAAACCTCTAGTAGGAGCATATTTTCCTCTCTCCAACACCAGGTAGCAGTGGAATGATAGGAATATTTATTCTATGTATTTGTTGATTATTTTCACCATTGCAAAAAAAGATTCACTGTCCCTTCTGTTTTTTTTTTTCTTCCTGTTAATTTAATTAGGGAACGATGGTCATTCCACTTTTGGCATCTGTCCTGCAAGATAAGGCTTATTTTCAGAGACCAGAAGAGTTTTATCCTCAGCATTTTCTTGATTCAAAAGGACATTTTGTCAAAAATGATGCATTTATCCCATTTTCAGCTGGTAAGACTGTCTTGACAATCATGTACATTTGTGTGTAATAGGATATATTGGCAGCTATTGCAGGCATAAAATAATGTACAATGTGTACTGGAGCTAGTAAAATATAATAATAATAATAATAATAATAATAATAATAATAATTTTGTGCTGTATTCAGCCAATAAGCATTTTTTTTTACAGTTTGGGAATCAATGCATACTGCAAATATGGTAGGTCACATATGTAGATCACAACTTAAGACATAAGTTGACATCTTTATTTTTCTGCTTTGATTTTTCCTCCAGAAATAAGATACTATAAGTTAAAAAATTGTCACAGAACCTCACATAAAAAATTACTAAAGGTCTTATTCACTAAATAGTTAGAAAATGTGTTCCAGTTTTGCAGAATTGATTTGCAGTAAAATTTACCACCACAAATCTTTAGTGAATAAATAAACCCTAATGCCTTTTATGTGATGTTAAAAGGGCACTTTGAGCACCATAACTACTGCAGCTCACCTGTGGTACAAAACAGCAATGGACACTATCACAAAGTTTTTGTCCAACATTTTAGAGTAATTTAACTGAAAACAGGGCTCTCCCTGTCACTCACCTTCTCTCCAGTCACATTAATAACGCAGAATTTACACTTCCGTATTACCAATATAAATAGCATCCAACCAGCAAATTGTTTGTTAAACCACTCCAAAAATGTTTGGCAAAAATGTGGGATGCCTCCAATACAATCTCTGCATCATAATCACTATACTGAGTTGTAGTAGTTATGGTACTTAGACTGCTCCTTTTAGGCAGCTTTTTTAAACAATTCCACTCATTACAAAAGAGACAGATAATCTTATTGGTCCAATTTACTTACAATATCAACTCAATAAATAAATAATAAATGCATCCTCCCTATATGAACATAAAGATTAATTATTACATATAGGAGTTATTCATTATATAAGAACTATATTGATTTAAGAAATCAATTTGCAAACTGTTGGACGACATCAATAAGACATCAACTCAATAAATAACACAATTAAAAACTAGAATCCTTCACTTACGTTATCTAACTATTCTTTGTGTGTATATTCTAGGACGAAGAAGCTGTGCTGGGGAAAACCTAGCTAAGATGGAATTGTTCCTGTTCTTTACAAGACTTATGCAAAAATTTACATTCCAGCCTCCACCTGGTGTACAGATCGATCTCACCCCTGTATTCGGCATCACTTTAAGCCCATCTGCGCAAGAGATATGTGCTTTGCCACGTAACTAGGGCACATTTGGTATGGTGACTGTTTGGATTAAAAAAAAAAAAAAACAGATTTCAAAATAATCCAAAGAATAATCCACATGCAATGTATCTGTGTGAATGTTTAGCTCTTTTTGTGTTTTTTTTTTTTTTTGCTTTACAGGTGTACAAACACTGTTTAACCCCTTAAGGACACATGACATGTGTGACATGTCATGATTCCCTTTTATTCCAGAAGTTTGGTCCTTAAGGGGTTAAAATTATAAAACATGTTTTTAAATATTATAATATATGGTATTTCAGTGTACTTCAATTAAGCTCTTTTTTAAAGTATGGACTCTACATTTTAAAATGTAAGAAACACTTAATATTCACCCACTTTTATGTTTCTGTGGACATTGGTGGACACTACCAATGTCACATTTATCTCATGATATGCCACAATGTGAACATCCTTCTTATGTAATTAATATTGTTCTAACAGTTGTTCTCCTAGAAACTGGGACATCACATAGAAGTATCCTGATATAAATTATTTGTAATAAAAATGTAATAGGTATTGTGCTTTCATGACATAAAGTTTAAAATATCTAGCACAATACTGTAAAATGAATTCCATATCTGAGATTGGTTGGTTCTGAAATTAGTTCAGCAAGATATAAAGATGTAGAACCAAAAGCCATACAATATTGTCTTGTGCTATACAACTCCTTCTTAGCCTTTACATTATACAGAAATCAGATTTGTTTCTCCACCCCACTTGACCCAACTTTGCAGTTTCCTCATCCCTCCTACCTACACACACACAACTACAATATTTTTGTATTTGAGAATGATGCTTTTTAGCACAGGGCCCCTCTGAACTAGTGAAAAGTAAAATGGAGTCCAAAAAATAAGTCAAATAAGGAAATTTACAGACCACATATTGCAGCTTCATTAAATCTTCTCATATTATCACCGCCAATAGGTGTACCACTACAGTGTCCCACACCAAGCCAGGCCACAATTTTACCCTTAGTGTTCTGTCACAGTGTAATGATTCCTCTACACCGTGAAGTTGCATAGGGATGTCAATATATCCACATAATCAATTGCTGTATTCTGTGAAGTTAGTGGATCTTAGGCTAGTTATCTGGGGAAATGTTGCTTAAAATATCAGGAATGCAAAACTTAGCAAAAGTCTGTCCAGAACCACAGAAGAAGATGGACAGTTGGAGGGAACTGGACTGGAGAAATCATGGCAGGGTATGATTACATTAAAGATTATTATTCTCAAAAAATACTATACTTTTTAAGGGCTATGCCATTGTCCATCCTACTTTACTTTTTGGGGGGGAAACCTAATTCAGCTATAATAAAGAATATTTGGTAAGGCAAACCTATTAGGATCAAATTGTCTATACTGCAACATCTTAGACTGAATGGTGGTTTGGGTGTGCCTGATTGTTAAAGTTATTATTTTGCAATGAATGCTGGACAGGCCTTTAAGTTTAATCTGACTGCCGATCTATATCAGTGGTTATTAATTGGATTAATAATGTGGGCGGCTGCCTTGGTGGCTATTGCTGTGGGTATGACCAGGATTACTTCGGTGAGAGGGCCAGGAGGCTGTACTGGGAAGCTACGGGCTTCTAGTCTCCAGCCTGTCGTTGACCTTCCCCATAGAAGAGATTAGGGAGGCAACCATAGCATGGAGAGTCGGATCTCGAGAGCCGCTTGTGCCTTCCCCTGCGTCTGTATTAAGGGTACAGCAATCGGAACAGTTCTGCTTTTCTGGCAGTAGCCGGGAAAGGGATACTGCGTTTGCGTAATTCTGCAGTGATGCGGGGGATAGTCCATGATCTGATGGACGAGGGACTTCCCATGTCACCCTTGTGAGTCGGGGTAACTGACCTAGCAGGGGTGCTAGGGATTGACATATCCTCACCATGGTCTGGGAGTTGGGACATACTGAAAATATATAATCGACATTGTTGGAAACCAGGGGTGGGAAATAATAGGTGGCTAGCTAGTGCCAGATGGCGAAAGGTTATGCTAGGATTTGTGGCAGGTGAGGCCCTGCTAGTGCCAAGAGGCTAGAGAGGCTCTACCTATGAGTTGGCGCGAGGGGCGTGGTATCCTACAACGGTGATGGGATGTTGGCCTCTCCATGAGTAGACAGGGGGGTATTTGGCCGTGACTGGTGTCGCCCTCTCTATATAATTTGCGAGGTGACTAACTATGATTTGGCCCGAGGGGCGTATAGTACCTCGAAGTGGAGGATGGGAGATGGCCTCGCGGACCGCTAGGACTAAGGGGCAGGGAAAATATCTAAAAGGCCGTGTTGATAATAATGTGAACCACATACCTGCAGGATAAGTGAGCCCTGGCTTCTGTATGAGAGAAATCAGAGGTATCTTAAGCAGGGGGGCCTAGACTAGATGACCCACCCAGGGGTATTCGGGGTTCCTGGAGGTATGAGAATTTAGATAAGGGACTCTTGTAAGACATGCACATAAGACTGTATAACTGAAAGTAGTCAGCGCCTAGGGGGTGACTGCAGAGAGTACCGACCCCATACAGTCACATGCTCCCAGCAGCCATGTTCTCTTTACATCAATGGGGATTGGTTATCTTAAAACTTTAAAGTTTACAACTAACAATGCAGATATAGTATGATAGTATCTAACCACCAGTAAGTATGTATTTACCATTATAACTGCTATACCTGTAAAGCATGTAGTACATAGATATGCATTTAACACGAGTGTCCACTTGCAGCAAATAATATACAGAACAAACTCAGCATTTAACCGAATTACAGGCATTGTAACTGAGACAAACTGGATAAGCTGTATTATTTGCTTTACCTGTGACCCCACATTTGGTGGTCCCTGTGGCTGAACTAGGAGTCAGCCAGCACCAGACCAGCACAACGCTTTAACCCATGAGAAACAGCAGACCGGATCTACCCAGACAACCAGCCCACCTTCCCCCTTTAAATGTGTAATGCCATCAGGAACAGGCACTCCTCACGGTAAATGAGTCTCTGAGCCTGTTCCCATCTGTGCCGTGAGTCTACCCCGACAAGCCAGCCCAACTTCCCCCTCAAACTATGTACTGCTGGCAGCCGGCGGGAACAGGGACTCCTCACGGTAATGGAGTCTCTGAGCCTGTTCCTGCCCATGCCGTGGGGATGCCTAGTGAGTAAGGTTCCCCCTGGCTCACCGCCCCATCGAGCTGGGGAGCCGGTCGGGCTGGGGAGCCGGTGTGTAGGTGCTGGGCATGCGCCGGGTACTTACGGAGTGACGTTGAAAATGCGCCGCGTCTCACCGGAAGTGACGTAACGAAACAGGAAGCCGGAAGGGAAGAAGGCGACGAGTATCACCGCTGCTCGTCTAGACCAACGAAGGTAAGTAGGGGAAGGGGGGAGTCCCTTAAGTAGGTCTATAGCCCCTCCCACAACTTCAGGCCATGCCTTCCAATATATGTAAATATGTATATATTTGCAATAGGGTAATAGTTTATATAGCTGTCTCTGGTATCGTATGCAGGGACAGCTTTACCCACCTTCTTTGTCGTGAGACATATGTAAATAACAAAGTAATTTGTGTTTACCTTTTTAATGTACTGGCGTGCTAGCTAAAGCCAAGCGGCAAAACTTGGTAGTTACAAAACGTCATATTTGACAGGTGAGGCCCTGCTAGATGCCAAGCGGCTTGAGAGGCTCTATCTATGCATTGGCGAAAAGGGAATTCTGTGGCCACTGAACGTTGTGGCCGGGTGTCGGCCTCTCAGTGACTTTTTAAAGCATAAGATAGAATAGGAGTGACAGGTGATGCCTTCTCTATGCCACCATGCGAGGCGAATAGCTATGAGTTGATCCGATGGGCGTAGTACCTCCGAGTATGAGGATGGGTGTTGGCCTCGCGGAACCACTAACCTAAGGCATAAAGGCCTGAGAAATTATTAACTATTGGACTACTGGTGCCTTGTCAGCCAGTAACAAAACTAACTAAGGGAAAAGGGGTATAGTAGCATATAAGTTTGTGTAAATTTATGTACTTGAGAATGAGTGAGTCAGAGATGCGGTTTAACCCAAGATGGTGGATTGGAGCAGGCCTGTAGGGGGGTAACAAGATATTTGTTTAAAATTGTAGTATGTAAAAAAATATAGATATCCTGATATACCTACGGGAAATGTAGCACAGTTAGGTTCAACCATAAGTAGGAAGTTGTGTCGTAAATAGATACCTTGCTCCTAAAAAACGATGATGTAACATACATGTGTGAGTTATAAGGGCCCGCTCATGGAGCCTACTAATGATTTTATAACAGACATGTAATGGTCCTTGATAAGGGAAAAAGGTGCATATGGTCCAATAGTCTGTAATATATAATAACCTGACATAAAGTACAATACTCTGAAAATCTGTAAAAAGGCACATAAGGCACCCATGACTTGTTTTAAAAGAAAACGGCCACCAGTGAAAGCAATGGTCCCAATAATGAATCTAATGATATGATTAAATACAAGAGGAGTATGTATGTGACCCCGCTTGAGATCTCCATTGAGGGTAGAAAAACAGATTCAAGATAACCAGTGATCCTGATTAAGGAATATAAAACTGTGGGGATATGGACCAGAGAGTGCCTTATACAGTATGAGTAGAATTGATATAGACACAGGGGGCAGAGAATATATTGTGTTGATACCGGTGAAGTATTGTGAGAATAGAACCTGCAGATGATTTAGGTTAAGGAACAGAGACTTAGTAATACGAGTATGGAATACACCAGCGAGTATTTAGAGGCGTAATTAAGTGAACTTTAATGCTGGAATAACGTTTATTAAGTGAATATGGATAGGCATACACCAGACAAGTGTTAAGAGGTGCACTTGATAGTAACTTAATGCAGCATTACAATAATTAATTACACCACACCTAGAGTATAACCAAATATATTGAAATACACGTAGTTGAGTTATTTATCCGTAATATTATGATAACCAGCTATTTGTTTAGTAAGTGACATTATCATACAGTAATAATTCAGCAGTTTAACATTGTATATGAATGACTGCTAGAGGTCAGGAGTCATTTGCATAACCTTAAATACCTTGAGTTGAAGGAACTATAACAGACCCCATAAAACTAAATATTTCTGACTGAAGAAACCATACTTTTCCCAAAGATCAGTTTTATAAAATGGGTATTTATTCGAAATTTAGCTTTTTAGAATGATGCACCGATAATATAACTGGATTGAAAAATGAATATTTGAAAGCATAATGTACTTTGACACATTATCAAACAATTACTCCTGTACTGTTGTAGCACATTAAAATTATTAATTTGACGGCCACATTAAATTGAACAACTTGTAATTCACTTATGTGAAAGGCTGAAATGAGGGAGAGAATGAAAGCGAAAGCCCTACCCTTATTTAAAGACTGCTTGCAAAGAGTCGAAATGAAAGTGCTGAACGCAGCACAAAATGGCAAGATTCATGCGAGCAGTATTGCCCGCACATATTGGAAAGGTAGTTACAAACTGCCGAACATCTTGTTTGGTGAAACGAAAGTTGACATGCAGCAATTTTAAATGTGAGAATTAACTGCACGCAGCGAAGCCAGCGTTTATGTAGGCGGGAGGGGGTGTGTGTATGCGGGGGGGTTGTAACTGCTCATGTGGTGCTGTGGGTACCTGGTGAGTTGGAAGGGACCCGGGTTACTGGTCCAACGGCGTGCTGAGAGGCACCTGTAAGGCAAAACTCACTGTTTGGCAATCAGACCTCGTGGAACAGACTGGCACCTGGTAGTAGCAGCAGCAGGACTTCCGTAAGGCGATCAGGACCTCCCACAGGCTTTACCCGGAAGTGAAGGACCCCCAGCCAGCGGAAGACAGCGGGTATAGGTAAACTACCTGGAAGGAGAATCAGGTACGTTGTAAGATGGCGACCTGCATGTGACGCGGAAGTAGTCACATGCAAATCGCTAGACCAGTAACGATATAGGGGAAGTTGAGGAGTCCCTTTAAAAAGGTAAATAAACCCCTCACACAATTACAGGAAAAAGCCTTAATATAAGGCATATATATGAATTTTATTTTTTTAATTCAGACGATCTAAACTGCCATGTACTCAAAATTCTACTGCCTCATTTTTTTTATTTTTTTTTGTTTTCAAACCAGGTTGTTTGTCAGAAAGTATTATTTTTATTTTTTGCAGTGCTCAAATCTACCAATAACACAGACAGAAGAAAAATGTAAGACAACTTCAAAATAAATATATCATTGGTTATCCTGGTGAGATACTAATAATTGTCTTATTGCTGATTGACTGTTACATTAAGCTCTTCCTAAATAACAAAATGGGGGAACTAGAGGCATTAGCATACACTAAACAATATGATATAATAGGCATAACTGAAACATGGTGGGATGAGACACATGACTGGGCAGTTAACTTAAATGGGTACACATTATTTAGGAAGGATAGGAAAAAAAAAGAAGGGTGGTGGGGTATGTTTGTATGTCAACCATGATTTAAAGCCAAATCTTAAGCAAATTGAATGCGATGAGGAAAATGTGGAAGCTTTATGGGTAAATATCTGCTTGGGGGAAAAGAAGGGAAACCAACTATTGGTTGGGATATGTTATAAACCACCTAATGTTAATATTGACGAGGAACAACAGCTGTTTGAGCAAATTGAGAAAGCTGCAAATCTTGGTAACACTTTAATTATTGGAGATTTTAATTACCCAGACATAAATTGGGACATGGGACTAGTAGCTCAGCAAAGGGAATTAGGTTTTTAAACTTGTTAAATGACACCTTCATGTCACAACTTGTACAAGCACCAACTAGAATGGACGCTTGTCTGGACCTGGTTTTAACAAACAACGTTGATCTTTTGACCAACATTCAAGTAGGTGAGCACTTGGGAAATAGTGATCACAATATAGTGTCATTTGAAATAAACTCAAAAAAACAAAAGCACATGGGGTATACTAAAACATATAATTTTAAAAAGGCCAATTTCAATAAGATAAGGGAAGCTTTACAATATATTGACTGGCATAAACTCTTTAGTGAAAAGAACACTGAGGATAAATGGATCATCTTCCAACAAATATTAGAAAGGTACATTTCTCAGTATGTACCATTGGGAAATAAGTATAAAAGAAACAAATTAAAACCAATGTGGCTTAGTAGAGAAGTAAAACAAGAGATTAAAAATAAGAAAAGGGCATTTAAAGCATTTAAATCAGACAAATCAGATGCATCTTATAAAAGATATAAGAAAGCAAATAATGCGTGCAAAAAGGCAATTAAACTTGCTAAACTTCAAAATGAAAAAATGATAGCTAAAGAGAGCAAAACCAACCCCAAAGCATTTTTTAAGTACATAAATTCCAAAAAAACCAAAAATGAAAGTATAGGTACACTTAAAACTGAAACGGGGGTGTTAGTTAATGAAGACCAAGAAAAGGCAGGAATTCTAAATAACTATTTCTCCTCCGTATATATTAAAGAAGAACCCATGGCAATAGATGTGCAAATGATTGCTACTAAAAACTTGCAGAATAATTGTAATTGGTTAACTCAAGACAATGTGCTGCAGCAACTAAAGAAAGTTAATATAAACAAAGCTCCAGGGCCTGACGGTATCCATCCACGTGTACTTAAGGAACTAAGTGTAGAAATAAGTGAACCTCTGTTTTTAATCTTTCAAGATTCTTTTCTTTCAGGAAGTGTTCCGGAGGATTGGAGGAAGGCAGATGTGGTTCCTATATTCAAAAAGGGTTCAAAATCCTTGCCTGGAAATTATAGACCTGTGAGCTTAACTTCTGTGGCTGGTAAAATATTTGAAAGGTTATTAAGGGATAATATTCAAGAATTCCTTGAGAAGAATATGGTTATCAGCAAAAATCAGCACGGTTTTATGAAGCACAGGTCATGTCAAACTAACTTGATTGCGTTCTACGAAGAAGTAAGTAGAAGTATAGATCAGGGTGTTGCAGTGGATGTGATCTATTTGGATTTTGCCAAGGCATTTGATACAGTTCCACACAAAAGATTAGTGTTCAAACTCAAGGAAATCGGTCTCGATGAAAATGCTTGTTCTTGGGTAGAACATTGGCTTAAAAACAGAATACAAAGAGTTGTCGTTAATGGTAAATTTTCAAGCTGGACAGAGGTGGCAAGTGGTGTCCCTCAGGGGTCTGTTCTGGGACCCCTTCTATTTAACATTTTTATAAATGATCTTGAAGACAGCATTGAAAGTCATGTTTCAGTGTTTGCAGATGACACAAAACTTTGTAAAATAATACAATGTGAGCAAGATATTACTTTGCTGCAGAAGGATTTAGATAGACTGGAGGACTGGGCACTCAAATGGCAGATGAAATTTAATGTTGAAAAATGCAAAGTTATGCACTTCGGCGTAAAGAATACACAAGCAACGTATACCCTTAATGGAAGTGAATTAGGGATAACAACACACGAAAAGGACTTGGGAATTGTTATAGACAACAAACTATGCAACAATGTGCAATGTCAATCAGCAGTGGCCAAGGCCAGTAAGGTATTGTCATGCATGAAAAAGGGCATTCATTCTCGGGACGAGAATATCATTTTGCCTCTCTATAAATCACTGGTAAGACCACATATTGAATATGCTGTGCAATTTTGGGCACCTGTTCTAAAGAAGGATATCATGGCACTAGAAAAAGTGCAGAGGCGGGCTACAAAATTAATAAAAGGAATGGAACATATCAGCTATGAAGAAAGGTTAACAAATTTAAACCTATTTAGTTTAGAAAAACGTCGCCTGAGAGGGGATATGATAACATTATACAAATATATTCGGGGCCAATACAAACCATTGTGTGGAAATCTATTCACAAACCGGACTTTACACAGGACACGAGGCCATGCGTTTAGACTGGAAGAAAGAAGATTTCGTCTAAGGCAAAGGAAAGATTTTTTTACTGTAAGAACAATCAGGATGTGGAATTCTCTGCCTGAAGAAGTGGTTTTATCAGAGTCCATACAGATGTTCAAACAGCTACTAGATGCATACTTGCAAAGACAGAATATTCAAGGATATAATCTTTCAATGTAGGGTAATAACTGCTTGATTCAAGGATAAATCTGACTGCCATTCTGGGGTCAAGAAGGAATTTTTTGTCCTAGCTTGTTGCAAAATTGTGCTTCAAACTGGGTTTTTTTTTTTTGCCTTTTGGATCAACAGCGAAAAAACAGGTGTGAGGAAGGCTGAACTTGATGGACGCAAGTCTCTTTTCAGCTATCTAACTATGTAACTATGTAACAGATTTGATAAATGAAAGGTGAATGCATGCCTGGACCAATATTTATTTTATTGCTTTAGAGAAAGCACAGTCTATCCCTGGTATTATAATAGTTCATTGTGTCTTATCTACCATCATGATAAAGCTTACACAACACTCTTGACGTGAACAGCTCTTTTATACCACCCCTAGTGGAATGTAGTAATTCCGACTACGAAAGGGAGGAATTCTAGTATCTAAAGGGTGAAGTAGAATAAAATGTATATATTATAATATACAGTCTGTGAGGTTATCACTTTTATTTTGGGAAAATCCAGTTATTTTATTCACTTCCTCAATTGAATGTCTGACTACTGACCTCTGATCAGGGCTCTGGACTCTATGAAATCTTACCCGTTCGGCAAGGCCGGATTGGGAAAACAATTCGGGCCAAGCATTTTTGAATCACAGCTGCTCACTGAGATGGGGGCATGGCTGGAGAGGGGATTCTGTCTCATCACCAATGACAAGCCTGCCCCTTCTTGAAGTGAGCATGTTGGTTCAATGTAATGCTCTCACATGAGACAAAGGCCCTGTATTTGTTCGGCACATAGTAGGCAAATTTATTAACATGTCCCTGGTGTCTCCATAAGTGGGATACCAGAGGAAAAACAGGCCTGGAAAGCATATTGTGCATGTGTTGGGAGCCTGCTTGTGGGATTGCATGTGTGTAGAGAGAGCTGATTGTGGTGTGATGGTATGTGTAAATAGGTTGGTTTCACTTGTGTTTTGTTTGTGGTGTAATTTGTGTGGCTAAAGACTGAAGATAGTGAGAGTGTGTGTGTACATGGGGATCTAGTGAGAGTGTGCATAGGGGCCGTAGTGTATGTGTGTATAGGTAAAGTAGTGTGTGTAGGGGTTGTAAAGAGTGTGTGTTTAGGGAATGCAGTGTGTTTGCCCTGGTGGTTGAGTGATGAAGCCCTGGTGGTCCTAGTAGTGAGTAAATTCTAACCTGCAGCTCCCGGCTAGAGTTCACTCTCTGTAACGGATCGCCTGGCACCCCGACTTGGTACCTCCGTTAATGGATGCTCCTAGTGCTTCCTGAGGACTCCAAGCACTCTAGCCGACACCACAATCACCGAATCCAAGAAACCTTTAAATTCTCCCGAGCATATGAATGCTGTAGACCATTGAATAGGAACCATATGAATAGGCTTGTACTCCTAGCAGTCAACTGGAACAGCATGCAATATATCCTTCCCCCCAATAATGAGACGACACATCACTTTGAGGGTAAAACAGGAACTCTGGACTGGCTCATCCAGCCTGGCTTTTATTTCCAACTCACACATACAGGCCACACCCAGGGGGAGGCATAAAAGAACCAATGACATAGATGTTACCTCCCACACATCCCCTCCCCTTAGTGTGACACATAATCCCATTATGCATACAGTTTAAAATATACTTTTACACAACTTTCCTAACTCTAAAACCATACATCACATTCACATAAAAATACATATCCACAATCAATCCATTCAGGGGAACAACATATTAAAAAATGGCATGGATCAGACCAGAGGTTCAAAAGTTAGTAAAGTATCTTTTAAAACCCCTAGCTTCCCAGCTCAGACTGTTTTTTACAGAGCCTTCTCTGTGCTGGAGAAGTAATCTAATTATCTCCAGCACAGAGACAGACTCCATTAACCACATGGTTACAGAAAGACATAAAACACTTTAAAATACAGAAAGTTACTTTTTAACCATAACACACAGACATTTCACATATCCCCAGATAGCTGGGATCTGAGTGCACAAAACTACCGAATAGCGCGCAGATCCTATTCACACAGTACAATTGCCATGGAGCTAAAGTCTTTCCCATAGTCTTTCATTATATGAATAGGCTCCATGGTATAGCTATCTGGGGTATCACATTCCCATAAAGTCTGGTCCATAGTCCAAAGGCAAGAGGCGGGCAAGCAGCCCCCTCCAAGGACACGTGGCGAGGTCGGTTTCGCCACACTCTCATTTGATCAGAGCTTTGCCATGGTAAGCCAGGCAACTCTTCGACCTCACAAGATGAAGAACCCAGCTTAACCTGGCTTAAATTGCCTGTTGCCACATTTAAATGCCTGTTGGCTGGTGAGGGATCTCCTCACAGGCCTATCATTGGCACACAGCAGGGCCAGCATTTAGATAGCTCATTATGGCCGACATTTGCTTGGTTTGCCTGATGGCCAGTCCGAGCCTGCATTCAGGTACCAGCACTTGAATGTGTATACATCCTAGAGTGGGGATTGTACCATTTCATGTTTACTAAAAGGGGCCATTTAAGGGCTCATTCACATGTGAGTGAATACCTATATATATTCATTTGTACAAATTATTTAATGGCTTGCTGCTTTTTTTTTTGTTTATGGCACATTCTTTGCAGTATTTGATCTGAAGTAAGAAGGAAATCTCTATTCCTAACGGGGAAAATATTGCTCAAATACTTATGTTGGATCTAGCTCTTGAAAGTGTAAGTGCATATCTTCATCCATTATCTCCCACTTAATTGACCATATTACACTATTGGTTGTTCTCTTGTCCAGTTTGTGTCATTTCATACATCTGCATCAATAGCGGTACAAGATGCCACTCCCGCATATGTAGGAGTGAAATTGTTTGCATAAAGTATTAAAGTATTATTACTTTTAATATCATTAAACTCAATTCACCTGATTTGTGCAAGTATGATGTATTAACATGATGTCACAAGCAGGACTAAGGTTAAAAGATAAGACATTGTTCTTATCTTTTAACCTTAGTCCTGCTTGTGACATCATGTTAATCATGTTAATAACTAACTAATTAGCTGTTTGGACTTTCCACTGACTAAAAAACTCAATTGACTTACAGGGCGGTTACCGGTTATTTCAGAACATGTTACCAATAACAAAACTCTACAAGAAACTAATACAGAACACAAGATAACAAGCCTGCATTAACTTAGAGTCTATTCTCCCCCTCCCCCCCCCCCCCCAGAAATCAGATGAACCTGAGCCGAACAAAATCTACTGCAAAATAGTAAACATAATTATTGAGTTGCAAGACCCACACTGTGGCTGAACAGCTGAACAAATGAATATAGTCACATTTGAATGGCCAAACACCGCCACAATTAGAGCGAACACTGATCAAATGCCCATTTTGTAGTGGCCAAAAGATGGCCGAATTCCCATTCCAAACTGTCCAGAAGACAGGAAAAAGCACAATTAGTTTCCTTAACGTCTCTATCCACCACCAAAGAGCATCAGCCCTTAAATGGGAACTCCCTTTCCAGTGGTCTGACACTTCCCTGAAATACCTAGGCATTGTGATCATGAAAGATCTTACCCAACTATAACAAGCGAATTTCCAACTGCTTCAGACTACGCTACACAAAGACCTGGAGGAATGGGCAAAGTTTTGCCTCTCCTGGTTCGGGAGAATAGGGGTGCTTAAGATGAACATTCTACCCAGGATCCTTTACTTGTTCCAAACTATCCTCATCACTATACCGGAGGCCTTCTTTGCCTCTCTCCACTCCATGTCCCTCAAGTTCACATGGCATAAACTCAAGGCATGGATCAAACACGACGTCCTCATGTTACCGAGGATGAAAGGAGGCCTAACCCTACCAGACATAAAGTTGTACTACAAAGCCACACATATTCAAAGAATAATGGAATGGACCAAACAGGGGGTATCTAAATTATGGAAAAACATTGAGACAATACACACAGGCAGACCGAACTCCGTCCTCCCCTGGCTAGACTACCAACCCAACAGGGCAGACAAATAGCCGCCCCACACCCCCTGACTAGAGCAACTATGCAGGTTTGACACGCATGGGCCGTGCCTCTTTCACTCACCACCACACAATCCCCATTACTCCCTCTTGTGTGCAACATGGCTTTCCCACCGGGAATGGAAGCCAGACCAGTCAAACACCTCCTAGGACAAGAAATACCCTGGATATGCCATGCTCTGGAAAATGGAACCATGAGATCCCTGGAGTCACTGGCGCCGAACGAAAGACACTCGTTCATGATGCGCTTTCGGCACAAACAACTAACTGAGTTCATGCTCTCTGCCACCCGAGGCAACTCCACCTCGAGAACACTGATGTAATTCAAGTCACTATGCATGGTGAGGGGGCTGTACACGCTATACGGCATGCTCCTATTGTTGATGAGATTGCCGCCACTGAGCTTCATGAGTAAGTGGGAGGCGGTCTTGGGTACCACATTCACATGAGACCAGTGGGACAAAATATGTACCCTCTCTCTACACTGCACACCGTCGAGTGGGACCCAGGAAACGGCTTATAAAGTTCTGGCCCTCTGGTACCGCACCCCACAACTCACCCATATAGTTGAGATGTGGAAGGAACCTGGGCACCTTCATCCATCTATGGTATAAATGTCTGCAGATCAAACCGTATTAGGTGACAATCCACGCAATCATCTCACGGTTCTCAGACATCCCACCACCACTGACCCCTGCAGCATTTCTCATACACCACTCCACCGTGCATAACTTGGCGTACAAAAAATTCCTGACAATCAGGATTCTTAACGTTGCCAAAAGCCTGATCCCACTCTACTGGAAAAAACAGACAGCGCCCCCCCTGACCCTGTGCTACCAATGCATGGAAGACCTCAGAGCTTTTCCTAATGGCAGAGGGGAGAGCACAGGCATACATGATGACCTTGACACACTGGATCCTGTCTACCGAATGCCCCGACTTCCAAGCCCTTACACCCTGTTCCAAATTTTTATGCAAATTATATTTAAGTGTCACAAAGATTAAATATTTTGTTTTTCAGTTTAACTCATGGATGGCATTGTGTCTCAGGGCTCTTTTGATCACTGAAAACAATCTCGGACACCTGTGATAAATAGATTGCCAGGTAAGCCCAATTTAAGGAAAAACTACTAAAGGAGGGTGTTCCACATTATTAAGCAGAGCACCATTTTAATGCAATATGGGGAAGAAAAAGGATCTCTCTGCTGCCGAAAAGAGTGAAATAGTTCAATGCCTTGGATGAGGTATGAAACCATTAGATATTTCACGAAAACTTAAGAGTGATCATCACACTATTAAGAGATTTGTGGCTGATTCAGAGCACAGACGAGTTTGTGCAGATAAAGGCACATTGAGGAAATTTTTTTGCCAGATCCATGCATTGAATCAAGAGAGCAGCTGCTAAAATACCATTACATAGCAGCAAACAGATATTTGAAGCTGCTGGTGCCTCTGGAGTCCCACGGACATCAAGGTGTAGAGTCCTCCAGAGTCTTGCAACTGTGCATAAACCTTCTATTCGGCCACCACTAACCAATGCTCACAAGCAGAAACGGCTGCATTGGGCAGAAAAATAAATGAAGACTAATTTTCAAACAGTCATGTTCACTGATGAGTGCCCTGCTACCCTGGATGGTCCAGAAGGATGGAGTAGTGGATGGTTGGTGGACGGCCACCCTCTTCCAACAAGGTTGCGACATCAGCATGGCGGTGGTGGAGTCATGTTTTGGGCCGGAATTATGGAAAGAGAGCTGATCGGCCCCTTTAGGGTCCACGAAGGTGTAAAGATGACCTCTGCATAGTATGTGGAGTTTCTGACTGACCACTTTCTTCCCAGGTACAGAAGGAAGAACTATGCTTTCCGTAATAAAATCATATTCATGCATGACAATGCACCATCTCATGCTGCAAAGAATACCTCTGCATCAATGGCTGCTATGGGGATAAAAGGAGAGAAAGTCATCGTGGGGCCTCCATCCTCCCCTGACCTCAATCCTATTGAGAACCTTTGGAGCATCCTCAAGCAAAAGATCTATGAGGGTGGGAGGCGGTTTGCATCCAAACAGCAGCTCTGGGAGGCTATTCTGACATCTTGCAAACAAATTCAAGCAGAAACGTCTAAAAACTCACAGGTTCAATGGATGCAAGACTTGTGAAGCTGCTATCAAATAAGAGGTCCTATGTTAAAATGTAACATGACCTGTTAAAATGTTTAAAAAAGTTAAAATGTTGTTATAAGTTTGATTGAAATAGCTTTTGATTTCAGTAAATATGCTGCAAACACAACAAATGACAATTTTCAGTTCTTTACAACCTATAAAGTGTTTTGAAACTTACTGTGCATAATAATTTGGAACAGTGCATTGTAAGTTTTTTATGTTTAAAAAAAAATACTGTTATCATTAGGAGGTTTGTTCAATAAAATTTGAATTGTACTTGTCGGTTTCGGTGATACTTCAATTTTGATAGTTATGGCTCGCTTCAGGTATGATGTGGACCTTTACCGACAAAAGGTCACTCCGGGTCATTCTAAGCTTAGCGTGTCTTTATGCAATCTATAGCTGTATACAGAGTAGACCCTTCCGTTCCCAAATTACTTATAAATACTGTTTTCTTTAACCATTCTAGATGATAATTACCACTAGAATAATTCAGTGTCGGAAGACCCAAACGGCACTGTAATAATATTGTAATAAATGAAACAATGACTCAAATAAATATAAGATAAAAGTGTATTGGATGAATGTAACAGAATGCAAAAATGGTCAGTAAATAATTAATCTTACCAAAGTATTAGTGGCTTACAGCATGTATGGTGTCCGTGTGCCAGTGAGAAGTTGAATGTATGCCTGAGTGAATGAATGTTAAAGAATGACAACGTCCTATCCTTTCTCCTTCAGTTAAATAGCCATTTTGTCCTCCATAAAGCAGCCCCCACCTGTGTGATTTTCCCAAAAAGGTTTTCTAACTTGTTACATGATGTAATGTATTGCATATCTAAGTTTGGGATATTCCCTAAATGGCTCTTGCCTGTAATTAGCTTACGAAGTGTTTTTGTATACATTTAACTGACAGCACATGTGTTTTTGGAATATTCTCTAGAAGGCTCTTGCCTGTAATTAGCTTACGAGTTTTGTATACATTTGACTGACAGCACATGTGTTTGTTCTAATTTAACTTTAACCTTGTGGAAATGTCATTGAAAGTGTAACGTTTTCAAATCTAAGCAAAAAGGCCTGCAATATTTCATACACCTATTGTACATTAGTATTAAATATATATACATATATATTGCAAACTGCACATTAAATAATGATCCATACTCCACAGTACTCTCAATAGTTGATAACATGAGAATTATGCTGTTATTTACATCAATTATTTAGGTAAATTAGAAAAATATAATTTGCATAATAATTTGGAAGAGTGTGTATACATTAACCGAACAACTACTGCAACGACAGACCGCAGGGTTGACAAAAAAACTGGTAGTCGTAGCCCCGATCTGTAGCAACCTACCTGACCCAGACTCCCCGCAGGGAATGAGACAGACGAAAGCTGACAGAGGGACACACGAGATGGGGCGGAGAAAGGGGACACCACGGCACACAGCCACACAGTACGGACTAACCGGCCACCCAAGATTGAGGCCAGCAAACTCCAGGGCAGCAGCTGCCGAATCCGCCCACTCCAACAGTCTGATAATATGAACCAAAGCTGAAACCTACGTGTTTCACCATATTAATCACATGCATTTCTTTCTTTCTGTAACGTTACAAAACTCTTTAATAAACAGAAATTTACCTAAAAGCACAATTAGATATTGTCATACGAGGGTTGAATGCATATACTGAATGGCCAAATGAGAGCCTAAAGCATACTTACAGTTAGGTGGATTCAAACGAGGGATCCTCAAATAAACCGCCGCTGCTTTCGAGACAACTTCCATCCTTACCTGGAGTGTTTGCACGGAGTTTGCCACCTGCAGGCCACACCGCTCAACTCATGATGGTGCCTATCAGAGCTCACCGGGGCAGCCAGCACTGTACCTGATCCTGGGTGTTGTCAGAGCCAGGTCAGAGGTAAGGGGAGAATAGATGATTCAGGGGATAGCAAGCCGGCGGCTTCCCCATGGAGACCAGGTGGAGAGTCGCTTCCCACTCTGGCTGGGAGTCTGGATCTTGCAGTAAGGAGGAGAGGGCCCTGCCTTGAGGAGGCAGGGTGTGTGTTTTTTTTTCTTATATTTTCTAATTTTCTATATGTATTGTTATGGTTTTCTTACAGGAAAACCATTTCAGAACACAATGATAATAAAAGGATCTGTATCAAACTTAATTTTATCACATGACAGGAGGCGAGTATTTTGCTTTACTCTCTTTACTAAAACTCCACAGCAGTAAAGAAAGTGAAAAAAACTTTTAACCAATCAAAATGCAAATAGGGAGTATATTATCCCAGTCAACAGGCTCCTCCCCCTCTTTCTTTACTGCTCCATCGCAGACAGGTCAGAGTTTTTGGCTCTTCCCTATTATAACCTATTGAATGTTTATGCTTCTTATTTCTATTATACATATTTATACTTTATTACTTGTTTTTTTTCCATTTATCTATCTAGTACTAACTTCTATACCTATACTGGGTTTCTCTAACTACTATCCTCGATCCTAGAGACCACCAGGGTTACTCTCTCCCTTGTGGTTATTCATTTGTCCCTTTCCTGCCTACCTAGTTTTCTCCTTATTCCCCTGTTTTCTCCACCTTACCGCCGCTCGGCGGCTTCTTTTTCCCACCGCGATTTTCGCGGTTCTCCTTTCAGCCGCGGCCCTTTTTTCTCGCGCCGGCCCTCTTTAATCTCGCGTCTCGCGAGATTACGGCCGCCATTTCGGATTGCCGCAAATTGCCACGAATCTCTCAGACATCAGGCTAACGGATTCTAAGCAAGCATACAGACGGTCTGCAAAGAGGTCAGTCAAATCTGTTAAAGGCACATCAGGTATTAACCTGTGCCTGACTGGGTGCTGCCCTATACTGTGCTGCTAAGGAGGTCGCTTTGTGGCCACCTCTATCATACTGGGTGAGGCCCAGAACATACAAAAAATCCCAACAAGTGGTCTAATTGCCCTGCTGGGGCTAAAGTGGAATACAGTGCCTGTTACCAAGCCCTTTGGCACTATACACCCTGCTGGGGTGATTATATATAATTCTCATTGTTACCCTGCTGGGTCACAACCCCTGCAGACCACCACTCATACCCTGCTGGGGTATCATTTAATTACAACCCTGCTGGGGTTCATCTGGTTCATAACCGACCAGTTAATATACCATTTAGACCCTGCTGGGGTACTCGTTTTTTTATTAAACACCTACTATACCCGCTGGGTATAATTATACAACTACTAACCCTGCTGGGGTTCCTATTGTACTATATATATATATTGTACTCTATATAACTATCAAAGTTATTGCACCCTGCTGGGGTATTGCATAGAGACATCCATACAGTCTATATCGACTGAAATACAGCAGACTGACCTCTACCACGCCCTGTGCCAACAAACATACCCAAACCTTATGGAGACCTCTCAAACCACAGATCTCCAAAATATGGTGAACGAGGCCGTTTCCGCGTCAATGGAGAAAGTCCTCTCCAAGATGATGGCCTCTGGTTCCGACAAGAGGAAACCATCCAAAGCTCACCCATCCCGCCAGGACTCCGATTCTGAGGCACCAGAATCTCGCAAAAGCCCTGAAACACTCACGGGCAAATGCCATTGGAAAGGCGAAAAGGGCCATCCATATAAAGGCAAAAACCCCGCTAAACGCTCTAAACCCATTGCTGCCACCATCACGAGTCCTCAACACGACTACTCTTCGGATGAAGAAGAGTCCCAAACTAAACCCATGGCCATTTTAGATGAGTGGCAAGCGGAAGACTCAGACTCCAATGAAGATGTTTGGGGCTCAGACTCCGGATCCCAATCATTTTTTCCGCAACACACATTCATGGGAGAACCCCAAGACCAAGATAATGCGGAAACCCTGCAAGAGGATGAAGACACCATCCTTGACCCACTGGGACAAAAACTTTTTGACCCAAGAAAAATTAGACACCCTCGCTCAAGCGATTGGACACCACCCGACCACCTAGCGAGGTTTATGCACCTCTGGCTACGTAAGTCCATGGACAAGACGGTCCGCAACCGTCTGAGGTCAGAATGCCCACGGCCCTTTCTACCCGACCACGTTGCGGACACGCCAGAATTAGACCAAGTGATGACAACTTTTATGTCACGAGGTGGCCGTGACCCACGAAAAGGTGTGGAAAAAGGGTTTAGAGGGGTACAAGATAAACTTCTGGACTCGGTGGGACCACTATCCAGAATTATGTACTTGGCTGACGATGCCCTAGCCAAAGCCGATCAATTTGACCCTACTATGGTGCGCGAATGGGCGCATGACGTGCGGGAATGGGCTCAAAGGTGCTTTTGTTTTGTGGGTAATGCCAATGTCGCCTTATCATCTGAGCGACGCAAAGCAGCACTTCTCCGCATTGACGGGAAATTGGTGGAGTTGGGCACCAAGGAATTAGGTCCTATGGCACAGGGCAAACTTTTCGGAGAACCATTTCTTAAAGAATTAAGCAGACATGTTAAGGTCTACACATCCCTGAACAAGGCTCAATCATCAATGAGAAGAGTCTTTAGACAAAACCCCTCTAGGGGTGTTTTTGGACGGGCTGGCCGCCAAAGGGGCCGTGCTGCCAGCCGCTTCTGGCCCTCAGGCCTCAGAGCTTCAAGACCACAGCCTTTTTACCCTGAGATGGGATACCGACCATCTTCCTACACACGAGGCGCAGACAGAGGTCGCGGACCACGCACTTGAGGCAGAGCACGTTTCTCCTCAGGTAAGCAACCAGCTCACTCATGTTTCCCTTCCAATGCATACAGCAGGTCGCATTTCTCTTTTCTTCCAGGAATGGACCTCCATCTCCACGGACGCATGGATCCTACAGACAGTACGAGGCTACTATCAGGGTACCTGTGGTCTCTACCTCCGAAAGAGGTAGAGACTTAGCTGTTCCTCCATCCAGACGGCCTGATGGCTCCCTTCCCCAAGGTCTATCCGGCCATGCAAGGCCGGCCGCGAGGGAGTGACTGCCTTTTACAGCATCTAGGCAGGAAGTTGTCATCAGGACACTCCTCCGGAACGACCTGTCACTCAATTGCTGCAGGACCAATCAGGACGCCTCGGAGGCGTGGTTACTGCTCTGAACAGGGTATTTAACAGAGCTTCTTTCATTAGCTCATTGCCCTGTCGTGGTTCTAGCTTGTTCTAGTCACTCAGTGCTTGTGTATTCTATTATCCCTTTTGGTTTTGACCCGGCTTGTTTACCTTACTCTGCTTATCTCTGTTACCCTTGATTCGGCTTGTCTCTCGCTTACCTGTCTTCTGTTACCCTCGACCTCGGCTTGTCTTTGACCATTCTATACTGTACTACTTACGTTAGTCCGGCCATTCTAAGGTCCGGTATACGTATCTGGCTACTGTTTGTACTCTGCGTGTTGGATCCCTGTCCCGATCCTGACATTACGACAGGGCCAATGGATCCTGCAAGTACAAACAGTCAGCTGGCTTCTCCTGATCCTAGGTTTGAAGCCATGGATCACAGAATGGATCAGATGGCGCTTGCGCTACAGGCTCTATTATCTCGTGCCAATAACCCACCAGAGGAGATACGTAATACCCCTGTTTCTCCTGTCGGTTCAGGTCTAGAGGTAGCCACAGTGGGTGCTTCTTCTCGCATTACCCCCCCAGTACGCTATGGTGGGGCTCCTGAGAAGTGTCGTGGTTTCTTAAACCAAATTAGTATCCACTTTGAATTGCAACCTCGCTCTTATCCTACAGATAGGGCAAAGGTAGGATTTATTATCACCCTACTTATTGAGAAAGCTCTGAGATGGGCCAACCCATTATGGGAGAACGATAACCCATTAGTTTATAACTATAACGCCTTTGTAGCTGCTTTTAGAAGAACATTTGACCCTCCAGGTAGAAAGGTTAATGCAGACAGATTACTGTTGCGTCTGAAACAGGAGAACCGAACACTGGTGGATTATGCACTAGAGTTCAGGTCTCTGGCGTCAGAGGTCAAGTGGAATGAGCAGGCGTATATGGATGTATTTTTGAATGGCTTATCTGAAGTGATTCTTGATGAGGTTGCTACCAGAGAACTCCCTGAGAATTTAGAGGATTTAATTTCGTTCATCTCTCGTATAGATGAACGTTTAAGAGAAAGACAGAACACTCGAGAGAGGAACCGGAGACCTTCTTTTAGGTTAGCCCCCGCTTTTCCAAGTCCTGACTCCACGGTATCTTTGCTTCCTGAACCTATGCAGATAGGGTATACCCGCCTCTCTGAGGAGGAAAGACAGTACAGGAGAAGAGAGGGTTTGTGTATGTATTGTGGAGCTAAGGGTCATTTACTCTCGAATTGTTCTAACCGCCCGGGAAACGCTCGCACCTAAGTCTCTCTAGAGGACAGGCCTTGGGTGTTTCTATTTTGTCCTCTACTCCTAATTATAAAGATCACAGGCTTCTGCTACCAGTTTCCTTAACTTGCGGGAGGGAAGTAGTAAGGGCTATGGCTTTGATAGATTCCGGTGCTGCTGAGAATTTTATCGACCAAGCCTTTGCTAGTAAAAACAATTTCCCATCCCAGCTAAGGGAGACACCCTTGGCCGTTGAGGCCATAGATGGTAGACCACTACTAGACCCTGTTATCTTTCGTGAGACCATACCCATTGATTTAAATGTTGGTATCCTACACATGGAGAATTTATCTCTTCTGCTCATTTCGTCTCCTTCCGTTCCCATAGTTCTGGGGTACCCATGGTTGAGAGAACATAACCCTATTATCGATTGGGAGTTAGGGGAGATACTCTCGTGGGGCCAGGGCTGCCAGGATCGGTGTTTGTGCAAGGTTTCTCCATTAGCTAATATTAACATACAGGAGAATCCTACTCAGTCCACAGAAAGACAAATACCAGACCTTTACCTAGACTTAAGGGCTCCAAAATCTTCACCAAGTTAGATCTCAGAGGGGCTTACAATTTGGTGAGAATCCAGCAAGGTCACGAGTGGATGACGGCATTCAATACCCGGTATGGCCATTACGAATACACTGTTATGCCATTTGGACTAAGCAATGCTCCTGCAGTATTTCAAGATTTTTTTTTTTTTTTAATTCTTTATTTTTCTTTGTGCAGGGGTTAACAAAGCATTGACAATGCCACAACAGCATTATTGAGAGACATAAAAGCAGTATTTGTACATTCATGGCATGGAAATGTCGGCACATTTTTATATTGTAATACAATCAGGCTGGGTTCATATGTCTAGAGTAAATAGATTCAACTGTATGGTACTAAGAATATTTGCAAAACTTTCTAGACATATAGGTTGGTCGCAGGTTAATGACATAGTGTATGGAGCAGGTTAAACTGGCATGTCCAAGAATTAGGTATGCTCTAAGATTATAGGCAGGTAGGTATATACAGACAGGAAAATTGCTCACCACTCATAGATCTTATTGCTAGATTGTTATGGGACATGCATAGTAAATCGCATCAGTATTCTATTGAGTAGTGAGTAGTGCCTGCTGCAGGGGGACAGGATTCAAACTTTAAAGATTGACGTGGTTAAATTAGCAGGCTTGGTCAGTACAGGACTAATCTAGCAACTACACACATTTTACAGGTATGTAACATCGCTTTTTAAATAGAGTTAGGACTAGCTAGAGTATAACTTTTATGCTAGGTCACTTATGTCAGTGCAGAGAAACTATAGATGCTAGAGAAATTATCACCCTGGTGGAGTGGAGTGTCCGAGCTGCCTCAGCAGGAAGGAGTCGACACCATTGTGGGCCCAGGGCCTCTCGGAAAGGGGTAGTCCCGCTCTTATCCGACACCTGCTCTGCTGTGTTTGTGTGGCAAAAGGCAAGCATCCAGAGCAGGCATCAGCACATAGTTTGTCCCTGTGTTGTTCTGCAGTCCTCGCTGGGTCTTCCTCCGTTGCCGTTTCAATTTGTTGGGCTTGCCGCTTTCGGTCAGCTGCTGGCTGGTGTCCGCTATGGTCAGGAGTCGGGTGTTTTCCGCAGGAGTCTGCCGCTCTCTGCAGGCTGGTTGGTACGTGAGTGCAGTGCCAGTTCTCTTGTTGTGGTGTCTCGCTTGGCGGCTGGTGTTCTGTGTACTTGAGTCGCCTGTGCAGCCCGTCATTGGCTTGAGTGGCTGCAGGGTTTGGCATGGAAGTGGCCGCCGCTCTATGTGGCAGGATCGAAAGGTAAGAGCCGCCTTTGTATCTGTGTGTGCGAGGAGGGAGCAGGTCTTCCCCTTGCTGTTGGCGCACATGGCGCCCGCCATTTTGAATGCGGCTGTCGATCTCCTCGACGCCGATTGCGGTGCCACGGTCACGGCCAAAGGGTGAGGACCGGGATCACCCCCACCGGTCCATAGGGGGGGGGACGGAGCCGGGTCCCGGCCAGTATGTACCTGTGGCTGAGTGCTGTGGTGCAGGATAGTGGGGCAGCGGCCGTCCGCCCCACTCACCGCCAGAGAAGGCCCCGGTTGGGGCAGCTTAGTTTTCTCCCCCGGGGGACTGAAGCTCGACGAGCCAGCCTCTCCCCGGGTCCAGCAGACCCTCAGCGTTTGGTGTCTTCGCAGTTGGTCCGGTTGTGGGTAGTAATACATGGTTTTAAAGAGTATTCTTTAGTGTGTTAACCGGAGCTGCTCTGACTTGCGTCTTTCCCGCTCGGCGGTCCGGCCCCGCCCCCCCTTCAAGATTTGATTAATGAGGTACTTAGGGAGTTTCAGCATGATTGTGTTATTGTTTACCTGGACGACATACTAATACACTCTAAGGAGATTGAGACTCACCATAGACAGGTCAGAAAGGTGTTACACAAACTTCTGCAACATGGTCTATACTGCAAATTGGAGAAGTGCAGTTTTGATCAGTCTCAGGTAGACTTTCTTGGGTACGTGATTTCTAGGGAAGGTTTTAAAATGGATCCTGGTAAACTCCAATCTATTTTAGACTGGCCTTTGCCCAAAGGACTCAAGGCTATCCAAAGGTTTATTGGTTTTTCCAACTACTATAGGCGCTTCATTAAGGGTTACTCCTCTATCATTGCGCCTATTACCAATATGACCAAACAAGGGGCTGATACTAAGTTCTGGTCTTAGGAAGCTCTTGGTGCTTTTAAGACTCTCAAGGAACTTTTTGCTCAGCTCCCATTCTAGTTCATCCTGATACGACTCTGCCTTTCTTGCTCGAGGTCGATGCTTCTGAGACAGGTGTTGGGGCTGTTCTGTCTCAAAGGTTAGGGGTGGATAAACCGTTACACCCTTGTGGTTTCTTCTCTAAAAAATTTTCTGGGCCTGAGAGCAGATATGACATCGGGGAGAGGGAACTGTTAGCGGTCATTAAGGCTTTAAAGGAGTGGAGACATTTACTGGAAGGGACACTACACCCTGTTACTATTCTTACGGATCATAAGAACTTGTCTTATATTGGGAGGCTAAGCGCTTGTCCGCCAGGCAGGCTCGCTGGGCCTTGTTCCTCACTCACTTTAATTATGTACTTACGTATAGACCTGGTTCTAAGAACTCTAAAGCCGATGCTTTGTCTCGTCAATATGAACCATCCACTATAACTGAACCACTTCTGTCCTCCATAGTTCCTAAGGGGAATATCATCGCGAACACGAATCTCAGGATTCACTCTCCATTGCTTTCTGAGATCATGAAGTTTCAGCATTTGGCACCCAAACAGACTCCTGGGGATCGACACTTCGTTCCCGCCGCTCTCCAACTGGAGGTGCTACGCTGTCTCCATAACAGCAAGGTGGCTGGGCATCCTGGCATCCGCAAGACTTATGCGCTGGTCTCTAAAGATTTTTGGTGGCCTGACTTACGCAAGGATATTAAAGAATTCATCGGGGCATGTGAAGTTTGTACCAAGACCAAGCTACCCCATTCGCTTCCATGCGGATTTCTGCACCCTTTAGAGGTTCCTGAGAAGCCTTGGTCCTGCCTGGCAATGGACTTCATTGTTGATTTGCCTATCTCTAAAAAGCAGACTGTCATCCTCACTGTGGTAGACAGATTTACTAAAATGGCTCACTTCATTCCCTTACCTAAACTCCCATCTTCGCCCGAATTAGCGGAGATATTCGCCAGGGAGATTTTCCGTTTGCATGGGATACCTTCCCAAATTGTCTCTGACAGAGGCTCCCAATTTGTTTCCCGTTTTTGGAGATCATTCTGCTCCCAACTAGGCATCAAATTGAATTTCTCCTCTGCCTATCATCCTCAGTCCAATGGAGCTGCTGAACGCACTAACCAAAAGGTTGAACAATATTTACGTTGTTTCGTTTCAGAACACCAGGACGATTGGGTCGGTTTGATTCCTTGGGCGGAGTTTGCACATAACAATCTCATTTGTGATTCTACGCATTCTAGCCCTTTTTTCTTGAATTATGGCTTTCATCCTTCCATCCTTCCTTCGGAGTCTTCTTCTCAAGGGATACCGTCGGTGGATGTTCATGTTGCCAATTTAAGAAAGTTGTGGGATCAAACTCGACAAATCCTTCTGCACAATTCTACGCTGGTTAAAAAACACGCTGACAAACGTAGAAGGGCAGCACCGGTGTTTGTTCCAGGCGATAGAGTTTGGTTAAGTACTAGAAACATTCGGTTAAAAGTGCCGTCCATGAAGTTTGCTCCTCGATATATTGGACCTTACAGGGTACTGTCTCAAATTAACCCAGTTGCGTATCGTTTAGCGTTGCCTAATGCCTTACGCATTCCTAATTCATTTCATGTTTCCTTGCTAAAACCATTAATATGTAACAGGTTCTCCTCCACGATCGCCCCTCCCCGCTCAGTTCAGGTGGAGGGTCAGGAGGAGTATGAGGTCAATTCCATCGTTGATTCTCGAATCTCCCGGGGGAAACTGCAATATCTGGTCGATTGGAAGGGTTATGGTCCTGAGGAGAGAAGTTGGGTACCTCAGGAGGAGGTGCATGCTCCCCGTCTCCGCAGGGCGTTTCACTCTCGATTCCCTTCTCGCCCTGGTGTATTCCGCCCGGTGGGCGTATCTGAGAGGGGGGGTACTGTCAGGGTACCTGTGGTCTCTACCTCCAAAAGAGGTAGAGACTTAGCTGTTCCTCCATCCAGACGGCCTGATGGCTCCCTTCCCCAAGGTCTATCCGGTCATGCAAGGCTGGCCGCGAGGGAGTGACTGCCTTTTACAGCATCTAGGCAGGAAGTTGTCATCAGGACACTCCTCCGGAACGACCTGTCACTCAATTGCTGCAGGACCAATCAGGACGCCTCGGAGGCGTGGTTACTGCTCTGAACAGGGTATTTAACAGAGCTTCTTTCATTAGCTCATTGCCCTGTCGTGGTTCTAGCTTGTTCTAGTCACTCAGTGCTTGTGTATTCTATTATCCCTTTTGGTTTTGACCCGGCTTGTTTACCTTACTCTGCTTATCTCTGTTACCCTTGATTCGGCTTGTCTCTCGCTTACCTGTCTTCTGTTACCCTCGACCTCGGCTTGTCTTTGACCATTCTATACTGTACTACTTACGTTAGTCCGGCCATTCTAAGGTCCGGTATACGTATCTGGCTACTGTTTGTACTCTGCGTGTTGGATCCCTGTCCCGATCCTGACAGCTACGTCATAGACTTCGTAGACCAACCCTGACAGACGGAACTACCACGTCCCATCAACTGCTCAAGAACAGACACATCTCTCATCAACGACGAACTACAAACCCTATACTCAAAAGGCGCGATAGAACCCGCATCCGACCCTCAAGGTTTCTTCAGCAACATCTTAGTCAAGAAGAAAACGGGCGACCTACGACCAGTCATAAACCTACGACAACTCAACCAATACATCACTTACAACCATTTCAAGATGGAAGGCATACATCCTTGGCCGATCACAGGAGCCTACGCTTTCCCTCCCTTCGCCATGATAGTGAGGACCATACACTATCTGAAGAATCAGCAAACCTCACTAGTACTCATCACTCCACTATGGAGGGGACAACCATGGTTCCCAGATCTCCTAGCTCTATCATGCCACGATCCCCTTCTACTACCTCATCATCAATACATTCTAACAGATCCAAAAGGCAACCCTCATCCACTAATCCTAGACAACCATCTCCATCTGGTGGCTTGGACGCTTTCAGGGGCTCCTGGCATGTCGGCGAACTATCGCAGGCTGCTAAAGAACTGCTATGGGACTCATGGGCCCCCGGAACCAGAAGATGCTATCTATCCGCTTGGAATTCCTGGTCCACTTGGTGTCTGGAACGGAACTTCGATCCATTTACGGCCCCTGTTTCAGCCATTTTGAACTTCCTATCCCACCTTTTCTCATTAGGTCGGTCTTACAGATCACTTAATGTAATTCGATCAGCTATTTCAGCGGCCCATGTCCCCATACAAGGGATTCCGGTTGGCAAAGAACCTCTGGTATGCCGACTCCTGAGAGGCATTAGATTACAACGTCCCCCAGGGCCCAAACATTCTCAATTCTGGGACGTCGATGTAATCCTCCGTGTCCTGAAAGACTGGCCAACTAACGACAGACTCTCCCTCCGTCAATTATCAGCAAAACTCACAGTCTTGCTCTGCCTGGTCTCCTTCCGCAGAGTGTCAGACATTCGAGCACTGGACATAGACGCCTTTTCAATCTCTCCAGAAGGAGTTACATTCCGGATATCTCGCCGCACTAAGACGGACTCCACATCTGTGTTTTATCCTTTCTTCCCCACAGAACCACAACTATGAGTTGTCTCCACACTACAACAGTACGTGGAAACCACCCTACCTCTCCGGTCTACACCATCAGGTCAACTCCTAGTATCATACGTCAGACCACATGTCCCCATCACTTCCACCACCCTGGCAAGATGGGTTCGCTGGTTACTATCGCTAGCCAGTGTGGACACTACATTCGGAGCCCACTCAGTACGCGGAGCAGCAGCATCCTCAGCCTTCATGGCGGGTGCTTCCTTAACAGATATCCTATGCTCTGCAGATTGGTCTAGGGAATCTACATTCCGCACCTTCTATTTCCGTCCAAATTCCGGTGCTGCCATGTCTCTGATTCTACAGCGTTAAAAATGCAAAATATGAAGCCTCCTGTCATGTGATAAAATTGAAGATTATGCTAGCGCTAGTGTACTTATAATCTTAATTTTAATAATGACAGGAGGCGAGTATTTTCCCACCCTTCCCACCCGGGGAGGAGGAGAACCACTCTATTCATGCTCTAATCATACTTATCTACATTTCTTCATTCTTCTGTTTCTTCATAACTCCTTGAATCACATGTTGACATAAAGTATTCACTGTTGTCATTAGCCTATTTAACTACTAGTAGTCTATTCACTGAATATACAAATTAAATTATTACAATGTAATCAGATGGATCACTGTCATGACTACAAACAGTTTCAAGACCGGTGCCTAACCTTTCTCATATTCTCTTTTCAGTTTAAGTGTGAAAGAATTTGGAACATCTACGACATGACCATAACTTTATTGTTCATCATATAAAGACCAAGCATCGGATGTTCTCCGGTTGGTGCCTGTTTTCCTACTCAACCCAAGAAGTTCATCATTCCCGTTGGATTCCATTTCTGATGTTCGTTACAGACTTTATCACTATTTCTTCCCTGTTCCGATGTTCGCTTCCGAAAGAGGGGGAGGAGCCTGTTGACTGGGATAATATACTCCCTATTTGCATTTTGATTGGTTAAAACGTTTTTTCACTTTCTTTACTGCTGTGGAGTTTTAGTAAAGAGAGTAAAGCAAAATACTCGCCTCCTGTCATTATTAAAATTAAGATTATAAGTACACTAGCGCTAGCATAATCTTCAATTGTATCTGTACTATTAGGCCATCTTTTTTGTTACAATGATCCAACATTTTTATAAGCTTCTCGGCATAATCAACACAAATATTAGGGTTTCGGGAAGTCCTATGCTTTTGGTAAGAACTTCTTTTTGCCATTAACATTTATTAAGATTTAATTGTTCACTGTTTAAGTAGAGTTGTTCAGTCATATACTTACCTAGTACTAAAAATATATGGGTTCACACTATGCGATGTGACTGACTATAAAGGGGGCAGTTTAAATTTGTATCAACATGCTCATGCTGAATTTTTCTTTGGTTTCACAACTTGAGAAACGTTCGGAACACTTTTTTTAACCTGTTTAACTTGTTTTTTAACCTGTTTTGGATACGGTTTTGAGATGATTTCATATTTATGTTTAACCTTTTTAAATTATTTAATCTTTTGAAAAATATTTAATATTGATAAAAATGTAAATACATTATATTTTTATATTTTGAAAATATCATTTTAAAATGTATCCAAATAGATTAAATTATGAGAAAAGCTTATCCAAATAATATGAAATTACGGCCAGGTTTGATGGGAAGATATTAATATGCTACATGACATTTTCTTGTGAAAAGGCTTGGGAATAGGAATAAAAAGAAGCTCACATATTTGTGTTAAGAATTTTGACCTTTCATCTGCAATGTGGTGGACGTGGAAATTACTTTATCACAAAAAGGTCAACATTTAGCAAATTAATCAATATTTTGCAATCTTAAAAAAAATGCTCCCACATGAGCTTGTGAGAGCCTGGAAATAATAGATGTCTCTGATTTGTCCATCCTTCCTTTTCCATTTATATTTAGCTGGACAACATGTTTCCATCTTTATTTTGCTTGTTACCTGGAAGTCACAATATCGGTTTTGAAAATTTCCAGAAGATGAATACATTTATAAAAGAGACGTTTACAAAACACATGGACCAGCTGGACATAAACGACCAAAGAAACCTCATTGATGCATATCTTGTCAAGCAAGGAGAGGTAACCACAGCAAATTGTACAATTTAAATGGGAACTTGACATAAAAAATATATTGATTATAAAGTTATTTTAAAGTAGATATTTACATTTAGTCTAAATATTTTTCAAGCAAAATTCTCCTGAAATCCTGAAGGTTTTTTAATAAATGAGTGATCTGCCAGTGGGAAAAATAAACAAAAAACAACAAAATATATATTACATAAAGAAGTATTTAAACACAGAACCTAACAATACCTACATCCAAGACTTGGCTCTCTTCTTATTCCTTTTTCATCCCCTTAGTTTCTTACCCTACATGAGGAAATTTGAAGATTATTGAAAGGCCTCTTTTTCTTTCCTTGACCCATAATACCATGTCTTGATCAACCTTACTTACCACCAGGGGGTTCACCTAAACCACAGTGTGTGCCACAAATTACAGTGTCAGGGTGCCCTTTCTGTATGATGAAAAAATAATTTGAAATTAATTATATTAGCCACATTCAGTGGGGATTTATGGCATTCCAGGTCCTCATTTTCTGTTCACTTAAAAAGACAAGTAAATAAATAAATAAATTAAGTAAAGAAAATTAACTGAAACTTTGAATTCTGAATTCCTTGGTTAATGTTTTTTTCTTCAGTTATTCAGTTATTTGATTTATTTTACTACTTTGGGGTAACTCGTTAAAAACGGATTGTTGACACACAGCTAGTCTGCTGCAATTCACATAGCATTTAAATTTGATTTTCAACTGTTCCATCTGTAAACAACCTGAAAAGTCACATTTAGAAACAATGCTTAAATTTGCAATCAAATAGCAGTTGGAAATTAGCCAGTTTGATATTTGTTTTATTTTAATCGAAATTGGTTTTATTTGAGGACTCTCTCAGAAGTTCTGTGAATCAATCAAATGTGCTAGTTTTAATGGGTTTATGGATTATCACAGTGCATAAATGTATAATTTGTTGTTTTTTTTTTTTTTTTACCAGACTGTGTTTAATTTTTATTTTACAATTCAGGAAAAACCCAAAGGATTATTTTTCCATGATGATAATTTAGCAGCTCTTGTGAGCAATTTGTTTGCAGCTGGGACGGAAACAACATTCACGACTCTTTGATAGGGCATTCTGCTAATAATTAGGAAATATCCAGAGATCCAAAGTAAGACTTCACTTTATGTATAGGATACATAATCAGGTTTGCTGTATATCAAAATTGTGGCCTCACTACATTTAAAAGTAACTGATAAATTAACTGATCAAGTTTCTGAATTTAAAGGAACACTATAGTCACCTAAATTACTTTAGCTAAATAAAGCAGTTTTAGTGTATAGATCATTCCCCTGCAATTTCACTGCTCAATTCACTGCCATTTAAGAGTTAAATCCCTTTGTTTCTGTTTATGCAGCCCTTCCCACAGTCAATGTGATGGCACATTAGGCAGGATTTGTGTTTTCTCTAGATTGAGTCATAGATTAGAACACCCTCGAAGGTGTTTGGAGGATATTAGGGACTAGTGTACAGCTTTTCTTTCATTTATAAGCATAAGAAGCTGTTTACAGTCCGCTAATCAACACTACTCCTGGACATGACTCAGAGAAGGGGTAACTTTAATTGCGTTATTTTAGGTGTTATTTTGTAACCCTTTCTCTTCAAAATGACTACAACATTATATCCAGTTATACCCTTGTTTTTCACTGTTTTTTGCTGCCTAGGTGAATTTATGGGAATTCTGTTCTGCCTTGGCAAATTTACTACAGCAATTAGTACTATCTTTAGCCATTTTTTTAGGGGAGATTCTAAACTGGTGATCAAATAAGGATTTAATAAAGACAGTTGACAGTTAATTATTTTGTATAAGCACCAGTATAAGACATTAGGAAGCTTTTTATCTTCCACCTTTTCCCATATATATATATACATCACATAACTGAAGGGCTCTGCAGGTACAGACCTCCAAGTTGTCCAATATATTACTTTGCCAGTATTAAAATATCTTTAATTTATACATTTATCCGGGTACAAGCCCGTTGGGGGACTGGCACCACCTCCTGACCACCACTTTTGTCTATTTTTCTCCAGTACCTCCTTTTTCCATCTTTGTAGGTGATTGGGATTATTAGGCAACTTATTTATCCCTAGCCACACCTCCCCTGGCTAAGATTGACAGAGCCTGCATGCAAAGAAAACGGGTTTCACTTTCAAACAGATGTAATTTACCTTAAATAATTGTATCGAAATCTCTAAATTGAACTTTAATCACATACAGGAGGCTCTTGTAGGGCCTAGCTAGCTATCAACATAGCAGGGGATAAGAAAATCTTAATTAAACAGAACTTGCAATAAAGAAAGCCTAAATAGGGCTCTCTTTACAGGAAGTGTTTATGGAAGGCTGTGCAAGTCACATGCAGGGAGGTGTGGTTAGGGTTCATAAACAAAGGAATTTAACTCCTAAATGGCAGAGGATTGAGCAGTGAGGCTGCAGGGGCATGTTCTATACAATAAGACTGCTTCATAAAGCTAAAGTTGTTCAGGTGACTATAGTGTCCCTTTAAGGAACTCGGATGGGTTTTCCTGAAAGCAAATATTTGATAACACATATATAGATTCGATTAAACAGAGAGACAGACAGAGAGATAATATGGAAGAATTTGCAAAAATTCTGATTCTTAGTTATTAATGTAATTCATATTTCCTAAAAACACTAGCTATCATGCAAATAACTGGTAACAATTTTGTGAAGCACAAAATTTTCACTTATCTATTTCATACTTAAATAAAAAAATTATAATTTCAGTTCCAATCTATTTGCCATAATAATAATAAACAAAATATGTGTTTTTGGTTAATTCATAACACATAATATTCACACAAACATATTTTATTTTATAGAACATGTGCACATGGGAAATATAAAATGTGATTGTATTTAAATAATTACAGTGTTTAAGACGAGGGTTGCAAGGATGCCTATACTTTATGTGGCCTTGTAGCCACATATGGGCATATTTTAAACATTTCAATGTTTGTTATCTGGTGGATTGTGAAACATGAAATGACCCATCATTATACCCACTCCAAATATATATAAAAATAAATCAAAAACATTTTTATGTACGTATACTTGATTTTCATATGTAAGTATAACAGAGAAGTCTGTATTTCACATGATAGCTAAATATACAGGTTTGGACATGATTCACAGTAGGATTTGACAGGTAAATAACGTATTTGTGAGTAGTTCAATTCAAGTCTTTGGAATTTCATCATGGGTAATTTCATGAAGGAACGAGTAAACATAGTGGAATTTTATTTTAAAAATGGCAGGTATATGATTGAAAAAAAATTTATGTCCTTTAGTGGACATTGGACCACATGAGACAGCTGCTCAAGGAGCAGATAATTTAAAGAAATTCTAAGATTAATTGACTACCACATTTGCATAGTCTATCATCTCCTGATTACTTAATATGGGGATATTTGAAGGAGCAGGTGTATGTGAACAAACCACGCATACCTGAGCACTTCAAAGAAAATATTAAACATTAACTAATGTTATTGGCTTCCTATAAAATATAGAGCTCAAGGCTTCCTATAAAATATAGAGCTCAATTTAAAATTCTGGTTCTTGCTTTCAAATCTCTGCATCAGGGCCGGATTAACATAGGGGCTGATGGAGCTGCAGCTCCAGGCCCAGGCCCATGGAATAGGCCCATTGAAAAAAAAAAAAAAATTTTTTTTTTTTTTTTTTTTTTTTTTACACACACATACTACTCTTAGGTTTGCCACCTGACTGGTATTTTACTGGCACAGCCGGTATTTGAGACTGCCTGGCCGTGCCGGTATTGCAGTAATACTGGCAATACAAATGCAGGTATTTTTCTCAGAATAAGTGGAGATTACTCTGCAATACCAGCACCGGCCAGGTGGGGTCATTGTGTGTGGAGAGAGGCAGGGATATGAAGTTACAGCATATCCCCATAGACATATAATACCTAGATGCCGCATTGACCTCGGGGGGCCATGAAATGCGGGCGCCATTTTGGGCCGGTCACCCGGTGTGGCATATATGTCTATATATTAGGACTTCTGTCCCTAATTTTTTTTAATTTACTTTGACTTAGTGACAAATCTAACTTTAGTAAATAGTGATGTGATTGTTTGTTCTCCTATTCTCTTTATGCTTTCTCCTATCTCCATGCGGACTTCAAAGTGCAAAAGACAGAGCTCACAATAATAAAGAGTTGTAGATATCTACATTTTATTTTGCACAGTTCCAAAATCCATATTAGTTAAAAATAGGTGAAAAGTAAATACATTACAAATCAGGCAAAGATCCAGTCCCACTTTAGAACATGTATATTAAGATGATAGATTGTGGGGTTAGTTCACGAAACTTATAATTTTAGCAAACCTGAATCCAAATGCAATGCATAGTTTCAATCTGGAAATTCAAATAATTCCAATGTATTGAGTAAACTTAGTCGATAACGTAAATAACCACAGAGGTCTTAAAGCAGCAAATGTCAGTTAATTTTATTTAATATCCCAGGATTAAACATCATGCTACTGGATCTATACACCCTCCAGGTGGATTTTAAGACTAACCATGTTTACTTTGAGGACCTTGCTCTGCAAATCATAGACATATATATTCTATATATGTCTATGCTGCAGATCACACTGTGACCGATCCAAGATGGCGGCCCTGCAGCTCATCAGAGCCAATAGGAAGTAGCAGTCAATGCGGCGTCTAGTATTTTATGTCTATGCATATCCCTGCCTCTCTGTACTACTCACTGATCCGTGGGGACCAGCAACAGAGCACAGAGTCCAGACAGCGGCTCTACAGCTCAGATAAGTGAGGGATGGGGGGGAAAGGCAGCAGGTACACATGGGGACACTGAGACACTAGGGAACATAGGGGGACACTGAGACACTAGGAGACACATGGGGACACAAACACTAGGACACATGGGGACACAGACACTGGGAGACCTGGGAACACTGAGACACTTGGGGACACTGAGACAAAAGGAGATGCTGAGACACATGGGGACACTGTTTCTCCCAGTGTCCCCCATCCAGTGTCGCTAGTGTCTCAGTGTCCCCAAGTCTCCCAGTGTCTGTGTCCCATGTCTCTGTGTGCCTAGTGTCACCATGTCTATGTCCACAACTGCCCCCATGTCTCCCAGTGTCCCAAGTGTCTGTCTCCCAGCCAGTGTCCCATAGTCTCCCAGTGTCCCATAGTCTCCCAGTGTCCCATAGTCTCCCAGTGTCTGTGTTCCCATGTCTCTGTGTCCCTAGTGTCTTAGTGTCCCCAAATGTTTCAATGTCCCCATGTCTCCCAGTGTCTGTGTCCCTAGTGTCTGTGTCCCCATTTCTCCCAGTTTCCCTAAATGTCTGTGTCCCCATGTCTCTCAGTGTCCCCAGGTCTCAGTGTCCCCAGGTCTCAGTGACCCCAGGTCTCAGTGTCCCCAGGTCTCTCAGTGTCCTAGTGACATGGGGACACACTGAGACACTGGGAGAAATGGGAACACTGAGACACTGGGAGACTAGGGGACTGGGCGACATGGGGACACTGACACTGTGATACATAGGGACACTGAGACACTGGGTGACTTGCGAGACTGAGACACTGGGAGCAATCCATCTATACAGCAGAATCAAACTGTGAGTAGTTTGTTGGTGATTTTACAGAATTTTCTCTGATGTCACTCCTTGTGATTATACAAAGGATTAAGGCTGGTATTTTGTTCCAAGAAAGGTGGCAACCTTAACTACTCTTCACATACTCTTGCTTAAAGTAGCACTATAGGGTCAGGAACACAATCATGTATTTCTGACCCTATTATGTTAAAACCACCACCCTGCCCCCTTCTTGCCTCCCTAAGTATAGTAAAATATAACTTGTATTCAAGTCTGCAGCTGCTGGCTCTGCCTCTGAACTGACTGTCTGCTGACATCATCAGAAGTGGTGGTCTGAGCAAATTACAATACTTCCCCATAGGATTGGCTGAGACTGTCAACTAGGCAGATCAGGGGCAGAGCCAGCACAAGTCCAACATAGCCCTGGCCAATCAGCATCTCCTCATAAAGATAAATTGAATCAATGCATCTGTATGAGGAAAGTTCAGTGTCTGCATGCAGAGGGTAGAGACACTGAATGGCAGTGCTCCACACTAGGCAGTACTACCCCAGGAAGCACCTCTAGCAGCCATCTAAGGAGTAGCCAGTGGAGTTATTTTCTCTGAAAAGACAGTGTTTACTGCAAAAGGCCTGAATGGAATGATTCTACTAACCAGAACAAATACAATAAGCTGTAGTTGTTCTGGTGACTATAGTGTCCCTTTAAGTTTGGAAGCTTAAGAGGGATGTATGGGAACAAAACGTGTGTGGACTGGCTGACAATAAAATTAGTTTAAGTAATGCAGACGTTGGTCTCTCTAACACTGTGGCATGTCTCTATTCATCTACACTCACTACATACACTTTTTATCTGTCTCAGACTATATACCAGGAACTTCTGCCTGCTAATAAGAAGGTAAGGAGACAAGTGGACCAGCGAGTGCTAGGGGACAGTCCTTAGAAAGCATGGAGTGAGCGCATCATTAGACGCATTTATGTCAAGCTCAGGGTGCTGCCTGCATAGTATGCCCTTAGTTGGACAGCCTGCATGATTGGCGGGCAGCCTGACATGCATTCATGCCAGGCTGTCCTTCAAATTCTTTGGAGAGACATGCTCCCTTTTTGGGCATGTTCTCCCCTTTTGGCAGGTCTGGTCACGTGATTCGCACCAGTGGCCACCCTTTTACCCCGCCCATTGACTGCCTGCTTCACTGGACACTGCTGTTAAGGGTTATGGATTTAATTGAAAGATGAAAGATATAAATTAGAGAGAGATTAGCATAGAGTATGTGTTTTCTTATAGCTGCATCCTATGAGTTTCCCTCCAGCACCATCTCCATCAGATACATGACGCTTGGGAGGTATGATTGTTTTAATGTTTTTGGTCGTTAAGATTCTGTAATTAGGCCCATCATAATTGTCAGCACCAGGCCCAGTGTGCTCTTAATCCGGCCCTGCTCTGCATAATGCTGCTCCCACCTATCTATCCTCCCTAATACACAAGTATGTCCCGTCTAGGCCCTTACGATCTGCTGAAGACTTACGTCTATCTTCTGTCTGTACTCCCACCTCTGATGCTCGCCTTCAAGATTTCTCGAGGGCTGCACCGTTCCTGTGGAACTCGCTTCCCTCCTCCGTTAGATGCTCACCCAGTCTCCACTCCTTCAAAAAATCGTTAAAAACCCACTTCTTCATAAAAGCGTATCAATTAAACTCTTAATAGCTCCCAACTGATTCCTCTTCTGCAACTGTCACTAGTCGAATACTATCCTTACCTTTTGTGTCATTTTACCCCACTCCCTCTAGCATGTAAGCTCTATAAATATCATAAAAATAATAATAATAATAATAATAATAAACAATGCATTTGAAAGAGTCCAATTTTACAACGTGGCAAATGGAGCTCATTTAAGAGGTTATCTTTTGTACCTAGTCAAACATACTTCCATACGTTAACCATTGATTGTATACAATATTGCAATTGGTTCAAAGGTTATTGACTCCTCAAACCCTACTCTTAATTATGGCCCAGCCTGTACATTCTTTTTTGAAATGTAATATACACTTTAGTACATATGATACTAATGAACAGAGTTATAGTGTTTATTGGGGGTGGGGGGGGGGGGGTGGGGGGGTGAAGCTTGGTATAAAATATGTTAATACTATAAATTATAGTAACAATTTTTATTAATAATTATTTTTTTGTGTAAAATAAATATTTGTTTTATAAATATTTGCTATTTAACAAATATTGCATGTGTGAAGTTTCAGCAGGTACATGGATAAAAAAATACAAGTAAATGTATGTATTGGAGCTGTATGGTCTGGACACCTGCTACATAAAAATTGTAGATATTTTAATGAAATTCAATTGATATAAAATGTTCAAAATGAAATAGATAATGTGATTGGATCTTCTCAGCCTCAAATAGAACACAGAAAGGACATGCCGTATACAGATGCTGTCATTCATGAAATTGCACCTAACAACCTTCCACATGAAAATACGTGTGAAGTCACATTTAGACGCTATTTTATAAGTGAGGTAAGTGAGTAACTTGCAATATATTTATTTTTATAAGTTATGTTTGTGTCATGCACCCCATGGTTTACTGTATTAACTATAAATATATATAAATAAAACATTTAAAAATAATATCCGGAAGTATTACTTTACTGAGAGGGTAGTGGATGCATGGAATAGCCTTCCAGCTGAAGTGGTAGAGGTTAACACAGTAAAGGAGTTTAAGCATGCGTGGGATATGCATAAGGCTATCCTAACTATAAGATAAGGCCAGAGACTAATGAAAGTATTTGAAATAATTGGGCAGACTAGATGGACCAAATGGTTCTTATCTGCCATCACATTCTATGTTTCTATGTTTCTATTTCGCTGTCATTTTATGAATATTTTTCAACTATGTATCAGGTTAAAGGTTAAAGGTAAATGATCTATAATTAAATAGTTCCAGTTATGCTCACACCCATCTTCAGCCTGGTTTAGTTGAAAGTGACACTACAAAACCCTAAAGCATTTTTGCTTGCTTAAATACTTTATGTGTGAACAGTGTGTTCTATGTTTTTATTTTACAAAAAGTGCAGATTTCAACAAAAAATGGCAATTTTACAATTTAACTTTGTTACACCCCCCTAGTTGTCAATCACACAACTGCTCCTGTTACTTCCTGGTAGTTTAACTCAGGGTAGCTAAATTTAAGAGGCATGCAATTGCTCAGAGCACCTGCCTTGCAAGATCTCCTCATTGGCCTGCATTAGGTAGTCTGTAATTGGACAGCCCCAGAAATATAGACTGGGAAATAGATGAAGGCATGCAAAGCCTACAGAGAAAGGAAATACAGCTTTTGCAATAGACACTACGTGCAATGACTTCTGAATGTTGAAGCTTATTCTTGCCAGAGAAGTCTTTAATATTGATTGGAACCTGGACAAGCATTTGTTTGTGCCCACTGGACCCTGCCCTCCCATCCCCCCTCCACTCTTACCCCCACTCACTGGCATACAATCACAGCCTTCACCCCAACCCAGTGAACTAATGTAGTGAGCACCCTGGGACACAAAATTATTTTGGGCCTCCCCTCAAGCACAAGAGTGGAGAAAAGATAGATCCACATATGTCATACAACTCCCACCATGCTATGTCAGCTGAGGATCTACCATTTGGCCATTCTTGTAGGATTGTCTTTGTGAGCAGTGTTTGTGCATTTGAATGTAAGCATGTTTTTGTATGCACTGTTACCATTCAAATGCAGTACTGTTCTTGTGTGTAGTGTTTGCATCTGAATGCACAGGTGTGTATTTGTATGTGTGTAGAGTTGGTGTTTGTATATAATTGTAGCATTTTAATAAAGGGCTATGTTTGTCTGTAACATTTGCAATTGCATGAAGGGGTGTGTTTGGATGTAGTGTTGGCTTTTAAATGCAGATGTACATGTGTGTGTAGTATTGGTGTTTGAATGAAGGGGTGTGCTTGTATACAATTTTGAAGTTTAAATTCTGAGCTGTGTTTGCATGCAATGTTTGTGTTTGCAGGAGTGTGTTTGATTGCTGGGATGTATGCACATATATACTAGCACTGATATACATACACATTAACACACAGATGCACACATAAACACACTAATACATGTACACAACTGGACACATGTGCACACCTTGACACACAGATACACACACTAACACAAACACACTGGCATATACACACCCACACTCAGATATACACACTTTGACAAACATATACAAACTTTGATACAGACACTCGTGCACGCACACATACACAGATACACACACTGGCACATGCACACACAGAGATACACACTTGCACACACTGACACAGATATGTACACACACTCATACACACAGGTACACATGCAGGGGTGTATTTGTGTGCAGTGTTAATGCTGGATAATGTAGTATTGCATTTGTGTTCAGTGTTGGCATTGGAATGCTGGGATGTATGCATTGCCACACTCATAAATACACACTTACACACACTGACACATATATATACACACACACACAAACACACACACAGACACAAAGGTACACATACACAGACACGCAGGTACACATACACATTGACACACCAATACTACACACCAGATACACACACAGCTAGATACATAGCCACACACATACATGGCCGGTCACTTACTCCCAGCTTACTCTGCACGGGAGGTAGAAGAGAGACAGCCAGGCTGTGAAGATGAGGTCACACCAACTCCCATCAGCCCCAACCAGCCTTCTGCAACGAAAAGGTAAGAAACAGTAGGTGGCTGAAAAATGAGATGTGTGTGTGTCAGTATGTCTGTCTGTCTGTCTGTATGTCAGCATGCATGTATGTATGTCTGTCTGTATGTCAGTATGCATGCATGAATGCATGTGTGTATATTCGAATGGATGTCTTGGAGGACAGGGGGCGACAGAGAAATATCAAAATCTACGGGGTAGCAGACTCTGCTCCCGCGGATGAGCTACCTCACTTCATCAGCAGGATCCCGCCCCCTGTCCTACCTGCAAAAATGTCTAAACAGTTTGCATACGACGGCCTGTACTGCATCTCCACAACATCTCGTGCACCGACGAATGTTCCACGGAACATTATCCTATGCTGCCAGACCCTCGCTGACAAACAGTGGCTCCTACGTGCTCTGAATGGGAAGACTCCACTCCAGTTTGAGAACCATTCCCTCACCTTCTTTCAAGACTTGAGCAAAGCCACCCTGTTTTGGCGAAAATCCATGCATCCTTCCAGCTAGGCCCTGCAGGAGGCAGGAATAATATATCGGTGGACATACCCTAGGTCCCTTACAGTCACCACAGAAGGGAATATTTACAAAGCGACAGGTCCGCCAGAGGGCCTAAACATCCTACAGGTCTTGGGCCTTTTCCGAAACACAGCTGGCTCAGCCTGCCAGTCATGCCTGGGATGTCTCCCAAATCGCACCATTCGTCCCTGGGGGAGCGGTGAACTCTGTGACATGAAAGCCTGATCAGTAGCCTTATTACCCCAATTGGCCTGCTTTACAAGTTTTATATGCTTTATGAGTTTGTGTTTCAGTTTAATACACATGATCATAACAAATGTAGCTCTTTCACTGTTCCAACACTAACTACATGCTTCTTACGTATTGCATATGACACCTCTGACGTATGCATCTGAATCCCCCAATATAACTCAATACACACACACACAACTTCGGTGGGGACATCCACCTAGAAATAATGATAACCCTTTCCCTATTAATTCAGAGGTTAGGGGTATATACACATCTCCTAAGGAGAATTTAGCCAGACTCTACGAATCACCCACATGTGAGCCCATACACATGGTGGACGACAATCGCACTCAGGCCCGGACTGGCCATCGGGCACACCGGGCAAATGCCCGGTGGGCCGCGGTGGCCATGGGCCGAGGCCGGCAGGGAGATCACAGGATCTCCCCTGCCAGCGCTATCCGAGCGAAGGCCCTGCAGTAGTCCACGGCGGGCCGGTAGGGAGATCAAAGATCTCCCCACCGGCCCACATACAGTATACTGCGGCTGCCGGCTGGGGAGAGAGTGAGGGAGCCAGGAGAGGACCCGGCGGAGCTCCTACTTACAGCTCCGCCGGGTTCCTCTTGTGAGATTCGGAGCGTTGCCATGGCTCACAGGCTAGAGTTCACTCACCACTAGGACCACCAGGGATGGATGCCAGCAACAGGATCCCCCCTCCCAGGCTAAAGGTAAGAAGGGAGGGGGGAAATAATCACATCAGTCACATCAGCCTCACTTGCTCACACACACCCTGCACACTTGGCACTCACAGCACCCTGACTCACTTACACACTGCACCCCTGACACTGACAGCACCCTCACTCATGCAAACATACACACTGCACCCCTGACACTGACAGCACCCTCACTCACACAAACACTGCACCCCTGACACTGACAGCACCCACACTCACACACACACACACACTGCACCCCTGACACTCACAGCACCCTCACTCACACACTCACTGCACCCCTAACACTCACAGCACCCTCACTCACACACACACTGCACCCGTGACACTCACAGCACCCTCACTCACACACACACTGCACCCCTGACACTGACAGCACCCTCACTCACACACACTGCACCCCTGACACTGACAGCACCCTCACTCACAAAAACACTGCACCCCTGACACTGACAGCATCCTCACACACACACACACACACACACACACACACACACACACACACACACACTGCACCCATGACACTCACAGCACCCTCACTCACACACACACTGCACCACTGACACTGACAGCACCCTCATTCACACACACACACTGCACCCCTGACACTGACAGCACCCTCACACACACACACACTGCACCCCTGACACTCACAGCACCCTCACTCACACACACTGCACCCCTGACACTCACATCACCCTCACTCACACTTACACACACACTGCGCCCCTGACACTCACAGCACCCTCACTCACACACACACTGCACCCCTGACACTGACAGCACCCTCACACACACACACACACACACACTGCACCCCCGACACCTACAGCACTATCACTCACACACACCCTGCACACCTGACACTCACAGCCCACTCACTCACGCACTACACACTGCACCCCTGACATTCACAGCATCCTCACACACACACACACACACACACACTGCACCCCTGACACTGACAGCACCCACACACACACTGCACCCCTGACACTGACAGCACCCACACACACTGTACCCCTGACACTCACAGCACCCTCACACACAGCTTCCTCACACGCACATAGCACCCTCACGCAAACACAGCACCCATCACACACAGCACACACACACACTGCACCCTTACCCACATAGCACCCTCACGCAAACACAGCACCCATCACGCACACACACACACACACACTACACCCCTTACACACACACTGCACAATACGCTTTCCTAGCATTTTTGTCTCCTGGTATCCCATCTATGCAGACACCAGAGACAAATGTCAAGCAAACACAGTGCAAGCATGTTATTAAAGTCGCTTGCGCTGTGCAGAACAAATCCAGGGTCTTTTTCTCATGCTAGAGCTCTTCAGCAGAGCTCTGCGCATGATCTACCCTGGAAGAGCATTGAACCAACATGCTCACTTTGTGATGGGGTGTGCTTGTCATTGGTGATGACAAAACACACCCTATCTGGCCCCGCCCCCTTTTTAGTGGGCCTCTGTAATTAAAAAATGCCCGGGCCGAATTTTCTTCCCAGTCCGGCCCTGATCGCACTAGTTAATACAACTATGCCACCCTCCTTTGGTTACATGATTTCGTACTCATGAAGAAGCCTGCTACATAGCAGTCAGAACCTTAAGACCACACTACTTACACACGCAACATACCACATGACGTTCCTGACGAAGACCTTGTTTTGTTTAACAATCAATCTAAAAATGTGCAGTATCTCATACATGCCTTGTATTATGATGAACTCAGTTTACTCACTATCCACGAATGCTGTTGGGGCAAAGTGAACCTGTATGTTACCATGCACAACAAAAATAAAGAATAATAAAAAAAGCACCTTACAAGAAATTATACATGAAAAATTGATTCTAGCATCAAAACCATTTTTTTAAAAAACAACCAAGGCTTTTTTAAGTGCAGAAAGACAGAAAAAACAGACAGATGTATATCCACTGTTAAATCAAATAAGATATACAACATTAAAAAAATATATAGCAATAATTGTATATACCTGTTGGAGTGCCCTTGTGGCCTCCAGTATGTAGGAAGGACAATTAGACCACTCAAAATTAAAATAAGTAAACATTGCCGCAGCATAGTGAAAGGCTATAAAAAACACCTTGTCTCTTCACATTACAGTGTACATAATAATGACCCCCAAAAAATTAAATTCATGGGCATTTCAATCCTTACCAAACACTGAAGAGGAGAAGACATGATTAAAAAAACTCGGAAAAACAGAGATGGCGTGGATGTATTATTTAGATTATTTACACTCTAATGGCCTCAACGCTGATTTTGACCTTTATAAAAAATGTTAGTGTCAATTTTTTATAGTATACTTTTTATAGTGTTTTTTTTTTTTTACCTAAAAGCCTTTTTTTCTCTCATTATAATTTCCTTCACTTTTTTTTATAAATTATGGTATTCTCAGTATTTTTCCTAGCTGTATAATTTTAATCATGTCCTTAAGGACGGAGCCAAATGTACACGTTGTGAACGAAACAAAACGTAAACAAAACCTGGCATTTGCGCTATATGTCTGTCCAACCGTAATTCACCTCTTTCATATTAAATGCACCCCCCTTATTATATATCATTTTATTCAGGGGAAACAGGGCTTTCATTTAATATCAAATATTTAGCTATGAAACATAATTTAATATGAAGAAAATGGGAGAAAATACGATTTTTGTTTTATTTGTTTAGTTCTACATTACATTTTAACTGTCAATGTCATAATACTGTTTGCTTTTACTGCAATAAAATACACATATTTGTATTCAGCAAAGTCTCACGTGTATAACAGTACCCCCTATGTACAGGTTTTATGGTGTTTTGGGAAGTTACAGGGTCAAATATAGCGTGTTACATTTGAAATTGAAATTCGCCAGACTGGTTACGTTGCCTTTGAGACTGTATAGTAGCCCAGGAAATAAATTTACACCCATAATGGCATACCATTTGCAATAGTAGACAACCCAAGGTATTGCAAATGGGGTATGTCCAGTCTTTTTTAGTAGCCATTTGGTCACAAACACTGCCCAAAGTTAGCGTTAGTATTTGTTTGTGTGTGAAAAATGCAGAAAACGCCAATTTTGGCCAGTGTTTGTGACTAAGTGGCTACTAAAAAAGACTGGACATACCCCATTTGCAATACCTTGGGTTGTCTACTATTGCAAATAGTATGCCATCATAGGGGTAATTTTCATTCTTGGGCTACCATAGGGTCACAAAGGCAACGTAAGCAATCTGGCGAATTTTAATGTGAAAAAAATGAAACACAAGCCTTATATATTTTTTTTTTTTAATTCTTTATTTTGGTTGTGCAGGTGGTTACAGTATTTCAATAAGCGCCACAACAGCGTGGTTCAGTTTTCGTACAAGTTAAACAGTGGCATGATAGTTTGCACATTTTTTTTTTTTAAATAACATGCTTAACTAAACAGTTGTCGTCTAAGCTATAGTAGAGATTGCATGAACACGTTCAAAACAGAGCAGTATCTGGTTACAAAGTACATAACAGTACTCAAGCTATGAATGTTGAGGTTATAGGAATAACAGTATATGCAATGCGGGATTCAATATACAATATATGTAGGCATTGCTTGGTAGATTGGTAGCTATTAGCAGACCTCATTATTTGTATGTTTTAATAAAACAACGTTAAACAGTGGCGGTAATGCGTTTGAGAAACACCATATAATCACGATAAATTTCTTGTGAGGCTGTATTAGCTTGAGTATGTACCGTGAATGACCTTATGAGTCTATCTTGCTGTGCCCTACTGCTGTGAGGCAAAGTCCGTTGCAGCTGCAGGGACGTGGTGGCGTGGCAGTAGGCCATCCAGCAATTGGGTAGTAAGAGTCATCCTATGCCTCTAGTTGGCAGGGGTGAGGCTTCAGCCGGTGTGTTCCATATGCCTCTGCACCAGGGCGCCAAGAATCTATTTCCAGCTTTGTAATGTGTAGAGGCCTCCTGTACCATCGCTTGATATGCTGCTCCTGTCCCAGGTAGCCGCATGGTGGTCAGCTGGTCAGAGGTACGCTGGGGTGCATCGCTGGGGCTTTGGAGTTGTCCGGCGTTCACCTTGCCGCTTGTGTGTAGGTAGGTGCGTGTGCTCAAGCTGGTGCGGTCTGTCTCTCTCCTGTTTGCTTGTCGGAGCTTGTTTGGACGGGTGCCCGTTTGGAATGCCTGCAGAGGGGCGCCATAATGGCGGCGGCGGGTCAGTGGTCGGATCCACATGGCCACCGCTCGTGCTGCTTGTTGGTTGGGCATACCCCTGCTGCACTGCAGCTCATAGAAGGCTGAGCAGAGCCTGTCAAGGGCCTCCAGGGAGGAGGGCTGTATACAGGTAGTCGTGGCTCCCCTCTGTGAACTGTGACGGGGGGCCATCTTGGATGTGCTTCACCTGACTCGTGCTTCTCTCATTTATGTGTGCCCTAGGGCTGGTCTGCTTGCCTGGTCTGTCCGTCCAGGAGGACCGGGATATCCCCCACCGGTCCAAAGGGGGGGGGAGGATTGGAGACCACCTTCGTTGCTGAGGGGATCCGGTGTCGGAGAGAGCGGCCGCCTCTCCCCGGCTCCGGCTTCTGTAGGCCGCGTGTGCTGCTCTGCTTGTTTAGCTCCTACAGGCTTCAGAAAAAGACTTGCTGTAGTCAGAGGTGCACCCCTAACTTGGGTAATGCACCCCGGTGGGTCTTTGGGCTGTTAAGCCCTTGAAATCGCCTTTTTTCCTGTCCGTGGAGCAGGAGCTCGTGTCCCCTGCTCGTGTCCCTATACTTTCGGCATGGGTTCTCAGGCAGGTCCCGCTAATTGTAATTAATTAGGATACCTAATTATGTAAAAATATTACATAAATATATGTGTAGAATTAATATATGTATATATATACATATGTGTGTATATATATATATATTTTTTTTTTTTTAAATATTTTTATTTATATATAGGTATATAGATAGTGATATATACGTATATATTTATGTATATAGATATATATATTATTTCGTTCTACGTGTATTTTGATATATATATATATATATATATATATATATATTAATATCACAATACAGTTAGAAAGAAATAAAACACATCTATATATTTTGTAATATTTTATTTTTAATTATTTTTTACGTATTTACATATTTATTTTTTTATATTATATATAAAAATATATATAACAATAATTATATATATATTTAATCAGTATCAGTCTACGTGTAATTTGATATTAATATATATAGTTATATATACATAAATAGTAAAATACACCTAGACAGTGTATGTGTGTGTGTGTGTATATGTGTATATATATATATATATACTTAGATCATACTTATATACTATATATATATGATCTAAGTATATAAAAAAAATTACACTTATTTTAATTTGATTTGATTTTATTTCCAGCCAGCAGGGGGACTACCTGTCATCACAGTTAGTCCCCCTGCTGGCATTGCTGCAGCCAGCTATCCCGGCCATGTGATTGTGAGGTCCTCGCAAGGACCTCACTCTCACATGGCCCGGGGGGGCTGAAGAGGACGGAGGTGCCGCGGGGGGCTCCCTGGGAGTCCCCCCAACCACGATCGCCAGCGTGGGATTGCCGGCGACCGGGTAAGTAAAAAAAAAAACGGATGGCGTACAATTACGCCCGGCGGCATTTAGAGCCGCTTTAAAAAGGACGTAATTGTACGCCCTCCGGTCTTAAGGGGTTAACGCTGTCTAGAATTGAAATATATTTGTTACCTTTTGCAATTCAATATATGATCCATAAAGTTAGTTCACGTTATAATCTTTTAACCTCACTGAATTTAAATATTCTAGCAAATATACGCCTTTAAATATATGTTTTTTTCACAAATGTTAGGGTTCAAATTAGGGTTAGGTTTAGGGACTTGTTTTTATTTAGTGATATTTCACATTAGGGGAATATCTATAAATAGTGATTTCTCACACTCTATTGTTACCCTTACCCCAAGGGTTAGGGTAAGAATAGAGTGTGAGAGAGGTAAAAATAACGTGCCTAACCCTAATTCGAACCCTCACTTAACCCTAAATGTCCCGTGTGCCTAAGTTTAGTGAATGCACTAACTATAATGAAAGTGTAAAACTAGTTTTACTTACCTTCCAGGACCTTGCAGTGGAGGAGTAGCAGGAGTTGCATGTGCAGCGCAGGATCCAGCTGATTCCCCTCACCAGAAGTGAAGAGGGTAGGGGATTTACATGGGGTAGGGTATTTTGATGGAACACTGGCCATATTACTAGACATTCAGAGAAACACATTGATGCAAGCCTCGCCCCTTAACATATCACTTCCACTGACATCATTTCCAATGATATGAAAGGGAAAAAGGACTACACATTCCACAATGCAAGTCCAGATGACACATGTGAAGAGAACCAGGAAGTAAATCAGCATACCTAATTCTACTAATTACAGACAAACTACCGTATATATACTCGGACATTCTGAGGAAGTCCTGCTGGGAGAAATGAGTAAAGTGTGATCTTAGAGAAGTTCTTTATATCTATACATTTTATTTACTTGTAATATTACGTTTAACTACTATATATATATATATATATATATATATATATATATATATAAAATTCATTGTCTACAACATCAAATACAATTTGTTGTTTTGCTGCTGAACTATCCTGGTTCCTGCACCTCCTCTGATGGTGATAAACCACCAAGGCTTTATACCACCAGAGCAAGTTTATTGCTCACCAAAAAAGTAAGTAATTAGGATTCTTTGCTTTTGTGCACCTTTATATATTTTAACATTTTGCACTATTAGACCCTCTCTGCTTTATTTTATATGCTTGAGTCGTACTGGACACATAAAATTGTGGATCTACATATATCCCAAGACGGGGATTGTAGCATCAAAGTGCTAAAAAGCAGAGCTCTCATTAACATTAAGACATATGACACTATTTTTTGTTGTATTTCTGTTTTATTTTTAGGTTTTCCTGTTACTGAAATACAAAATCAATTTACTCCAGAGAGAGTACGTATATACATTATTGGGTTATTATGATTGAGTATACCCGTGTAATTATTATTTTCTTCAGTTCTGTTTGGCATGGTTTAACACCTGTTTTGTCATGTTTCTGAATCTTACGCAAGGTTTGGGAATCATTGTAGATTTACTGCTGCCTGTTCACATTATAGCGAGTGCCTACACCTGCCTTTTTTCTATGTGTGTGTGTGTGTATATATATATATATATATATATATATATATATACACACACACACACACTAGTTGGCTGTTTTTTGCACAATATTTGCTACATTTTTGGGAGCAGTCATGGCAAAGTTTAATATATCAATATTTGTGGGACAATCACAACCTATTACTTATGCAAGTGCAAAAGTTGCAAATACTATGTGCAAAAAAAATGACTATAAAATCAATAAAACTTCCCTTCAGCAATGAATCCACCTCGAAAGTTTCCTCTAATCTTCAACCGTAGACATAAAACAATAAAGATGGGGTGATTTTGCTAGGGGAAATAGGAAAGGCACAACATAGTATTTAACTGTGTATAAACAAACCTTTGTTTAAAAATAGTTAAATTGGCCACTCACACTTTTAACCCCTTAAGGACCAAACTTCTGGAATAAAAGGGAATCATGACATGCCACACACGTCATGTGTCCTTAAGGGGTTAATGCCAACTTCAATCTTTTAGATAATATTTATAGAGATCACTCTTTTGCTTCAGAACTATGACAGTCTCAGGATCATTTATGGGAAGAGAGATTGCAAAAATTGTAATGCAAGTTTGAATGTAGCCATGGAGCAGCGCAGCCTAAGTGGAATGGGCCTTGACATGGCTAGGAGACAGGCATAGGAGGTGTTCATGTGGGAGGTTTGGCTATAGAAAGTGGGGTGGGGTTTTTAGATTATGGGAGTATATATAACGGCCATTTTCGATTAAGGGCCATCTTAATTAATCCTCACTTACCTGTTTTGTCCCACCCTCCCTCCCTTTAAGCAGGTTCTGGATCCTGTTTGGTCACGGCGGCGGAGTACTTGGGTTTTGGTTTTTATTTTATTTTTATAACGCATATGCCGGAAAGGCGACTATGCATATGTAAATTAAAATGCATAACAAATTTATTCGCTTACATGCAATTTTAAAGCAGCAGGTGTAGAAGTCAAAAGCATGGATTTGTTGTCAGTTATGTAGTCCTACACGTATCGTCCATCCTGGGACTTACTCAGGGACACCGACTGCTCTAGTGCAAATCACAGATAAATTAATTAAACCAAATATAAACAAATCCTCCCGCCTCTCTTCCTTTTAACCCCCTTCAGGACGGAGTCAATAGTGCACGTTCTGATCAAAACAAAACGTAAACAAAAACTGGAATTTGCGCTACATGTCTGTTCAATCGTAATTCACCGCTGTCACATTAAAGGGACACTGTAGGCACCCAGACCACTTCTGCCCATTGGAGTGGTCTGGGCGCCAACTCCCACTACTCCTAACCCTGTAAGTGTAATTATTGCAGTTTTTTATAAACTACAATAATTACCTTGCAGGGTTAAGTCCTCCCCTAGTGGCTGTCTATTAGACAGCCACTAGAGGGAACTTCCTGCTCTATAGCACAGGTTTTCTGTGCTAGAGCATCGCTGGACGTCCTCACGCTGTGTGAGGACCTCCAGCGTCGCTCAATTCCCCATAGAAAAGCATTGAAAATCGCTTTCAATGCTTTCCTATGGGGTGTGCTAATGCGCATGCGCGGCATTGCCGCGCATGCGCATTAGGTCTCCTCGGCCGGTGGGCGGGATCAGTCTCGCCCACCGGCCGACGTAGGCAGAAGGTGGAGCGGTGGGGGAGGAGCAGGCAGCGACGTGGGACATGTCGCTGCCTCAGGTAAGTCACTGAAGGGGTTTTCACCCCTTCAGCAACCTTGGGATTGGTGGGTGGGAGCGTGAGGGACCCTCCAGTGCCAGGAAAACGGATCGTTTTCCTGGCACTGGAGTTTCCCTTTAAGTGCACCCACACTTATTATATATCATTTTGTTCAGGAGAAACAGGGCTTTACTTTATCATTAACTATTCATATATGGAACATAATTTATTATGAATAAAATTTGAAAAAATGTGAGAAAATAAGATTTTTTTTTAAAATTTGTATTTCCGTCTGACATTTTAGCTGTGATTGTCATAATACTGGTTTTAGGTTTTACTGCAAAAAAAAATGCACATATTTGTAATCAGCGATGTCTCACGAGTACAACAGTACCCCCCATTAACAGGTTTTATGGTGTTTTGGAAAGATACAGGGTCAAATATAGAACGTTCCATTTTCAAATTGAAATTTGCCAGATTAGTAATGTTACCTTTGAGACGGTGTGGTAGCCCAGGAATGAGAATTACCCCCATAATGGCATACCATTTGAAAAAGTAGACAAGCCAAGGTATTGAAAGTGGGGTATGTTTAGTCTTTTTTAGTAGCCACTTAGTCACAAACACTGGCCAAAGTTAGAGTTTATATTTGTTTTTGTGTGAAAAAAGCAAAAAACTAATATTTGGCCAGTGTTTGTGACTAAGTTGCTACTAAGAAAGACTGGACATACCCCACTTGCAATACCTTGGGTTGTCTACTTTGCAAATGTTATGCCATCATGGGGGTAATTCTCATTCCTGGGCTACCATACGCTCTCTGTCGGGATCCCGCGGGCGGCTGCGAGGGGAGGCTGCACTCCGCTCGCAGTACTCACCCTCCAGCCGTCCGCGGTCCCCTCCTCCACGTAGGTTCGGCGAGCGGCATCCCTCCAGCCTCGGATGCCGCCCGCGTCTTCCTCCACGCCCCCCAGCGGCAGCATGCATGACGCTGCACACTGGGAGACCGCCCAAGATATGACACGCCGGGGTCAGTCACCTGACCCGGCGTTAAAGGCACAGTGCCTCAATCACAGTGGGATGTTTAGATATCTCCCACGTGTGATTGTTAATTCTGATTGGAAATTATCCAATCAGGGTTAACCTGATGGTTTAAATACTTACCTTTCCTGTTCCTCCCTGCCCTGTTGTGGTCTTTGCTTGCTAGTATTTATACTGAACTTGTGTTTTCTGGTTACGTACTCTCTGGCTTGTTAATCTGACTTTGTGACTTTCTCCTACCCTTTGACCTCGGCTTGTTTCTCGTTATTCTGTCTTCTGGTTCCCCTTACTCGGCTTGTCTCCTGACTATTCTGTGTGTGCTTAGCCCGGCCACTCTAAGGTCCGGTACTGCACCTTTTCTGTGTGTGTGTGTGTGTGTGTGTGTGTGTTAGCGTGTTGGGTTCCCCGAATTATGACATTAAAACAGGGCCCATAATGGAACCTGCTGACATACCACAGCTCCTAGTTAATCAGGAGGCTAGAATGGATGGCTTGGACCACCGTATGGATCAGTTTGCTCAAGCTTTGCAAACCATACTGGCTCGTACTGCACACTTGCAGCCTGCCATTCAGGAGGCTGCTGCTGTGCCCCAACCCATTCCCACTCCAGTACCCGTTCCTGCTCATGTAGTGCATATGACGCCGCCACAGCGCTACAGCAGTGACCCAGCATTGTGTCGTGGTTTCCTCAACCAAATTGACATCCATTTGGTGATGAAACCACGTTCCTATCCCACTGACAGATCTAAAATAGCCTTTTTGATAAACCACTTGTCAGGGAGTGCTTTAGCATGGGCCAACCCCATGTGGGAGAATACGTCTCCTATGTCCTTTGCAGATTTTCTGACAGCTTTCAAACGCACGTTTGATCAACCCGGTAGGGTTGCTTCTGCTGGCAAAGCTGCTTAGGGTTCGACAGGGTAACAGATCTGTAGCGGATTACACTATCGAATTCCGCACTCTAGCAGCTGAAGTGGTTTGGAACAATGACGCCCTCGTAACAGCCTTTCAGGAGGGTTTGGCCGCTTACATACTGGATGAAATAGCATCCAGGGAATTGCCTGTTCTTCTGGATGATGTTATAGACTATATGATTCTTATTGATAACCGTATTACAGAGGGGCGTAGTCAAAGACAGCTGGATACAGGGGTGTTACCTGCTCTACCCAGTACTGCATTACTGGCATTACCCGCTCCTAGGCCACCATCCCCTGAACCCATACAATTGCTACGGGGTTAAATGCTACGGGGTTAACTGAGGCTGAAAGAGCGTACCGTAGAAGGGAGGGGTTATGCCTTTATTGTGGAAAGAGGGGGCACCACTGTAATGCCTGCCCTAAGGTACAGGGAAACTACAGCACCTAAGGCCTAGAGAGGGGTCGGCCTCGGGTGTTATGACTTTTTGTCCCCTCATGTGTCCATCTCCAGACCGTTTATTACGGTTTCTCTTTTGGTCAATAAAACCACTATAACAACTAAAGCCTTGATCGATTCAGATGCGGCAGACAACCTTATGGATGAGAACTTTGCCAAAACCGCAACCTTGACTTTGATCCAAAAGGCCACACCCTTGGCCGTTGAGGCCATAGATGGTAGACCGCTTGAGAAACCTCTGGTAACCCATGAAACCCAAGAAATTGTTATGTCTGTGGGTGCTTTGCACAAGGAAAGGTTAACCTTCCAAATAATTGACTCCCCTACTGCCTCCATCGTTCTGGGTTTTCCCTGGTTAGTTAAACACAACCCTGTACTTGATTGGGGTTGTTTGGATATACTCTCCTAGAGTGAATCTTGTCAATGAGACTGTATGGCGCATGTACGTCCTGTTTGTTCACTCAATGTGCCCACGGCTAAACCACTTTCTGTTTCTGTCCCTTCTGTATATGCAGACCTTGCATTGGTTTTTGAAAAAAGGGAGGCAGATAAGCTACCTCCACATCGTGAGTATGACTGTGCCATAAACCTGTTACCGGGTACTATGCCTCCTAGGGGTAAGGTCTACCCTCTTTCTGAGAAAGAAAACCAGATCATGGAGTACATACGGGAATCCTTAAGTAAAGGTTTTATTAGAAGGTCCTCCTCTCCTGCTGGTGCTGGTTTCTTTTTTGTGGCAAAGAAGGAGGGCGACTTGAGGCCATGTATAGACTACAGGGGTCTGAATAATATAACGATTAAAAACGCCTACCCTATCCCCCTCATCACTGAGTTGTTTGATCGTGTGAAAGGTTCTAAGTTCGTCACTAAATTAGACCTCAGGGGGGCTTATAACCTGGTCCGTATAAAGGAGAATGACGAGTGGAAGACAGCGTTCAATACGTGCAGTGGGCATTACGAATATCTGGTCATGCCTTTTGGACTGTGTAATGCTCCTGCTGTGTTTCAGGACCTTATAAATGATGTCCTTAGGGATCTATTGCATGTCTGTGCCGTGGTGTACCTTGATGACATACTTGTGTATTCCCCTGATTTGAAGTCACACCATAACCATGTTAGGATGGTGCTCAAAAGGGTATTACAGAACGGACTCTACTGTAAGTTTGAAAAATGTTTATTCGATCAGACCTCTGTGCAATTCCTAGGATATATAATTACTGAACATGGTTTCAGTATGGATCCTGCTAAATTGGAAGCCATACTGTCCTGGCCACTTCCCCAAGGACTGAAGGCTATCCAGCGATTTATAGGATTTGCCAACTATTATAGGAAATTTATAAAAAACTTTTCACCACTTATCTCTCCTATAGCGAAGCTGACTAAAAAAGGTCTACACCCTAGGGTTTGGACTCCTGAAGCCCTTAAAGCCTTCGAAACTCTCAAGAAAGCATTTGCCTCTGCTCCAGTGCTGCACCACCCTAATCCTTCTCTTCCCTTTGTTATGGAAGTAGACGCTTCTGAGTCGGGTGTGGGAGCAGTACTGTCACAGAGGTTGTCGTATGACAAACCCCCTCCATCCCTGTTGTTATTTTTCTAAAAGGTTGTCTGATCCAGAAAATAATTACGATGTTTGGAACAGGGAACTATTAGCTATTGTGTTAGCTTTTAAGGAATGGAGGTACTTATTAGAGGGTTCTAGGCACAAGATAATGGTTATAACAGATCATAAGAACCTCTCCTATATAGCTGATGCTAGAAGGTTATCTGCCCGGCAGGCTAGATGGTCTCTATTTCTTTCACGCTTCCAATACGTCATTACCTACAGACCTGGTTGCCGTAATGCCAAAGCTGACGCTATCTCTCGACAGCATGAACCATTAGAATATGTTAACCCGACTCCTGAACCTATTGTACCTGCGTCTCAGATAATAGCTGATAATAGTTGTTTTGTCTCCTTTCCTTGGTAGCATTAAGGCATACCAAACCCAAGCACCCCCTGAGACGCCGGTTGGCAAACTATACGTCAAAGCAAATGACAGAAAAAAGTTGTTAACTTTATTTCACACCGCCAAAACTGCCGGTCATCCCGGGGTTACCAAAACCTATAAGGGCCTCCTTCAACAGTTCTGGTGGGCTTCACTTAAGCGAGACGTAGTGGATTTTGTACAGGCTTGTCGGGTCTGTACGCAGTGTAAGTCCCCTAATGTGAAACCCCAGGGTCTACTGATGCCTCTATCTATACCCAAGAAACCATGGACCCACTTATCCATGGATTTCATTGTAGACCTTCCTCTTTCTGACGGTCAGACAGTGATATTGACTGTGACGGATAGGTTCTCTAAAATGGCACACTTTATTCCGCTTAAGAAACTGCCTTCTGCGGTTCAGCTAGCTCAGGTGTTTGCCAAAGAAGTGTTCCGTTTGCATGGGGTACCTCAGGATATCGTATCTGACAGGGGCCCTCAATTTGTCTCTCGGTTTTGGAGGGGCTTTTGTGCTGAGATGGGGGTCTCCTTGTCGTTCACTTCCTCCTATCACCTGCAATCTAACGGTGCAGCCGAACGTGCTAATCAGTATGTTGAATTGTATCTGCACTGCTTCACTAATGCGCACCAGGACGACTGGTCTCGCCTCCTTCCGTGGGCTGAATTTGCCAGGAATACGGTGTCTCATTCGTCTACTGGCTTAAGTCCTTTTGAGGTTGCTTATGGGTTTCGGCCTTCTGTCCTTCCCGGTGCGTTCTCCGACAAGGTAATGCCCACCTTGAGCCAGCACCTCGCCTCTTTGCGGAAGATGTGGGATCAGGTCCATGTTGTGCTGTCTCGTTCAGCAGCTGCTCAGAAGAAGTTCGCTGATCGCCGTAGGGTTGCGGCCCCTTCTTATGTTCCGGGTGATAGGGTATGGTTGTCCTCCAGGAACCTCCGTCTCAAGGTTCCCTCGATAAAATTTGCTCCCCGATTTCTTGGTCCCTACAAGGTGTTACGTAGGGTTAACCCCGTTTCCTACTCCCTTGACCTGCCTCCTTGCGTATTCCAAACACGTTTCACGTCTCGCTTTTGAAGCCCTTGCTGTGTAACCGGTTCTCTCGTCCCCTCGGACGGCCCGTTTCCCCTCGCGCTGTCTCTAGTGACGTGTACGAAGTGGCTGCCCTTCTCGACTCTCGTGTTTCTAGGGGTCAAGTCCGTATATACTACACCATCGTTTCTATTATATCTCTTTCCCTCCAGATTCTCCCACATTTATATCCCTTAATATAAGGGTGAGTTAGTTTGTTTTATTTTACTAGCGCTCCACTGGGTCTTGTTTGTTGTGACTTTTCTACTCTCCTCACCCCACTGTTCCGCATGTTATTGTGTTAAGGTTTGGAGGTACCTTCACGTGTGTTGAGCTGCTTAGTTGAACTAGGTTCTTCATTACATTATTATTTGAGCGCCTTTACAGCACGTTTTTTTTGCTACTACTTTCTGTTTCTAGGGGTCGGCTGCAATATCTGGTGGATTGGAAGGGGTACGGCCCTGAGGAGCGGTCTTGGGTTTCGTGCTCTGATCTGCACGCTCCCTCTTTGGTCCGCTCCTTTCATGCCTTGGTTTCCTTTGAAGCCTTCCGCTTCCCGCCCTCCGGGCGGTTTTCGAGGGGGGGGCTAATGTCGGGATCCCGTGGGCGGCTGCGAGGGGAGGCTGCACTCACCCTCCAGCCGTCCGCGGTCCCCTCTTCCACGTAGGTTCGGCGAGCGGCATCCCTCCAGCCTCAGATGCCGCCCGCGTCTTCCTCCACGCCCCCCAGCGGCAGCATGCATGACGCTGCATGCTGGGAGACCGCCCAAGATATGACACGCCGAGGTCAGTCACCTGACCCAGTGTTAAAGGCACAGTGCCTCAATCAAAGTGGGATGTTTAGATATCTCCCACGTGTGATTGTTAATTCTGATTGGAAATTATCCAATCAGGGTTAACCTGATGGTTTAAATACTTACCTTTCCTGTTCCTCCCTGCCCTGTTGTGGTCTTTGCTTGCTAGTATTTATACTGAACTTGTGTTTTCTGGTTACGTAATCTCTGGCTTGTTAATCTGACTTTGTGACTTTCTCCTACCCTTTGACCTCGGCTTGTTTCTCGTTATTCTGTCTTCTGGTTCCCCTTACTCGGCTTGTCTCCTGACTATTCTGTGTGTGCTTAGCCCGGCCACTCTAAGGTCCGGTACTGCACCTTTTCTGTGTGTGTGTTAGCGTGTTGGGTTCCTCGAATCGTGACACTCTCAAAGGCAACATAACCAATCTGGCAAATTCCAATGTAAAAAAAAATGCAAGCCTTATATATAACTCTCTAACTTTCCAAAACACCATAAAACCTGTATATGGGGGGTACTGTTATTCTCGGGAGACTTCATTAAACACAAATATTAGTGTTTTAAAACAGTAAAACATATTACAACAATAATATAGTCCATACAAGTGCTGTTTGTTTGTAAAAAAAACTGCAAAAAAAAACACTTTTACTTAAAATATCATCGTCGTAATACAATTTACCAGTTTGAAACACTAATATTTGAGTTCTGCGAAGTCTCCCGAGTAAAACAGTACCCCCTATGTACAGGTTTTATGGTGTTTTGGAGAGTTTCAGGGTCAAATATAGTGCTTGCAAATTAAATTCTCTGCACTTTCTCCCTGTGTTGTCAGGCATGTCAATCAAATTTTAATTAATCAAATCACATAATTATGTTAAAAGATTACTTAAATATACATGTAGAATTTTAATATATATGCATTTATAGGTATTTAAATTCTATGGGTATACAAATGTAATCTTTCATGTAATTATATAAATGTATTTATATATATATATATATATATATATGTGTGTGTGTGTAGAAAGGCCATTAGGCCTGAATTTGTGGGAGGAGTAATCCCAGCCCCTACTCACCTCTGCCGTTCAGCTGATTGTCTATCCCCATAGCAACCAGCACTTCCGGTCCAAGCTTCCCGCCAGATCAGCTTCAGTCTCCTGCAGCAAGAGGTCCATAGCTTTCCTCCGTCCGTTCTGAGGCCCGCCGCGCGTTTTTTTTCCTCCCGGTCGCGGTACCCGGCTTCCGATCACGAGACCGGCACGCTCACGTAAGCTAAGTGAAGGAAATGGCGTTTGGCTATTTCCCTCTGTTCGGGCCTAAAAATGTAGGGGTAGGCTCCCTCTATCTTCTTTACACGTATCCATGCTCGTTTTAACGTATTCAGCGTTCGCACCAAAACGAACGAACGCTCGTCACACTTACGCATCGTTCACGTATTCGTACGGAAACTACCGAACTATGTATAAGTATAACTCTCATATTATTCGTTGTATTTCTATGTTTCAGTTCGGTCATCCAGTACCGATCTATTCGTACGGTTTAAATGAATGCACGGTACTAATCCATATTACGGTTAATTCTTTTAAACCATGCTAAACAAATTCACGAATTTCATTTACACGAATTCTAAATATAAACGTATATTCCCTGCTCGGTCAGTTAACTGCTGATACCTACATGTCAGTATTTGGTTATACAATCCGGTCTAACTACCAGCCTTTTTTCTCAAAATATGTTGGCCGGTTTGATATATCTAAAACATTTAAAATCTCTACAATTATTTATCACATACGGTTCTTTTTCTACACCTAATTAACTAGTAACCCACGTTTTTAAATCCTTTTTTTAACAATTCTTATAGACTTCCATGTCACAAATATAAATAAACTAGTTTCTAAACTATACACCAACCATATTCAAACCTACATACAGACATTAATTTATTAAACACGATATTCTAGGATATCCGTTAAATCCACATCTGTACTACATCTTCTCCTAACAATCACGCAGTCACATGTTTTTGGCTTTACAGATTGCATCGGTTTCCCGCATTTCTGTTCAAAAGTTGTTATTTCAAGTTCTTTTATTAGAGGAACAGGTGTATTTTTCTCACTTTGGTTTCATCTAGGTCTAGGCCTCAAATTCAATTAAACTGTTGGGATTTATTACATACTGTCACATCTGTCGTTAACTATCGAAATATTCATTGGTTAATCCTTAGCTCCAGTATTATTCTAGGCCTCCACCGGTTTCTACACATTTAACCAGTCACGCTCAACATAGTTCCCGTACGTCAAATCAAGGTATAGTTCTCTACTCTTTTTAAGACCTTTTTCATACAAGACCTCACGCGGTCTCGATTTCATTACAATTTTCTCACGGTCTTACGCCCACGGTATGTTAATTCTTTACAATTTCTCTACCCAGACATACGGTCATACTGCCATCAGGCCCGGAAAAACACCCAACCTACCTGACCCGGTACTCAGTCATACCATCAGGTACTTACGTCCTTACCCATGTATGTCCATTGCCACCCCAAGGCCTCATTCAGCCTTCTCCTTAAACGCAAAAATCGTCCCAGTCGCATACCAAACCTTTTCAGATCCCTCAATGCAGGATCTAACGTTGCGCCCTAAACAACCAACTCTCAATACAAACCATACGCCACCACGATACGCATAAATACATCAACATTTGTCTTAAATCCCCAGGCTTCTTCCTCAAGGAGAGCAGCAGACAAGACTCGCCACACTTAATACTACTAGAAGGTTCCAGATATCATTTACAACCACTCAAGGTTAGTATCCACACACCACTCCAGAATTCTCATTCAAACTTAAGTATACAATCGAACTGGCTACAGGGTCTAGGCTACTGCCTTAGCTCACCCTATCAGGAAATCCGGTCCCGCAAGTCCATCCCCCCCCCCCCCCACCTCAACACAGAGGTACGGCCCCACGCCCAAATCATAGTTCTACGACTCGCACGCCCCGCTACAGGGCTCTAGTCAGGGCCTAACCTGTCACGGCCACACGTTTTTGAATTCTCTTTACAGTCACCGAGAGGCCAACACCCCGCCACCACGTCTGTGGCCACAACTTCATAAGCCAAAGCATAGGTAGAGCCTCTCACTGCCACTTGGCATTAGCAGAGCCTCACCTATCCAAAAATTCAACAGATAAGTTTTTCACTTTGGCATTCGCATTACAGTCCAGTTCTTCCAAATACACCACCCCTCATATCCCTCCAACGTTCCTTACTCCCCTTCTAAAATATCTTTCACATAATCATTCCTTTTTAGAATGTCCCAAGAACCAATCCCCATCGAAGAATTGCCAGAAGAAATACCATTTACGCCAATCAGACCCGAGTCTCCAGGCGAATCTCTCACTCTCTCAACTCCCACGTCCTTGAGAGCATGGACTATTCCCAAAATTACGGCCGAGCTTAGGCTCAGTGGAATCCCCTTTCCAGCCACAGCTAGAAAGGCAGAACTTTACAGGCTGCTTATCTACCAAGCCCCTGAGCCTAGGCCAGGCACTAGCTCTCAAGGACAGCCGCCAAGCACCGGCACGGCCACCCAGGATACCCTGGCAGCAATCTTGGCCAACCTACAGACCCTTAATAGCAGGCTATCTAAGGTGGAGAGCGCCATCTCCTCCCCAGGTACTACCCCGGGCATCCCAGTCTCCACCCCGGCTGTCCCCGCTATACCAGCATGCCCCCCCATACCCTTTGAGTCACCAGCGCACTCCGTCCCAGACTCTATCAAGAAAGATATCTTCGACGGGAAGGACGTGTGTCTGGTGTCTTTGCTCATAGCCTCCCAGGACATACTGGAGAACAAGGCATACAACTACGGTGACATATCAGTAGTGCTTAAGACGAGAGATCCCAGGCTTAATAAAAAACTTTCTATCCCCCAGTTTGTGATAGCCTTCGGGATATACCGCAACGTCATTTGCACAGTGTATCCCCACAGGAGAGAAGAGTTAGACCTCTATCTTCACAAAGTGGGGAATCTAGGCATCAAGTACGGGGGCTCCTCTTTCTACGACTACCACAAGTCAGTATCAGCGAAGGCGGCGACCCATCTGAAGCAGTTTAATGTAAGAATTAACTGCTGCCAGATGGATACAGAACTATTCTGTCGCCACTTCGCTGGACTCAGCCCCCCGGCTTGTGCCAAATGTAACTCCACATCCCACACGGCTGACCTATGTCCCGCCGAAGCAGATCCCACCACCTCCACTCCCACCCCTCACCCCACTTTCACCCCTTACAACAAACCAGCGGGTGGTCTATGTGACAAGCTGGGTAGGCCCATCTCCTTTTTAGGCATGGCGCAGGTGTGCAATAATTTCAACGCAGGCTCCTGCAGTTTCAGCGCCTGTAGATTATTGCACATCTGCTCCATATGCTTTAGGGCACATACCAAGACCATGTGTCCGGCCAGGTTGTCACCAAACAAGTGTCTAACCGACATTAACATTGACAACCTGTTTTTTTACCTAAGGTCACACCCTAGCAGGCACTTGGTGGAATATCTCACCACAGGGTTCACACATGGGTTTCTCACGGGTATAGTAGCCATCCCCCCAGGTACACTAGAATGTCCTAATCTCCTGTCAGCACGTCTAGACCCAGTCTCCATAGACACTCTCCTTTCCTCTGAAATCACCAACGGTTTCATGATCGGCCCTTCACCTCCTCACCATTTTCCTCCTGGCGCACTAACCCCATTGGTATGGCAATTCACAAATATTCCAATATAAAACGCTTAATTATCGATTTATCGGCACCGCACTCCTCTTTTGTACCAAGCATAAACGCACTCATTCCAGCAGACGAATTCTCACTCCAGTACGTAACTATCGATGACGCCATACAGTCCATCATATCTTCTGGTAATCGGCCCTGGCTCAGCAAAACAGACATCACAAACGCGTTAAGTTACTACCCATGCACCCCTCACTCTGGCACTTACAGTGTTAAATGGCGAGGGAAATACTACTTCTCCACACGACTCACTTTCAGTTCTCGAAGCAGCCCCAAACTGTTCTATATTTTCGCTGAGTCACTATGCTGGCTGCTTCTGAACGTGCTGAGGTGTCACTCAGTTATTCACTATCTAGACGACTTCCTACTGATAGAGCCAGGGTCACAAACACCCACCGCTATCAGCAGTACTACAGCACTATTTTCCACACTTGGAGTTCCTTTGTCCCCATCTAAAACAATAGGCCCCACAACTAAACTTACCTTTTTGGGGATAGAGCTGGATTCTGTTAAACTCAGAGCTAGCCTTCCCCACGACAAACTGTCACGATTGAGAGGGGAGATAGACATGTTCCTGCGAATGATGTTTGCACTAGGAAGGAACTTCAGTCCCTTCTGGTATCCCTGAACTTCGCCATGCGCATCATCCCGCAGGGAAGGTCTTTTTTTTTTTTTTTTTAATTCTTTATTTTGGTGTGCATAGAAATTACCAACTTGCCGGCACTGCCACAACAGCAGGTGCCGGCGGTTCTGGTATAGCAAACATAAGTTACAACTGCACAATTTTTTATCTTTAACATACAAGCTTGGTTTCAGGCGAAGTAATAGCTATGTCAGTGAACACGCAACATGCAGCGTAGAAAAGTAGACAGGAGCGGATATGCAAACTGACATTAAAAAAAATAAAAAATAAAAATAATAATTACAGGCATGTACAAGCTCAGGTGTCTGACAATATTTGCCCTAATTCTTGCCTGCGTCACATCCTAGGCCCTGAATCTTGCAATAAAGTTATGTCGAGTAAAAGTATGAATAAAACAAAACAATAAGTAATGCAAAGTAAACGTAGGTGTAGTCGCTTAAATGTAAACCAGCTGATTACTAGTAGCTAGCCTCTGCTTTATAGATTCCACTGGGATTTCCCTGCCTCTTACTGCTAAGGGCTACACATATGCGGGCAGGTAGGTAGGCTAGGTAATGCCCAGGTCCGTACTAGGAGTAGTCACTTAGGCATAAAAAAAAAAAAAATTAATAAATAAATAAAAAAAAACGACAACAATAATGCTTTTAAGTATTAAGAAAATACCATGTGGATGCCTAGCAATGAAACATTTAAACATTTTAACTGGAGAGATGGTATGTAGTCACTTATAAACAATCAAGCATTGGTTATTATTAGTGCGGTTGTGTGTGCTGCAGTAGGGTTATAGATTAACTATAAACACGTGCATTGTTACTAAGTTATACAGGCTAAAACATTTGGAAATAGGGTACACGTGAGAGGAAGGATTAAACGTTTAGTTAGAGTACTCCTATGGATTTCAAAATGTAAAACTTATTAGTAGATTATAAGGTTTAGAAATGTCAGTGAGAGGGTATGCGAATGTGAGGCCCTACAGGACAGCCTCGTGAGTCAGTTGAGCAAATATTGGGCTCAGAGTCTATGGGCAAGACCTCAGCCGATTCCACAGTCCTGGCTCAGTGAGATTCCGGCACCGCTGTCAGGTAAGGGGGTCAGTTGGGCTCCGTAGCAACTCTCCAGCTTGGCGTGGGTACCTTGTGTGGTGGGCGTATGTTTTCGTAAAGTCCCAGAGGTTCTAGGTTGCTCGGCAGAGGTGGGTGGCGGGGTCCGTTAGAGTCAGGTGGTGACGGCGTCGGAGTGTAGGTGAAGGCGCCTCAGTGCCATTTAGGTGGTGACCGCGGCGTTTGTGACTGGCGTGAGGTTTCGAGGTATGAATGGGGCACTGCCCGCCGGGTCCCAACTGTGAGTCGGTGTGGTGGGGGCCTTGGGGTTCGCCTGGAAGAGTGAGTCCCATGTCAGGCCCAAGGCCTGCAGTAGTTCTGCTGCGCCTTGCGGGTCGTGGATTTTGTGGGTTGTATCACCGCGCTGCACATGGAGTGCGTTGGGGGTCCGCCAACGATACGGAATGTTGCGTTGCTGGAGTGTGGCGGTGAGGGGTCGGAGTGACCTACGCCACGCCAAGGTACCCCCCGACAGGTCGCCGTAAAAGGTCAGTTTTGTACCCTCAAAATGTAAGGGAGTTTTTCCCCTGAGGGCGTTAAGGACCACCGCTCTGTCCACTCCGCTGCGGAAGGTAAGGATAGTGTCCCTTGTGGCCGAGTTAGGGGCTTTGGCAGGTTTTGGAATCCTGAAGATATCGGTGGGCACGATGGGTACAGTATTACCTGGAGGCAGTATGCCGGTCAGAAGGCGTTTGACCGTGTGCGGGACTTCTGTCTCCGGCAGCTCTTCTGGAAGCCCCCTGACCTTGATATTGTGCCGTCTTCTCGCGTCCTCCTGGGCATCTAAGCGCCGTTCCAGCAGCGTATTTTTGCGGTGCAGTTCCTGCAGTTCACCCTGTAATGTGGCTATAGTGCTCTTGTGTTCGTGAGAGGAGGCCTCCAGCACAGTAATGCGGCCTGTCAGGCCCTGCAGTTCACCCCTTAGGGCCGTGACGTCCGTGAGAATATTGTGTTGCAGATCGGCCAGGAGGGCTTTCAGCACCCCAGTGGTCACTAGGTCGGCATCAGGGTCTTTCCTCGTATTGCTTGAGGTTTTTTTCGGTTTCGGGTCTGGAGTTGGGGGGTATTCCTCCTCTGCTTCCTCGGAATATTCGTCCGAGAAGTCCGTGCAGCCACCATGGAGCGCCGCCATATTGGCTTCACTCGGGCCGCATGCTCGCCTCCACATTTCCCCGATTGTAAGCCCCGGGGTGGTTACATCTGCCGCCTTCTTTTTATGCTTGCGTCCCATTTGGTTTGTGGGGTGTCCGCGTGCAGGCAGCGGTTAACGGTGGCGATATTGGAGGTAATTAGGCGTTATTTCTCCGATTTTGACACAGAGCTCCTGAGTAGTGCGTCTGTCTACCTCGATCCGTCGACCGGAAGCCAGGGAAGGTCTTTTATATCCAGGCTTCTTTGCCTGCTCCACGGAGTGCCGGAATCCTGCCCAGTTTCGTTGGACCCCCATGCCAAGGCTGACTTAGCTATGTGGGGGAAGTTTTTGGCAGAATGGAATGGTATCTCCATGTTTATCCCCCCTCTCTCCACTTCTTCACCCATCATTCACACAGACGCCGCAGCCAACACTGGTTTCGCAGCCATTTTCGGGAACCACTGGTTTAGGGGTCACTGGCCCACTGAGACGGATGCCTTGCCAGGATTCAGGGAGACCTCAGCACTATTCGAAATTTATCCCATTGTGGCGGCCTCACACACCTGGAGTCATCTCTGGTCCGGCAAGGCAGTTAAATGCTACTCAGATAACTCGGCGGCTTGCGAAATCATTAACAAAGGGCGCTCATCATCCCTGACCATCATGCGGCTGGTTCGCAAGCTGACCTGGCTGGCAGCATCCGGTCAGTTTCACTTAGTGTGTTTTCACATCCTGGGTATTCACAACACTGCCGCTGACGCGCTCTCATTCTCAATTCCAGGCATTCTCTCAGGCACTCCCTACGGCTCACCAACAGCCATCCAGGACACCACGTTTTCACGAACTAATCTTGGATTAAGCACACTTATGCATCACGCTAGAACTCTCACTCACCAAGCACTATCACCCAATACTGCTATCACTTATAATAGGGCACTTACCATATTTAACAAATTCACCGCAGAATTCGGATTACAAGCCGACTTTTCTATTCAAACCATGGTGGCTTTTGCCTCTTTCTGCCACTTACATCTTAAGCTTTCTCATAACACCATTAAACTTTACATCACCGGGGTTCAGCACCACAGCCTCACTAATTTTCCTAACACTCCCTTCTTGTCATCATATCCCATTAAAAAGGTTTTGAAAAGTATATCAAAGGTTTCACCTCCACTCACTATCACTAGATTACCTATAGACGGGCCTATCTTCAGATCACTTAGCAATCTCCTTGACAAGGCCCCGTTCAATCCCAACACAAATACGGTGATCAAATCAGCTATATATCTCGCTTTCTATGGTTTTCTCAGACCTAGAGAGTTCACTGTGGTTTGTCAAGGAGATATCACGCACAGCCTTAAAACATTGCACCTCACTAAGATGGAGGATCACTACCTACTTTCGATCCCTACAACTAAAACCAATCAGTCACAACACCCTACCGTAATTCCTCTCTTCCCTACTGATAATGCCTGGTGTCCGGTCAAGGTGCTAGACCACCTACGGTTAACTCATCACGCATACCTACCAGACTCTCTGCTCTTATCACTACAAGGGCACCCGCTTACCACTGCAAAATTCATGTCACATGTCAGAACTCTGATATCTAAGCTCGGATTCAACCCAGCTGCATTCTCCGGGCACTCCTTCCGCATAGGAGCCGCCTCATCAGCCTCTAGCACAAACACACCGGTCCACATCATCAAGAGACTGGGTCGATGGAAATCCTCCATATATCATGCATATATTCCACAACCGGAAAAAGAGCTTCGTCAAGCTTTCAGGAACTTGGTCATGTAAAATGCAATAAAGTGTGTATATCTCGAATTTATCTTTTGCCCTCTTTTATTTACAGGCCCACTCATATGTTGGTTTCGGCACACCACAACCAACTTTGCTCTTACAGATACTATCTATTATGTATTAAATTCCGAGCACAAATATACAAATATATATATATATATATCTCTATTTGCGGTTATTTGTATTTTATAGATAGATATTTATAGAATGTCCTTCTAAGTGTATTTTGTTACCAATATATATATATATATATATATATATATATATATATATACTAATAACAAAATACAGTTAGAATGAAATTACATATGTATATATAATTCATTTTAATTTAAAAAAATATATTGTATGTATTTATTTTATTTATTTATTATTGTAAATATACGTATGTGTATATATCTATTATATATACATATTGTATATATGTAACATCATTCTAAGTGTATTTTAATACTAATATATGTACTTATATTAGTATTAAAATACACTTTGTATGACGTTACATATATATAATATGTATACATAAATGATATAGATATAAATATATTTATTTTATTTTTAAACATGTCTAATATTTTTTTTTTACACCTCCCCACCAGCAGGGGGACTGTCTGAGAGCTCAAACAGTCCCCATGCTGGCAGATCCACAGCCAGCTATAGGGGGCCATGTGATCGCTCTTTGAGAGCGATCACATGGCCCCCGGGGGTCTCATTTGCCGGGGGAGGGCTGCCTGGGCTGTCAGGCAGCCCTCCAGAAGAGGATCACGGTGGAGGTGAGTACACAGGACCTCCAGGGGCTGCAAGCCATTACGGCATTCTATGCCGCCGCAACGGCTTTAAAGCCCCTTTAATGCGGGATGCCATAGAACGCCGTAACGGCGTTAAGGGGTTAATCCCTTAAGGACTGAGGCAGTTGTACAAGTTCAGATCAAAACAAAACTTTGAATTTGCGCTATATGTCTGTTCAATCATAATTCACCTTTTTCATATTAAATGCACCCACACTTTATTATACATCATTTTGTTCAGGAGAAACAGGGCTTTCCTTTCATATCAAATATTAATAAATGAAACCTAGTTTAATATGAATAAAATATTTTTAAAATGAAATGGAGAATTTGGTTTTTTTTTTACTTCTGCATGGCAATTTAACTGTGAATGTCATAATACTGTTGGCTGTTACTGCAATAAAGTACACATATTTTTATTCAATGATGTCTCACAAATAAAACAGTACCCCCCGGGTATAGGTTTTATGTTTTGGAAAGTTACAGGGTCAAATATAGCACGTTACATGTTTCAGTTTATACACACTGAAATTTGCCAGACTGGTTATGGTGCCTTTGAGACCATATGGTAGCCCAGGAATGCGAACTACACTCATGATGGCATACCATTTACAAAAGTAGACAACTCAAGGTATTACAAATGGAGTATGTCCAGTCTTTTTTAGTACAAGAAGAGAAAAAACTCATAGGCACTCCAACTTCAAGCTGCAGGCAGATTTATTATGACAGAATGCAACGCAACGTTTCGACCGGAAAGGTCTTTTTCAAGCTCAAGTTTCCGGTCGAAACGTTGCGTTGCATTCTGTCATAATAAATCTGCCTGCGGCTTGAAGTTGGAGTGCCTATGAGTTTTTTCTCTTCTTGGATTATTGTACTGGGATTGCTGGTCCTGCTCTGGAGCACCCTTGGCCGTTGGGACTGAGTGCGGTTCTCATCACTTACTCTGCTCAGTCTTTTTTAGTAGTCACTTCGTCACAAACACTGGCCAAAGTTAGCATTTATATTTGAGTGTGAAAAATGCAAAAAACTAATTTGAACACTAATTTTTTGGGTAATTCTCATTCCTGGGCTACCATACGGTCTCAAAGGCAACATAACACGTCTGGCAAATTTAAATGTAAAAAAGCAGAAATGCTAGCATTGTATTTGACTCTGTGACCTTTGAAAACACCATAAAACCTGTACATGAGGGTTACTGTTATACTCGGGAGACTTCACTGAACAGAAATATTAGTGTTTCAAAACAGTTAAATGTATCACAACGATAATGTCCTCAGTGAAAGTACTTCTGTGTCTGAAAAATGCAAAACATGGCTCTTTCACTGACTATATCATCGTTGTGATACGTTATACTGTTTTGAAACACTAATATTTGTATTCAGTAACCTCTCCCGAGAAAAATAAATTAAATATAAGGCTTGTCTTCTTGTATTCTGTGGACCTTAATTAATATAATGACTTAATTAAATATGAGATGTATAAAGTTATATATTCGCTCGAAGTGTATTTTGATATTAATATATGTATATATTAATATCAAAATACAGCTAGAACGAAATTACACATGTATATTTGTGGGAGGAGTTAGCGTTCCTATAAAACGCTACTCCCCCTTCTTACCTTCGCTGTGACGTTCGCTGCTCACTTCTGGTCTGTTCACCTCTCCGTGACAGCTGCACTTCAGGGTTCCGGCATCCTTTCCATTTTTCCCGACAGTTGGCATCTTTCGTTTGTGCAAATTTCAGCTGAACCAAACAAACGAACGATCAGGTAATCGGCAAAAATAGCCATGTGCAGGCTGTTCCCACCCTTCGGACAAATCATTCAATTCATGCTTCACATATTTATTGCGAACAAACAGACACACGCTTAATAGACCTGCTATAACAGGTCTTTTCATTAGTTACATTCGTGAGAACTATCAAACTTTGTTAATTTGTGCAATTACTGTTCTATTGGTTAGTTAAGTGAATGGAAGATCACTGAGAATAATGCATTACCATATACCTGTCAACTGTTAAGTCAGATTCCAGCCAATCACCAATTATATAGACATTGTATTTATACTTTCACAATGAACTTAAACTGTTATGTAAATTCTGTTATATATTATACATTCCCTCCTTTTATTTATTTTTTTATCAAGGTAAATGCAATGTATTTGATAAGTCTATTGTGTATCACGTCCAAATAATTTTTGTTGACGAATTGCTCAGACAGATCAGTTCAACAAACATTACAAGTTACCAATCTCTATTTACATTTGTTCTAGAGTTTCAACAAGCTAATATTATATTACATTGGACAAATTACTTATTATAATTGACTAAGCTACCCTTATCCGTTACATAAACCCGTATAATTGGGCATTCCAATACTGATATAGCTATAATTAAAAATCTTAAGGATACCCTTTCCCTTTATTGACATACAACACCTCAATTTCAGGTTTCCTGAAGGGCATTCAGCCAAAAGCCCGGTTATTGGTTCATTAATATTGTCTCCTGTGTCTATCAGGTACAAAAGGTATTTTTGTTCACATCTCTAATAACTGCCTCTACAAGGCCACACAGTTCACCCTCCTCCTTCAATCAGATACTACCAGGCTTTAATGGCTCTCCTGTTAGGGGAATATAGTAGCTATCCCTGGACTCTTCAGCACACTCAGGGCCTAAGGATACAATTCTATCATGCAATATCACTTCACTATACTAAATTTAAACATATTTTTTTTCTCTCTCTCTCTCCTCTCTTCTCCCTCTCCCCCCTCTTTTTAATGTTATTCTCCCTCTTCTCGCTCCCCCTTCCCTTTATTCACCTTTTTCTCACTCTTTATCTTATGATGTAGGTCTCATAGGGAGCTTTTCCACAGAAACCGCAACTTGGGTTTTGCGAGGTATGTTGCATTACCCCTTCATCAAGCCCCCGTACACGGTCAGAGAACTGGCTGTTTAGGGTTAGACGCTTTTACTAGTAGCTGGTCCCACGAGACCAACTTCCCAATCTCAACACGGAGATTTTCGCCCCCTCGGCCTAGATCATAGTCAGAGCATCGCATTCACCCATCTATCGGGTTCATAGTTAGGGCCTCACCTGTCACAGGCACACGTTTTGAATCTTTTACTGTCCCCGAAAAGCCAACACCCCGCCACCACACTAGTGACTCGAGCCCCACGCCCAAATCATAGAGCCTCTCACCAGCCGCTTGGCAACTAGCAGGGCCTCACCTGTCACGAGGTAGATAGCTTTTCTCTTTGGCACTAGTTAGCCAGCCAGTTCTACATAAGCTCAGCTGTGTTTTCATTAATCAGATCATTGTTGTTGTGTTGTTCTTTCTTGCAGTATTTCCCAAAAAGCCAACATAGGCGAAGAATAATCTCCCCCAGCACACCCGCTAGACCTAACACCCCTATAAGGCATGGTACCCCATGGCTGTGATTGGCCAGTGCAGCATGTGACCCAGCCTGTATATAAGCTGGAGTCACATGAGCTCTTATAAGTGTAGGGAGAGGATGCTACAGCTGTGAGGGACAGATTAGGAAAGAATTCTGGTGTTGAATCTGCAAACTACAGCGATTATTTTTGTGGGTGCTATACTACATTTTTGTACCCTGCCCTGAGCCCAGTGGACAGAGAAATAAGCAATGAGTCTGTTTGTTAGGTGGGCACTTGCAACTACATGTGTGCCAGGCACATTACTTTAATCCTGTTCTGGTAGCTCAGTGGGCAACATCTAGGCATTTTTAAATACTGCTGTGACATTGCAGTTTGACAAATTCACATTTTTTTTGTGCTAAAAAGTAAATTTGTGGTGTGCACTTCATATCTGAGAGTCAAATAAAACCGTCAAATACTGCTGTGACATTGCAGTTTGACTAATTCACATTTTTTTTGTGCAAAAAAGTACATTTGTGGCGTGCACATCAGACCTGAGAGTCAAATAGAACCGTCAAATACTGTGGTTACATCGCAGTTTGAAAAATTCACATTTCTTTGGCGCTGAAAAGGAAATTTAGGGTGTGCACTTCATATCTGATAGTCAAATAGAACCGTCAAATACTGCTGTGACATTGCAGTTTGAAAAATTCCCAAAAAAAATTGTGCTAAATAGTACATTTGCTGCCTGTGGTGCACTTCATATCTGAGAGTCAAATAGAACCGTCAAATACTGCTGTGACATTGCAGTTTCACTAATTCACATTTTTTTTGTGCAAAAAAGTACATTTGTGGCATGCACATCAGACCTGAGAGTCAAATAGAACCGTCAAATACTGTGGTTACATCGCAGTTTGAAAAATTCACATTTCTTTGGCGCTGAAAAGGAAATTTAGGGTGTGCACTTCATATCTGATAGTCAAATAGAACCGTCAAATACTGCTGTGACATTGCAGTTTGAAAAATTCCCCCAAAAAATTGTGCTAAATAGTACATTTGCTGCCTGTGGTGCACTTCATATCTGAGAGTCAAATAGAACCGTCAAATACTGCTGTGACATTGCAGTTTCACTAATTCACATTTTTTTTGGTGCTAAAAAGTACATTTGTGGCGGGCACTCCAAACCTGAGAGTCAAATAGAACCATCAAATACTGTGATTACATCGCAGTTTGAAAAATACATTTTTTTTTGGTGCTAAATAGTACATTTGCTGCCTGCGGTGCACTTCATATCTGAGAGTCAAATAGAACCGTCAAATACTGTGGTTACATCGCAGTTTGAAAAATACATTTTTTTTTGGTGCTAAATAGTACATTTGCTGCCTGCGGTGCACTTCATATCTGAGAGTCAAATAGAACCGTCAAATACTGTGGTTACATCGCACTTTGAAAAATTCAAATTTTTTTGGTGCTAAATAGTACATTTGTGGCCTGCGGTACATTTCTTGCAGTACAATAATCCCTTAAATACTACTGTTACATTGTTGGTTTAAAAAAATCACACTTTTTGTGCTAAATAGTACATTTGCGTCCTGCGGTGCATTTCTTGCATTCCAATAAAACCCTTAAATACTAATGTTACATTGTTGGTTTAAAAAATCACACTTTTTTGTGCTAAATTTGCGGCATACAGTGCATTTCTTGTAGTAAAAATAATCACTGGAGAGGAAGAGAAAGTGCCCCCTTAGCCACCCACGATCCCTGGCCCTGAATGCCAGCATTTCAAAATTCCTGGCCTTTGAAATGCTGTCATTCCGTCTGGTGGACACAGACAGTTTTAAAAACCTGATGGCAATGGCTGTCCCACAGTACGTGGTTCCCAGCCACCACTACTTTTCCAGGTGAGCCATCCCTTCCCTGCACAATCAATAGGCGGACAAAATCAGATGTGCACTGCGCAGCAACGCCATCTGTGGCAAGGTCCACATAACCACTGATACGTGGACCAGTAAGCACGGATGCTATATCTCCCTAACTGCACACTGGGCAAATGTAGTGGCGGCTGGGCCTGAGGTGGATAGCAGTTTGGCGCATGTCCTTCCGCCACCGAGGGCATTTCTCTTTGCCTCCTGGTGCCTCCTCCTCCTCCTCCTCCTCCGCTTTATCCTCCTCTATCACCTCCTCATCCGGTCAGTGTAACACCTTCACCACCAACTTCAGCACAGCCAGGGGGAAATGACAGCAGGCTGTTTTAAAACTCCTATGTTTGGGGGAAGAACCCCACACCGCGCAGAGGCTGTGGATGGGCATGGAATAGCAGACCGATGAGAGGTTGTTGCCACTGAGCCTCAAGCCCGGCCTGGTGGTGGGCGATAATGGGCGAAATCTCGTAGCAGCTCTGGGCCTAGCGGTTTGATGCACATCCCTTGCCTGGCACATGTGCTGAATTTGGTGGTGCAGAAATTCCAGAAAAACTACCCAGATATATCAGAGCTGCTGCAGTGCGGGCCGTCTTTGCGTGCTTTCGGCGTTCTCACCCTGCTGCTGCTCGCCTGTCTTCGCTGCAGCGTAACTTCGGCCTTCCCGCTCACCGCCTCATATACGATGTGCCCACAAGGTGAAACTCCACCTTGCACATGCTGGAGAGACTGTGCGAGCAGCAGCAGGTGATAGTAGAGTTTCAGCTGCAGCACGCACGGGTCAGTCGCTCTGCACCAGACTTGCCCTCCAATAGATCCTCATTAAAGTATTTAAAGTGTACTCATTCCAATTACAGGGCCTCGAAAGAGTCCTGTATTGTTATTTTTCATCACTACCTCACCGCGTCAGGAGTGGGTAATTTGCGTTCCTGCTGCCTTCCTTGGATGTAGTAGCCATTTCTCAGGCTCCCTCTCTGGAATCGAATCCTGATTCCCCGTGTGTGTATGGACTCAGCAGTCTGTCTGTGTATGGACTCAGCAGTATGTGTGTGTCTGTGTATGGACTCAGCAGTCTGTGTGTGTCTGTGTATGGACTCAGCAGTCTGTGTGTGTCTGTGTATGGACTCAGCAGTCTGTGTCTGTGTATGGACTCAGCAGTATGTGTGTGTCTGTGTATGGACTCAGCAGTCTGTGTATGGACTGGGCACTCTGTGTGTGTGTATAGACTCAGCAGTCTGTGTGTATGGACTCAGCAGTATGTGTGTGTGTGTATGGACACAGCAGTCTCTGTGTGTGTTTGTGTGTGTGTGTATGGACTCAGCAGTCTGTGTGTGTATGGACTCAGCAGTCTGGGTGTGTATGGACTCAGCAGTCTGGGTGTGTATGGACTCTACAGTCTGTGTGTGTATGGACTCTGCAGTCTGTGTGTGTATGGACTCTGCAGTCTGTGTGTGTATGGACTCTGCAGTCTGTGTGTGTATGGACTCTGCAGTCTGTGTGTGTATGGACTCTGCAGTCTGTGTGTGTATGGACTCTGCAGTCTGTGTGTGTATGGACTCTGCAGTCTGTGTGTGTATGGACTCTGCAGTCTGTGTGTGTATGGACTCTGCAGTCTGTGTGTGTATGGACTCTGCAGTCTGTGTGTGTATGGACTCTGCAGTCTGTGTGTGTATGGACTCTGCAGTCTGTGTGTGTATGGACTCTGCAGTCTGTGTGTGTATGGACTCTGCAGTCTGTGTGTGTATGGACTCTGCAGTCTGTGTGTGTATGGACTCTGCAGTCTGTGTGTGTATGGACTCTGCAGTCTGTGTGTGTATGGACTCTGCAGTCTGTGTGTGTATGGACTCAGCAGTCTGTGTGTATGGACTCAGCAGTCTGTGTGTGTGTGTGTGTATGGACACAGCAGTCTCTGTGTGTGTTTGTGTGTGTGTGTGTATGGACTCAGCAGTCTCTGTGTGTGTTTGTGTGTGTGTGTGTATGGACTCTGCAGTCTGTGTGTGTATGGACTCTGCAGTCTGTGTGTGTATGGACTCTGCAGTCTGTGTGTGTATGGACTCTGCAGTCTGTGTGTGTATGGACTCTGCAGTCTGTGTGTGTATGGACTCTGCAGTCTGTGTGTGTATGGACTCTGCAGTCTGTGTGTGTATGGACTCTGCAGTCTGTGTGTGTATGGACTCTGCAGTCTGTGTGTGTATGGACTCTGCAGTCTGTGTGTGTATGGACTCTGCAGTCTGTGTGTGTATGGACTCTGCAGTCTGTGTGTGTATGGACTCTGCAGTCTGTGTGTGTATGGACTCTGCAGTCTGTGTGTGTATGGACTCTGCAGTCTGTGTGTGTATGGACTCTGCAGTCTGTGTGTGTATGGACTCAGCAGTCTGTGTATGCATGGACTCAGCAGTCTGTGTGTGTGTGTGTGTGTGTGTATGGACTCAGCAGTCTATGTCTGTGTATGGACTCAGCAGTATGTGTGTGTGTGTGTATGGACTCAGCAGTCTGTGTGTGTCTGTGTATGGACTCAGCAGCCTGTGTCTGTGTATGGACTCAGCACTCTATGTGTGTGTATGGACTCAGCAGTATGTGTGTGTGTGTGTATGGACTCAGCAGTCTATGTCTGTGTATGGACTCAGCAGTATGTGTGTGTGTGTGTATGGACTCAGCAGTCTGTGTGTGTCTGTGTATGGACTCAGCAGCCTGTGTCTGTGTATGGACTCAGCACTCTATGTGTGTGTGTATGGACTCAGCAGTCTGTGTGTGTGTGTGTATGGACTCAGCAGTCTGTGTGTGTGTGTATGGACTCAGCAGTCTGTGTGTGTGTGTGTATGGACTCAGCAGTCTGTGTGTGTGTGTGTATGGACTCAGCAGTCTGTGTGTGTGTGTATGGACTCAGCAGTCTCTCTGTGTGTGTATGGACTCAGCAGTCTATGTCTGTGTATGGACTCAGCAGTATGTGTGTGTGTGTGTATGGACTCAGCAGTCTGTGTGTGTCTGTGTATGGACTCAGCAGCCTGTGTCTGTGTATGGACTCAGCACTCTATGTGTGTGTATGGACTCAGCAGTATGTGTGTGTGTGTGTATGGACTCAGCAGTCTATGTCTGTGTATGGACTCAGCAGTCTGTGTGTGTGTGTGTATGGACTCAGCAGTCTGTGTGTGTGTGTATGGACTCAGCAGTCTGTGTGTGTGTGTGTATGGACTCAGCAGTCTGTGTGTGTGTGTGTATGGACTCAGCAGTCTGTGTGTGTGTGTATGGACTCAGCAGTCTGTGTGTGTGTGTATGGACTCAGCAGTCTGTGTGTGTGTGTGTATGGACTCAGCAGTCTGTGTGTGTGTGTATGGACTCAGCAGTCTGTGTGTGTGTGTGTATGGACTCAGCAGTCTGTGTGTGTGTGTGTATGGACTCAGCAGTCTGTGTGTGTGTGTATGGACTCAGCAGTCTCTCTGTGTGTGTATGGACTCAGCAGTCTATCTGTGTGTGTATGGACTCAGCAGTCTATCTGTGTGTGTATGGACTCAGCAGTGTGTGTGTGTGTGTTTATGGACTCAGCAGTGTGTGTGTGTGTTTATGGACTCAGCAGTCTATGTCTGTGTATGGACTCAGCAGTATGTGTGTGTGTGTGTATGGACTCAGCAGTCTGTGTGTGTCTGTGTATGGACTCAGCAGCCTGTGTCTGTGTATGGACTCAGCACTCTATGTGTGTGTATGGACTCAGCAGTCTGTGTGTATGTGTAACGAACATATACCCCAACTCGCAGGATTCAACTCGACAAAAGACAACACAGAGGAGAGATACGTCTACCGGACCTTAGAATGGCCAGACTCGACGTATATGAGAGGAGACAGAGTCAGGAACGATCCGAGGTCAAGGGCACAAAGAGACAGCGTAAACTAGGACTAGCCGGGGTCTGGTACACAGTAAACAGCAAGCCGGCAAACAGAACAGATAAGGATAATGAGATAATGTAGTCAGAAACAAAGCCAAGTTCAATACGAAGGAACACAACTGAACACAACAAGCGCTAAAGGGAACTGCAACAGAAACCACGATAGGGCAAAGACTAAGGGAAAAAGGTGAGTATAAGTACCTTCTAAATTAATGTGATTGGCTCCTGTCATATCCACACCCCCAAAAGGTAAGTGTATGGGGAGTGTGGCATGACAGGGGCCAATGGGAGCCTTTTGCCAAATTAGGCTCCCACTGTTTCTTTAAGAGCGCGCCCGAGACCCGCGGCGTGCTCTTAGATTCAGGCGGGACACGTGACCGTTTCTCGCGGTCACTGCCCGCCTTCCTGTTGCAGCCGTCGGATGAGCCGCGCGCGGCTCGTGCAGCAGCAGGACCAGGCGCGGCTCGAAGAGAGGACCGCGGCCGGCCCCTGGATAAGGTAAGTAATGCTACAGTATGGACTCAGTAGTCTGTGTGTGTATGGACTCAGTAGTCTGTGTGTGTATGGACTCAGTAGTCTGTGTGTGTATGGACTCAGTAGTCTGTGTGTGTATGGACTCAGTAGTCTGTGTGTGTATGGACTCAGTAGTCTGTGTGTGTGTATGGACTCAGCAGTCTGTGTGTGTGTATGGACTCAGCAGTCTGTGTGTGTGTATGGACTCAGCAGTCTGTGTGTGTGTATGGACTCAGTAGTCTGTGTGTGTGTATGGACTCAGCAGTCTGTGTGTGTGTGTATGGACTCAGCAGTCTGTGTGTGTGTGTATGGACTCAGCAGTCTGTGTGTGTGTGTATGGACTCAGCAGTCTGTGTGTGTGTGTGTATGGACTCAGCAGTCTGTGTGTGTGTGTATGGACTCAGCAGTCTGTGTGTGTGTGTGTATGGACTCAGCAGTCTGTGTGTGTGTGTGTATGGACTCAGCAGTCTGTGTGTGTGTGTATGGACTCAGCAGTCTCTCTGTGTGTGTATGGACTCAGCAGTCTATCTGTGTGTGTATGGACTCAGCAGTCTATCTGTGTGTGTATGGACTCAGCAGTGTGTGTGTGTGTGTTTATGGACTCAGCAGTGTGTGTGTGTGTTTATGGACTCAGCAGTCTAACAATAATTAAAATTGTTATTCCTGTGAGTTGTTGTGTAGGAAGGGCCCCAGTGCACTGCACTGCCCGGGGGGCCATAACGCTGTTAAGATGGTACTGCTTGTGTGTGTCAGTGAGCTTCTATTTAGTGAGCATGTGTTTCTGTCAGTGAGCTTGTCTTTAGTGAGCTTGCGTGTGTCCCTGAACTTCTTTGTAGTGAGCTTTGTGTTTATACAAGTGAGTTTGTGTGTGAGTCAGAGAGTTTTGCCTGTCAGTGAGCCTATTTGCGCATGTCAGTGAGCTTGTGTGCTTACTGTACAAGATAGATGGATAGAGACAATGATAATGTAGGAATGGCATCCATTTTTTTCCAGGCCTGCTTTGGATTCCCAGTTTGGCTCTGCCAGCGAGTGCGCTTTACCGCTAAATCATCTGTGCGAGCTGCCGCACACTTTAGCCCTGTTACACACATCTGGGAGCTGCTGTTGACAGGTACTAGTAGTCTACAGATTGGGACATGGGGTATATGCTCAGCTATCTGTATAATACTATAGTGCTGTTCTCTGTATAATACAGGTCTGTGTGTGTATAATATCCTGGGACAGTCAGTGCTCCCTGTATAGAGCTGCTCTCTGTATAATACAGGTCTGTGTATAATATCCCGGGATAGTCAGTGCTCCCTGTATAGTGCTGCTCTCTGTATAATACAGGTCAGTGTCTGTATAATATCCCGGGACAGTCAGTGCTCTCTGTATAGTGCTGCCCTCTGTATAATATATGAATAATACACACAGATTCCAGGAACTAGAGGAATTAGAAGCAGTGGAGTGGTGACTGAAGTCTCAATCTGAGACATTTAAGATGTTGAATTGGTGGCCTGAAAAGGGGCTAATGGAATATGTGCATATGTTTTCCTTTTGCTCCCATTTCTCTCGTTTGTTCCATTCTGTAAAGTATCCTTTAATATCTTTCATTTCCTATTTTCAGCTTTTTCTTAACTATATAATAAATAAATATAATTATTTTAGTGAATTAATGTATGTTATATGGTATAGACACAACTCTGACTGAAGCACATCTACACAATGTCTTTTTTTATATTTGTATTAATATTATTATTATTATTATTATTGCCATTTATATAGCGCCAACAGATTCCGTAGCGCTTTACAATATTATGAGAGGGGATTTAACTATAAATAGGACAATTACAAATAAACTTATGGGAACAATAGGTTGAAGAGGATCCTGCTCAATCGAGCTTACATTCTATAGGAGGTGGGGTGTAAAACGCATTAGGACAGGAATTTGCAGTCAAATAAGGTGGGCTGCCCTTTAGGAGAGGGCAGGAGATAGGCATGTGAGGTAGGGGTTAGTCTTGGAGGCCATAAGCTTTCCTAAAGAGATGGGTTTTAAGGCTCCCCTTAAAAGATATAAGACTAGGGGAGAGTCTGATGGCGGTAGGCAGGCTATTCCATAGGAAGTCCTGCAAGCGTGAGTTGGCCGTACGGGTGCGGACAATGGACAGGAGGTGGTCACGGGCAGAGCGGAGAGACCGAGAAGGGACATACCTATGGATCTGTGAGGAGATATAAGAGGGGCTAGAGTTGTTCAGGGCTTTATAGGTGTGCGTTAGTACCTTGAATTGACTCATATAGCATACAGGAAGCCAATGTAAGGACTGGCAGAGGGATGAGGTGTGAGAGAAACGACTAGAGAGGAAAATCAGTCTAGCAGCAGCATTCATTACGGACTGTAGGGGTGCAGTACGGCTTTTGGGAAGACCAATCAGGAGAGGGTTAGAATAATCCATGCGGGAAATTACTAGAGCATGGACAAGCTCCTTGGTAGTATCTGGTGCAAGAAAGGGGCGGATGCGGGCTATGTTTTTAAGATGGAATCTACAGGATTTGGCAACATGCTGGATGTCAGGCTCAAAGGTGAGACCAGAGTCAAGTATGACGCCAAGACAGCGCGCTTGCAAGGATGGAATGATGTGGGTAGCACGAACTTGAAGGGAGAGTGAAAGAGGAGGATCAGTATTAGGAGGAGGAAAGACAAGGAGCTCAGTTTTAGAGAGATTGAGTTTCAGAAAGCGGGAGGACATCCAGTCAGAGATGGAAGAAAGGCAAGCAGTGACACGTTGCAGGACGGCAGGGGAGAGGTCCGGGGAGGAGAGATATCACTGGGTGTCATCAGCATACAGGTGGTAGTGGAATCCAAAAGAGGTAATAAGTTTGCCAAGAGAGGCAGTATAAAGAGAAAATAGAAGGGGACCAAGGACAGAGCCTTGGGGGACTCCAACTGAGACAGGACGAGGGGAGGAGGTATCATTAGAAAAAGAGACACTGAATGAGCGTTGGGAGAGATAAGAGGAAAACCACGAGAGGACAGAGTCACAGAGACCAAGCGATTGAAGAGTTTGAAGAAGGAGTGCATGATCAATGGTGTCAAATTATGTGGGTTGGACATAGTGGGCCGTGTTTTGCGGCAGTGGGTGTAGTAAACTTTCAAGGTAGTAATTGATAGCTGTACTGCAAAATGTCCTTGGAATTTTTTTTTCAAATGTTGGCAACTATGGCACTGTATCAAGGGAAATGTGTTTGTTTTTTCAATAATCCCTGGTGGAAAATAATGAATCCTCCACCAGGGATTATTAAAAAAAACAAAACAAAAAAAAAAAAAAACGTGTCATTACACAAATGTCCAATCTGCATCCACTATACACACTGCATCCACTACACACATTCTACATCCAATATACACACATCACAATCAGTACACACTCCCTGTGGGCGGACTCGCGGGCAGGTCCAAGGGGGCCAAGACCGTGAGCTATGTCAGGGGCACCATCATTTCTGATGGCAGCCCTGCCGGAGACTGTCACGGATCTGAGTCATGGATCTGAAGCAAGAGAGTGATCTCTTTAAAGATTATCTGAAAGCTTGAAGTTGGCATGAAAAGTGTGAGTGGCCAATTTTACTTTTGTTTTTTAAGCAAAGGTTTATACACTATTAAACGTTGTGTTGTTGTGCCTTTCCTTTTTCCCCAATCAAAATCACCCCTACTTTCTTGTTTTATGTCTATGGCAAAGTTTAAAACTGCAAATATTTGTTGGTAAATGATATTATTTTCCAATTAGATTATAAAGCTGAAAAATCAGTATGTAAAACCCAATTATAACCCTAAACATTTTACCATTTATTCTTTTCTCCCTCTAGATTTCTGTGAAGACATGTTTGCTATTGATCCAGTATCGGTGCTTCTAGCAATAATTGTCTGTCTTTTTTTGCTAAATACTTTTTATGACCGGAAAGGAAATAAGTACAAAAACTTTCCCCCAGGACCAAAACCTTTGCCAATAATTGGAAATTTGCACATTTTGGATAATAGAAGACAATTTAAAACATTTCAAAAGGTAATATTTCTTCTAGCGGCATTGGGTAAATTAGCAGAATGTTTTTACAGCCAGAAGTGAAACATACTTAAATCTTAAAGTCTATTATGATAAAAATCATGGCAAATGAACACCATGATGTTCAATATTTCTTGCAAAATAGCTATAGTTAATTTTCAGATCGTTTTAAACTTTCAAGGTTAATTACTGAAGTAATAATTCAAAGTGAATCCAAAGTGAATTAAAATCCAAAGTCAAAATAGCTGAAATGTGACTCTGAAACTCTGGCCTTAAATTTGAAATGCACCTTGAGTTCTCACTTTAGTAAATAACCCTGTAAATGCCCTTGTTTGCTTTTGCTTGTCAATGAAATACTTTCTTTGTTTTTGTTTTTTTTTTAAAAACAAGAAATGAAGAAAACAGTCATTTGATTAGGCTTGTCTTATTTATAAATTGTAATGAATCATTTATTGTAAATTCTGAATAAATTTGTGTTAGACCCTTGTTTGCACATTGTATTTCTGGTGATTTTTGAATATTCCTTAGTTGTGTTTTCTTAGAAGAAAGTATCCTGAATAAGAGGTATTGGACATCAATTATGTAGTGAGTTGGATTCTGCTAATATTATCAGGTTTTACTTCCCCTTGATGATATCTGTTAGCAACACACTACCAGACTTGGATTAGAGAGTATTAAAGTAGGGGCTACAGATGTATTAACATGACTAAATCTTTATAAACCACTATCACGCTATGTTGTTCTTTGCAGTTAGCTGAGAAGTATGGCTCTGTATTCAGTTTTCACATGGGAATGAAGAAAGTGGTTGTATTGTGTGGCTATGATACAGTGAAAGATGCTCTTGTCAACTACGCAGATGAGTTTTCTGGGAGACCTGTCATACCCATCTTCCATGATACATTAAAGGGATATGGTATGTTTATTATCACTTAGAGGTAAAAGGTATTTCAACATAGTCACCTTTGCAATTTATTTTTCTATTTATGACAGTCACTGATTTAGTGAATAATCCAAGTTTAATTTAGGGAAACTACAAAGTGACCTGCAAAAGACAGCACATTATTTCAGCCACTCTGGCTTACAGTTTGCATTTTGCCTATTCAATATACTTCTTCCATGCCTCACTATAGCTAATAATGGATGCATTGTCATGATCTTGCTATTGATTCATGTAGAAATCTATGTATTTTTAATTCAAAGAATAAGACCATAAGTTGACTTCCCTGCATGAAGGCACATTTTCATTTTACAGTCACTGGTCAAGGGGGTCTCTGCTCAGGCTGTGTTTTAGGAAAGAGTGTTCATATAAAATAAAGAAATGTAAAAGAATAATTACCTGGTAAATTTATTTTCCTGGATATTTATCATGGCAGCATCACTTATAGGTTAGCTCCACCTCAGTCGGATCAGGACAGGAATTAATCAATTCAAACAGACTGAATGTATAAAGGGTCCCTCCTCCCTTCACACACCAGTCGAGTTTGCAAGCTAAGATTAAAGAAGGGGAGAGAGAAATTAATTTTTTTTTGAGGGGAGAATAAACTTAGGAAACATAAAATAACGCAAATTCAAACTTTATTGTGCTGAAGAACAAAGGAAATGACTCCTTTCCCAAAAGAAGTTGAACAAGAATAGTTCAAGTCCAACTTGTAATGGTTAATAAGTCATAGGGGATGACCATGTTGCTGCCCTGCAGTTATCATCTGGAGGAATCTCTGCCCAATTAGCCCAAGAAGTTGCAGAGGATCTGGTTGAATGAGCCTTTATCTTATCTGGAGGAGGCAGCTTGGACTTTCTATATGCATCAGAAATGACTGCCACAATGCAGCATCTTAACGTGGAAGAAGAAGCCTCTCCTTTATGAGCACTTGAGAGGAGGACCAATAGTCGGTTAGCTTTCCTGAATTCTGAAGTAATTGAGAGGTAATTAATGATGCAATCTCTAACATACAGTTCATGTAGTTTGATTTCTTATGGAGAAGATGGAGATGGCTTGAAGAATGGAAGTATTACATCCTGATGAAGGTGGAAATTAGAAACCACTTTCATAAGAAAATCTTCTCTTGGTTTTAGAACTATTCTGTTGTGAAAAATGAGTGAGAAGTTTTGCGGGAAAAAGCTTGTAGTTCCGAGGTTCTTTTAGCCATGGTGATGGCTACCAGGAAAACAACCTTATAGGTAAGATATTTCATAGAAATAGGAGTGAACGGAGATTCAGTTAAGGCATCTAACACCAGAGGGAGGTACCATGGTGGAGAAGTATTTCTTGATGAAGGACAAATCCTCAATGCAGCTTTAACCCCTTAAGGACCAAACTTCTGGAATAAAAGGGAATCATGACATGTCACACATGTCATGTGTCCTTAAGTGGTTAAAACAATCTGGATATTAGGGAATGGGATGTCCATGAAATGTTAGTTTTTTTTTTTTTTTTAGAGGCAATAGAGGCAATCCCAACTGCGTTATCAGATTGATAGCTGGGGGGCAAATATAGGCCTACCATAAGCCATGCCAGTCTTCAGAATAAGTGCGAGATTACTAGAATGAACTCAAAATATGCTAAATTTGGAATATGACTCAGTTAGTCCTGCCCTAGCAGGCTGTTTACTGGGTCATTCAGACAGAGGCTAAACTGTGTCTGGGAGACCTATGGTGCACATAGGAAGGTGGCCAAAAATACAATTTGTAGGAAGAAATTCCTGCCTGTCCGGATAAGGACAGGAAAAACACTGGTGTGTGTGAAGGAAGGAGAAACCCTTTATACATTCAGCCTCTGTTTGAATTTGTTAATTCCTGTCCTGATCCGACTGAGGCAGGGCAAACCCATAAGTGATGCTGCCATGATTAGTCAGGAAAGTTTGGGTTATGTTTAAATAATGAGTAAAATTCACATGCAGGACACTTCTGCAGTTAATCTTTGTCATGAACATGCAGTGGGGTGGGGAAGTGCAATTTCATTACCATGCCAATGAACAGAAGATGATAGGCTACAGTATTTTTGTCACCATTTCACAATAACTTACTAGATTGTGAGTAAATCCCATTGTTGTGAAAGAGTATTATAAATTTTCTCCTTTACTAAAAATGATGTATTTTCCAATCTTGTCACATAGGCTTGCTAAAATTCCATAGATGTTTAGAAATGGTTGTTTAAAGAAACTGTAAGTTTGAATCTATTTATGAAATATTTTAGATTGATAAATGTTATTGTTATAGTGACATTTTAGCAAATTTTACTTACTTAATTTAGGTGTCGTTTTTACTGATGGTGAAAACTGGAAAGTGATGAGAAGATTCTCTCTTACTACACTACGCGATTTTGGAATGGGAAAAAAAGTGATAGAAAATCTGATTAATGAGGAATGTGATTCATTGGTGGAAGTATTTAAATCATACAAAGGTTAGTGATTACTGTGGCGGGACACCACCACTAAGTGCCATGTCCACTGAGTATTCAGATGTTTGGTTTTGTATTTTGTGCCCTCAATGTGTATTGTTATGATTTTCCCTTGTTTAAATATGTATTTCCCGTTGTAGTTTACTTTTCAGCCCCGTGCGCCGGACCACCCCGATACTCCATTTAGAATGTGTGGTTAGAATGTTCACACCTTGCTAACAAGGTGTGAAAACTGCTGACTGCAAGGAAACAAGCAGCGCGTGCTTCACCTGGGTGGCCGCCGGTTCATATAGCCGAACTCCACCAGGGGGCAGTGTCCTGAACCAGCCTGCGCACCCTGTCATCGGTCCACATGTCGGGAACCGTCCTACCAGCTCCCCAACAGAGCTATAGTCACTTTTTCCCGTCCTCCCTACCTGGCAGCTACGAGGTTAGGCTAGTTGCTGCCCAGGAGAACGCTCTCTCCGGCAGATACCTGCGTGAAGTATCCACCAGAGAGAGGGACGCGCACTAGCAAGGAATCTCTGGAGCTGTGAGTCGGTCTCACGGCCGCAGAGTCCCGCTGGCCACATGGAAGTCTGTGCCAACCAATAGGAGAGGAAGCGCCCATTCAAACTGGGTTCGCGCCATTCTCCTGGTTGGTCACTCAGACATCAATATACAGGTAGTGGAACTGCACTCAGCCTTTCACTCTGGAATCCTAGGGTGCTCTTGGATCAGTCCCAGTACCAAAGAGACCACATATATAGTATAATTGTAGAAAATAATCCAGGCACTCCAAATGTTCCAAAAGATAGGCAATTTTATTGGACCCAAGAAACAAAAAACAACGTTTCGACCCCTTAGGGCCTTTGTCAAGCTTGACAAAGGCCCCTAAGGGGCTAAAACATTGGTTCTTGGGTCAAATAAAATTGCCTATCTTTTGGAACATTTGGAGTGTCTGGATTATTTTCTACAATTATTCTCCTTGTTGGTCGACATGAGTAAGTGCTGATTGGTCGCTGCGGGGTGCAGACGACCAATCGGAGAAGGCTATCTGTAACCCAGCCCCCTCCTGCCTGGGACTAAGGGAAGTGTGTTGTGTGGAATGGAGACCCCCTGCGGGAGTCTGTGCATAAAAGAAGTCTGTGTTCAATAAAGATTGTGAGAGTCTGGCAGGGTCCAGTGCTTAAAACTCCAAAACTGTTATTAGGGGGAAGGAAGATTTAACCCCTGTGTCTGCTGTTCCAGCTTGCAGGGGATGCAATGGGGAAAAGTCCTGGTAAGGACTAAGAGCTTCCAGGGCTGAGTGTCGTCTCTGCCTGGGAGTGCATAGAGCGAAGTCCCCTAACCATGCAAGAGTTCCTGATAGGCTGAATGAAGGGAACTAACGGGAGGTAACCGGTCCGGGTTAACCAGGAAGCCAGGTCCCGTTACAATTACTTACACCAAGGGGTTACTTGCTTAAAAATCAGTAGATTTTTTTTTATTTTAGTTTCTCAATGTGAAAGCTTCTCAATGTGAAGAACTTTCCGACAAATATTACTCTCCAATATAGATGCTAGTGTCATCATGTGCATGAAATCACAAGTATGAGTGTGGATGAGTGGGTGTTCAGACTTTCAGAAGGAAAGATTGTATTCATGTATATGTTTGTGAAGTTTAGTTTTTCTTATTACAGGAAAGCCGTTTGAGAACACATTGATAATAAATGGAGCTGTATCCAACGTAATTGTATCTGTACTACTTGGCCATCGTTTTGATTACAATGATCCAACATTTTTGAAGCTTCTCGGCATAGTCAACTCAAATGTTGGGGTTTCTGGAAGTCCTATGGTTTTGGTAAGAATGTCTTTTTACCATTAACACTTATTGAGATTTTAATTGTTCACTGTTGGAGTAGAGATCTTCAGTCATCCTTAAAGATCCTATCAGACTGGAAAGGTTGACTTTTTGAATGTGTATGTGTCTCTCAGGTCTGCTGTTCGCTACTCCCACCCTTAATGCTAACTCGCGCTTGCAGGACTTCTCATGGGTGGCTCCCTTTTATGGAACAGCCTGTCTACCCCAGCAGACTCTCCCCTAGTCTTCAATTGTTTAAAAAGGTCTTCAAAACACATCTGTACAGAAATGCTTATGGACTTTTAGAGTAACTTATCTATACCTATACATACCTGTCTCTTGCTCTCCTAAAGAGCCACACTCCACTCTCTTCTCTAGTTATGCTACTTTTCCACCTTGTTTGGTGGCTGTCACCCTTGCTGCCCTGTTGTGTATTTGTACCCCATCTCCTCTGAATTGTAAACTAGTCTGAGCTGGGCCCTCATCTACCTATTGTTCCTGGGTCACTGTGTAATTGTCTCAGTGACATTACCCGTGCTCTATTCAGTTGAGAGAAAGCAGTAGTAGTCCCACCTGCGGATGTGACCCTTGAACAAGAGAGTTACTTCAGTAGATTCCAGATGGCACATTCAAAATCTCAATTAAAAATATGTGGGTTCATACTATGCATTGTCGCTGGTGATATGTCTGACTCTAAGGAGGCATGGTATCACCAACATGACAAACTGACTAGCAAGCCAACTGTCTATAAGAAGAAAAATAATCATCACTTACCTATTGCAGTATAAATTTGTATCAACATACTCATGCTGAATTGTTCTCAAGTTACAGCTTCAGAGACCTACTTTTAGGTTAAAAAATTTGGATCACTTTTTACCTGGTTTGAATAAGATTTTCATATGATTTAATTTTTTTTGTGTAACTTTTTAAAATGTAATGTTTTTTTGAAAATAATTTTTATATTTTAATATTTTTGTTTATAAATATTTTAATATTTTGAAATCATTAATTTAAAATGTATCCAATATAGTAAATCGTAAGAAAAACTTATACAAAAAATATGAAATTAGGGTCATGGTTGGAGGGAATATGTTAATATGCTACGTGATATTGTGCTTTGAAAAGGCTTGCAATGATAAGAAGTAGTGATGTACCGAACGGTTCGCCGGAGAATAGTTCCCGGCGAACATAGCGTTTTCGCGTTCGCCACGGCGGGCGAACATATGCACTGCCCCCTATTCGTCATCATTGAGTAAACTTTGACCCTGTGCCTCACAGTCAGCAGACACATTCAAGCCAATTAGCAGTAGACCCTCCCTTCCAGACCCTCCTGCTTTTTTTTCCCTGTGTAATCTAATTGCAGTTGCCTGCCTGCCTGCCAGCTTCTGTGTCAGGATCACAGTGGATACTGTGCCCACTTGCCCAGTGCCACCACTCATATCTGGTGTCACACTAGCTTGCATTTAAAAACAACAATTTTTTTTCACTGTAATAGATTGAATAGCAGTTAGTTGTCTGCAAGCGTCTGGGTGTCAGGCCTTCAGCGTGTACTCTGCCAACCTTTGCCACTGCACTTTGCCACTCGTATCTGGTGTCACAATAGCGTGCCTTTAAAAAGAAAATATTTTTTTCACTGTAATCTAATAGCAGTCAGTGTCCTTCAAGCGGGTGTCAGGCCTTCAGCGTGTACTCTGCCAACCTCTGCCACTGCACTTTGCCACTCATATCTGGTGTCACAATAGCGTGCCTTTAAAAAGAATGAGTTTTTCACTGTAATCTAATAGCAGTCAGTGTCCTTCAAGCGGGTGTCTGGCCTTCAGCGTGTACTCTGCCAACCTCTGCCACTGCACTTTGCCACTCATATCTGGTGTCACAATAGCGTGCCTTTAAAAAGAAAAAAGTTTTTGACTGTAATCTAATAGCAGTCAGTGTTAGGGATGTACCGAACTGTTCGCTGGCGAATAGTTCCCGGCGAACATAGCGTGTTCGCGTTCGCAACGGCGGGCGAACACATGCGTGGTTTGATCTGCCCCCTATTCGTCATCATTGAGCAAACTTTGACCCTGTGCCTCACGGTAAGCAGACACATTCCAGCAAATTAGCAGCAGACCCTCCCTTCCAGACCCTCCCACCTCCTGTACAGCATCCATTTTAGATTCATTCTGAAGCTGCATTCTTAGATAGAGGAGGGAAAGTGTAGCTGCTGCCAGGGGCGGACCGAGAACCCTCAGGGCCCCCGGGCACAATAAATCAAGGGCCCCCTTACAGGCCCCACCCATACTCCGCAGCAAGCGCCACCCATGTCCCGCCTCCATGCACCGCCTCCAGCCACACCCTACACAATCTTTAGACACAAGGAACAAAAGTGCAATAATCCCTTCGAGGCCCCAGTAGAGACTACAATTGAGGGCTAATGGGCCATGGAGGGGGGAGCATTCTAGCAGAGGCTATCTCAGTGTCCTTTAGAGAGTGTGTTAGAAAGAATTTCCTCCAGGTCCCATTAGAGACTGCAATGGAGTCTAATGGGGGCCTGGAGGGGGGTCTCTCCAACACTCTGGTTCCTATTCACAATATAGCAACACAACATAGCTCGCTGATACCTAGGCCAAGTTAGCTCCTCTTACCTTAATTACTGTTGCTGGCTGGCAGTCTGTGGGCTTGCTGGAAGGCTGTGGGCTTGCTGGCTGCGGCTGGCAGGCTGTGGGTTTGCTGGCTACTGCCGGCAGGCTGTGGGCTTGCTGGCTGCGGCCGGCAGGCTGTGGGCTTGCTGGCTGCGGCTGGCAGGCTGTGGGCTTGCTGGCTGCGGCTGGCAGGCTGTTGGCTTGCTGGCTGCGGCTGGCAGCGAGCTTGCTGGCTGCGGTTGGCAGGCTGTGGGCTTGCTGGCTGTAAGCCTGGCTGGCCGGCCTGTGGGCTGGCTGGCTTGCTGGCTACTGGGGCACTTGTAGATTATTTAACCCCTTAAGGACCAAACTTCTGGAATAAAAGGGAATCATGACGTGTCACACATGTCATGTGTCCTTAAGGGGTTAAAGACATTTTAATACTAAAGAAATAATCCATGCACAATAACCACTACTGCTCTGTGTAGTCGTTATGGTGCCAGGAGGGCTGGACCCCCCTTTCAGAGTAAGTAGTCAAACCATTTAAGAACAGTTTGACAACTTACCTGGGGTCGGCTGGGATATGAGGCTGTAGTAGGGTATAGGAGCAGTGGTGCAATGTGTAAGGGGTGCAGTGTGTGTGAAAGGTGCAGTGTGTGTGAGGGGGTGTAATGTGTGAATGTGTGAATGTGTAGGGTGTGTGGGGCAATGTGTGTATGAGGGGGCTGTGTATGTGTGTGGCAATGTTAGTATGGGGGTCTGTGTGTGAATGGGTGGGCAGTGTATGTGTGTGTGTGTGAGGCAATGTGTGTAAATGTGTATGGTGTGTGTGGGTGTATCTGGGGCAGTGTGTGAATGTGTATGGTGTGTGGGGGCAGTGTGTTTATGGGGCTAGAGTTCACTCTCACCACTGCGACCACCAGGAATCCCTGGTGGTCACAGTGTTGAGAGTGAACTCTAGCCCGTAGCTCCAGGGCTAGAGTTTACTCTCGCAAGAGCCGTAACGTTGCCGTGGTAACCGCGGCAACGATCTGTGCTCGCGCAAGAAGGACCCAGAGGAGCTGCAGGCTGAGCTCCCGGGTCCTCTCTTCCTCCCTCCCCTGCCGGCTGCCCGCACGGTGCCTGCGGACAGGGGGGGGGGCAATTGCCCTCCTCTTACTCCCCCCTCCCCCTCTTCTTACCCCCCTTCCCTTTCTCTTCTTACCCCCCTCCCTCTTTCTTCTTACCCCCTCCCTCTTTCTTCTTACCCCCTCCCTCTTTCTTCTTACCCCCTCCCTTTCTTCTTACCCCCCCTCCCTCTTTCTTCTTACCCCCTCTTTCTTCTTACCCCCCTCCCTCCCTCTTCTTACCCCCCTCCCTTTCTTCTTACCCCCCTCCCTTTCTTCTTACCCCCCTCCCTCTTTCTTCTTACCCCCCTCCCTCTCTGTTCATTCCCCCCCCTCTGTTCATTCCCCCCCTCCCTCTCTGTTCATTCCCCCCTCCCTCTCTGTTCATTCCCCCTCCCTCTCTGTTCATTCCCCCCCTCCCTCTCTGTTCATTCCCCCCTCCCTCTCTGTTCATTCCCCCCTCCCTCTCTGTTCATTCCCCCCTCCCTCTCTGTTCATTCCCCCCTCCCTCTCTGTTCATTCCCCCTCCCTCTCTGTTCAATCCCCCCCTCCCTCTCTGTTCAATCCCCCCCTCCCTCTCTGTTCATTCCCCCCTCCCCCTCTGTTCATTCCCCCCCTCCCTCCCTGTTCATTCCCCCCTCCCTCCCTGTTCATCCCCTCCCCTCCCCTCCCTCTCTGTTCATTCCCCCCCTCCCCCTCCCTCTCTGTTCATTCCCCCCTCCCTCTCTGTTCATTCCCCCCTCCCTCTCTGTTCATTCCCCCCTCCCTCTCTGTTCATTCCCCCCTCCCTCTCTGTTCATTCCCCCCCTCCCTCTCTGTTCATTCCCCCCTCCCTCTCTGTTCATTCCCCCCCTCCCTCTCTGTTCATTCCCCCCCTCCCTCTCTGTTAATTCCCCCCCCTCCCTCCCTCTCTGTTCATACCCACCCCATTCCCTGTAGCGTGGCCGAGCTGCTCTCCGGTCCACGGTGCCCGGCCGGAGTGATAGGAAGGTGCACACTGAGTGTGCACCTTCCTGTCAGTCCGGCCGGGTACAGGAAACAGAAACTCCTGTTCCGCTACATCTGCATGTCAGCCTGTCTGGTATATATGAGGCATCAAAGCCATGATGGGAGACAAAAGCTATAGATAAAAACTGAATTAAGGAAACCCGACAAACTGACAATATAGTACTGCTGATGTTGGACAGTCCTCGAGTGGGGTGCTCCAGATAAAATGAAATAAAATGGACAGTGTTTGGTGGGTCAAGTAGTGCCGTATGGCTTACTCACATTAAAATGACTTAACGGGGGATGATATCATAATGGGAGCATATATCCGCTGGTGGTAACCTATTGGGTCTGGCTGGTGGTCTCTAGTGTCCGAGAAAGGATCGCCTATGCCTCTCGCACCAAGACTCCCATCCCTCAGCTGTATACAGCATGAAAATATAACAATAATAGAAAATGCAAATAAAGGAAACATAATAAATTGATATGTAGTGAAAGCAAAACAATACAGTCCGGGAATAGAGTCTTTATCTTTAGGCATTGCCTCATATGTCTGTTTCGGTCGCGCAGCTGGTTTGCGGTAAAAGTCATGAGTCACCTGCTCGTACAGGTCTGTGGGGGGTTGTATGGGTGCTGTCTGCTCCGTTTCCTCTCAGCCTTACTGGTGCTCCCCCGGTTCTTGGTCTCCTGGTTCTCTGTCTCTCCCGCCATGGGCGTCTGCTGCTGCAGTTGGAGGGTCTGGATAAATCCTGCAGGATCTTCGTCTGCGGACAGTGTGAGTATCGAGTCCTTTCGTGCGACCACCAATGTGCCTGTTGCGCCCCACCGATACCCGATTCCCTTATCTCGCAGTTGTTGGGTGATCGCCGAGAATTTCCTCCGCTCTAGCAGAATTGTAAATGGGATGTCTGCGAAGACTCTTACGTGGTGGTTGTCCACGGTGACGGTGGGGGTTTTCCTGGAGTAGGCCATCAGCGCCGCTTTAACTGCGACATTTCGGGTAACTGCTATAATATCTCTCGAGGCATCCGCTGGGGCGTTCGGGGATTTCCGCATTCGGAATGCGGCCGTTATTGGCCTCGTGTCTCCGTCTGGTTTAGCTCCCATTGCCGCTGACACTTGGTTTGTGTAGTCCAGTAGGGCCTCTGGGTCTATGTCTTCAGGGGCTCCGCGTATACGGACATTTCGTTTACGGTGGCGTGTTTCCATCATCGTAACCGTGCGCGTGAGCCCCTGTAGCTGGAGTGTCAGAGCCTCCACCTGCCTCCTGGTGTCTGTCAGTGAGTCGTCTCTGTTACCCTCTCGGGTTTCTATTGCGTCTAAGCGCCCCTTCAGTCCAGTGACCTCCGTCTTCACGCCGACCAGGTCTGATTTCCACATCTCCCGGAGATCGATGAGGAGCTTCTTGATGTCACCTTTTGTTGAGGGTGAGTCATCAGAGTCCGAGGTCTCCGACCCGTATAACGTGGGTGCCGGGGTTGTGGTCTGGGATTCCTCCCTCTCCACCGATGAGTCAGACTCACTGTCGCTGTGGGGCCTGCTCGGTGCCATTTTGGCCTGCATGGCTGGTTGCGGCCTTTCAAAGGAGCGCCTAATGTCGGGCTGGTGGGAGCTCTCTTGGCGGGCGATTTTCTTTTTTTTCCCCATCTCTCTGCAGGGGGTTTGGTGCTTGTTGCTGCTTGCTTTGTGGGTCTCGGTTCGGCGTTTTTGTGGCTTTTGGGTCAGTTTTAGGTTAGTGAAGCAGGAGCTCCACATAAACACATCCAGTGTGCTGCTCTGCTAGCCACGCCCCCCCCCCAAAAGCCCTTTTTAGGGCCAGAACATCAGTCTGCTTTTTTTCCCCTGTGTAATCTAATTGCAGTTGCCTGCCTGCCAGCTTCTGTGTCAGGCTCACACAGGGCCGGACTGGCCTACCGGGATACCGGGATATTTCCCGGTAGGCCGCCGGCCCTGGGGCCGCTTTGAGATATGGCTGCACTTTCAGCCACAAGAGAAAAAATTATATTTAGCCTGTTGGTCTATGCGGCCGCGGACTCAGCCGCAACCGCGCCGCCGGCCGCTACTGCGGCTTGCTGTAAGAGGAGGCTGGAACTGAGGGGGCGCACAGATTTTTCCTGTCAGCCGCCGGATGTGAGCGGCATATGACGTCACATCCGGCGGCTGCGCGGCGGCGGTTCTACAGTCAATGACTGCACCATTGAGCTGCATCGTGTAGTACAGCAGGTAAGAATGGCTTGGGGGACCTATTGTGTTTTGCATTTGGGGGATGGTGGGGTCAGTAATGCATTAGAGTGGTCAACTGTGTATCAGGGGAGAGGAGGGGAGGGGGGGACAACTGTGTATTAGGGGAGGGGGGTCAACTGTGTATGAGGGGAGGGGGGAGGTAAAATGTGCATGAGGGGAGGGGGGGTCAACTGTGTATTAGGGGAGGGGGGTCAACTGTGTATTAGGGGAGGTCAAATGTGTATTGGGGAGGGGGGTCAACTGTGTATCAGGGGAGGGGAGGGGGGGGAGGTAAAATGTGTATGAGGGGAGGGGGGAGGTAAAATGTGTATGAGGGGAGGGGGGTCAACTGTGTATGAGGGGGGGGAGGTAAAATGTGTATGAGGGGGGAGGTAAAATGTGTATGAGGGGAGGGGTGGTCAACTGTGTATGAGGGGAGGTCAAATGTGTATTGGGGAGGGGGGGCAACTGTGTATTGGGGGAGGTCAAATGTGTATTGGGGAGGGGTAGGTCAACTGTGTATTAGGGGAGGTGAGGGGGGAGGTAAAATGTGTATGAGGGGAGGGGTGGTCAACTGTGTATGAGGGGAGGTCAAATGTGTATTGGGGAGGGGGGTCAACTGTGTATTGGGGGAGGTCAAATGTGTATTGGGGAGGGGTAGGTCAACTGTGTATTAGGGGAGGTGAGGGGGAGTCACACTGCCCCCACATATACACACACTGCCCCCACATACACACACTGCCCCCACATACACACACTGCCCCCACATACACACACTGCCCCCACATACACACACTGCCCCCACATACACACACACTGCCCCCACATACACACACTCTGCCCCCACATACACACACACTGTCCCCACATACACACAAACACTGCCCCCACATACACACAAACACTGCCCCCATACACACAAACACTGCCCCCATACACACAAACACTGCCCCCATACACACACTGTCCCCATACACACACTGTCCCCATACACACACTGCCCCACAAACACACACTGCCCCACAAACACTGCCCCCATACACACACTGTCCCCATACACACCGCCCCACAAACACTGCCCCCATACACACACTGCCCTGCACACACTGCACACCCATACACACACAGACACATACAGTGCCCTACACACACTGCTGCCCCCCATACACACATTGCCCCACACACATACGACCCCCCTATACACACAGTGCCCCCCCATACACACACTGCTCCACACAGACATACAGTGCCCCCATACACACACTGCCACCCTCACACACACACTGCCCCCTAACACACACTGCCGCCCTTACGCACTCACACTCACTTCACCGCTGACACACACACTGCACCTTTCACACACACACTTCACCCCTAACACACACCACTTCTCCTATGCCCTATATCCCAGCAGACCCCAGGTAAGTTGTCAAACTGTTCTTAAACGGTATGACTACTTACTCTGGGGTGGGATCCTGGCACTACTGGCACCAAAACTACTACACTGAGCTGTAGTGGTTATTGTGCCAGGATTATTTTTTTTAAATAATCTATAAGTGCCCCTCCCGAGATCAGGCTCTGGATCCGCCACTGGGTCTGGCGGCACACTCACGGATACTGACAGGCGTGCAGCTGTCAGTAAGCATTGGAGGAATGAGGATGGGGCGGAGCTAACTACCATGCTCCCATGCGGTTCCCACAATTCCCAGCACAGCCACACCATAGAGTAGTAATTACTCTATGATGTGTCCATGCAGGGAATTGTGGGAACCGCATGGGAGCATGATGGAGAGAGAGAGACAACATCACATTGCTGTCCCTGCCGTTCTAGATCTGATTTCAGACAAGGTCAGTCTCAGTGGGTGAAGGAGAGAAATAGTGGGAGGTGGAGAAGAGAGACACAGGGGAGAGTGATACAGAGAGCTAGTAGGGGAGAAAGAGCGGGAAGAGAGAGACAGAAGGGGAGTGAGGGAGAAAGAGGGGAAAGAGAGACACAGGAGGAAGGGAGGGAAAGAGACAGAGGAGGGAGAGTTAGAAAGAGGGGTAAGAGAGACACAGGGGGAGGGGGGTAAAGAGACACAGGGGAGAATGAGACAGAGGGGTAGTGGGGGAGAAAGAGGGGTAAGAGAGAGACACAGGAGGAAGGGAGAGAAAGAGACAGAGGAGGAAGAAAGAGGCAGGGGGAGGGGGAAGAAAGAGACGGAGGAGGAGAAAGAGACAGAGGAGGAAGAGAGAGAAACAGGCGGAGGGGGGAAAAAGAGACAGAGGGTGAAAGAGGCACACAGAGGGTCTGCGGGAAGAAAGAGGCACTTAAAGGGACTGGGGGAAGGCAAAGAGACACACAGAAGGTTTGCTGGGGGACAAAGAGACATACCAAAGGTTTGTGGGGGACAAAGCTGGGCTGGGGGAAAAATATGCACACAGAGGGACTGGGGAAAACAAAGAGACACACAGAAGGTTTGCTGGGGGGGACATAGACACACACAAAAGGCGATGGGGAAGAGACATAGAGAGGGCTGGAGAAGGGTAAAAAGAGACACACAGGCTGGGATGAAGTAAAAGATACACGAGGGAGTTAAAAGACACATAAGGGGGGTTCTAAGAGACAGGAGAAAAATTAGAGACAAGATACACTAAACGAGTTAAAAAAAAAATCAAAAGAGGGAATAAGCAACACAAGAAAACAAGCGAAGATGCATTTTTTGTGTGTGTGTTTGGCAGTGATGCATTTTTTGTGTGTGTGTTTGGGGGTGATGCATTTTCGCCTGTGCTGCCGCGGCGCATTGTTGGGCTGGTATAGAATTTTTTCCAGGGCTGCTTTTAGTTCCCAGTCCGGCCCTGGGCTCACAGTGGATACTGTGCCCACTTGCCCAGTGCCACCACTCATATCTGGTGTCACAATAGCTAAAGCTTGAAATTTAAAAAGAAAAAAAATGTTTTTCACTGTAATAGATTGAATAGCAGTTAGTTGTCTGCCAGCTTCTGTATCAGGCTCACAGTGGATACTGTGCCCACTTGCCCAGTGCCACCACTCCTATCTGGTGTCACAATAGCTTAAGCTTGACATTTAAAAACAAAAAAAAGTTTTTCACTGTAAGCTAATAGCAGTTAGTTGTCTGCAAGCGTCTGGGTGTCAGGCCTACAGTGTGTACTCTGCCAACCTCATCAAGTTCACTTTGCCACTCATATCTGGTGTCTCAATAGCTTGGATTTAAAAAGAAAAAAAGTTTTTCACTGTAATCTAATAGCATTCAGTGTCCTTCAAGCGGGTGACAGGCCTTCAGTGTGTACTCTGCCAACCTCTGCCAGTGCACATTGCCACTCATATCTGGTGTCACAGTAACTTGCACGCACAGTACCACTAATTGAAAAAAAAACGACAGGCAGAGGCAGGCCACCCCGCAGGGGCCATCGTTGTCGTGGTGCTGTGATTCCCTTTTGCCCTAGAATAATGCCCATTTTTCAGAGGCCATGTACCCTGAACTTGAAAAGTTCTGAGGACATAGTTGACAGGCTAACACAGGACACCCAATCTTCTACAGCTTCCACTCGGAACCTTGACGCACCATACTACTCCAGCTTGGCTTCGGGCTCCTCTCAAGTTACCACTCACCCGCCTGCCGCCACCACCAACACTAGCACCACAGCCGCTTCACTTTATCTGTCAGAGGAGTTATTTACACATCCGTTTGAAGAAATGAGTGATGCGCAACCATTATTGCCAGAAGATGTAGATAACAGGGATATGTCTCAGTCAGGCAGCATTACACACATAGACTTACGTGTGATGATGATGATGATGATGATGTTGTACCCGCTGCTGCTTCCTTTGCTGAGTTGTCAGATACAAGTGAAGCGGTTGATGATGACGATGCGTCCCTGGATGTCACGTGGGTGCCCACTCGTCGAGAAGAACAGGGCGAAAGTTCAGATGTGAAGACAGAGAGGAGGAGACGAGTTAGAAGCGGGGGGGTCGTTGCAAGGAGCTAGTGGCACAGTCAGACAGCATGCATCGGCACCCGGGGTCAGCCCGACAGCACGCCAATCAACGCATGCTGTTGCCACCACCAGAATGCCGTCATTGCAGAGCTCAGCAGTGTGAAATTTTTTGGGGGTGTCTGCCTCTGACAACAGCGATGCCATTTGCAACCTGTGCCAAAAGAAACTGAGTTGTGGGAAGTCCAACACCCACCTAGGTACAACTGCTTTGCGTAGGCACATGATCGCACATCACAAACGCCTATGGGATCAACACATGAGTTCAAGCAGCACAAAAAATCAAAGCCGCCATCCTCATCCTGGTAGAGCATCTTCAGCCACGTCAACCACTGCTGTCCTCCCTGCCCCCTCTCAACCATCCGCCACTCCGTCTCTCGCCTTGAGCAGTTCCCGCTCATCTGTCCACAGTCAGGTGTCTGTCAAGGACATGTTTGAGCGTAAGAAGCCAATGTCAGAAAGTCACCCCCTTGCCCGGCGTCTGACAGCTGGCTTGTCTGAACTATTAGCCCACCAGCTTTTACCATACAAGCTGGTGGAGTCTGAGGCATTCAAAAAATTTGTAGCTATTAGGACACCGCAGTGGAAGGTACCCGGACGAAATTTCTTTTCACAAAAGGCAATTCCCAACCTGTACTCGATTGTGCAAAAGGAAGTAATGGCATGTCTGGCACACAGTGTTGGGGCAAGGGTCCATCTGACCACCGATACCTGGTCTGCAAAGCATGGTCAGGGCAGGTATATCACCTACACTGCGCATTGGGTAAACCTGCTGACGGCTGCCAAGCATGGAATGCGTGGCTCTGCAGAGGAGTTGGTGACACCGCCACAACTTGCAGGCAGGCCTGCTGCCACCTCCTCTACTCCTCCTACTCCATCCTCTTCCATAACCTCCTCAGCTGAGTCCTCTTCTGCTGCTGCGTCTTGCTCCGGCACCCCCCCAGCTCCCCAGGTACTATTCCACATCCCGGATATGGCAGTGTCATGCCGTCTTGGGTTTGACTTGCTTGAAAGCAGAGAGTCACACCGGACCAGCACTCCTGTCCGCCCTAAACGCACAGGTGGAAAAGTGTCTGACTCCACAGCAACTGGAGATCGGCAAAGTGGTTTGTGACAACGGAACAAATTTGTTGGCGGCATTGAAGTTGGGCAAGTTGACACATGTGCTGTGCATGGCACATGTGTGTAATCTGATCGTACAACGCTTTGTGCATAAGTACACAGGCTTACAGGACGTCCTGAAGCAGGCCAGAAAGGTGTGTGGCCATTTCAGGCGTACTAGGACAGCCTCTGGGGAGCTGGGAACACAGCAATGGCGCACTTTGCAGATATCCAGCGGCGAATCAACATGCCAGTGAGGCGCTTGATTTGCGACAGCCCGACACGTTGGAATTCAAAACTTCTAATGTTCAACCGCCTGCTACAACAAGAAATGCCTGTAGGGTCATGTGTCCTTTTGAGGAGTTGACAAACCTAGTCAGTCGCACCGAAGGCACCATCGGCGACATAGTTACATAGTTAGTTACATAGTTAGATAGCTGAAAAGAGACTTGCGTCCATCAAGTTCAGCCTTCCTCACACCTGTTTTTTGCTGTTGATCCAAAAGGCAAAAAAAAACAAAAAACAAAAAACAAAAAAAAACCCAGTTTGAAGCACAATTTTGCAACAAGCTAGGACAAAAAATTCCTTCTTGACCCCAGAATGGCAGTCAGATTTATCCTTGAATCAAGCAGTTATTACCCTACATTGAAAGATTATATCCTTGAATATTCTGTCTTTGCAAGTATGCATCTAGTAGCTGTTTGAACATCTGTATGGACTCTGATAAAACCACTTCTTCAGGCAGAGAATTCCACATCCTGATTGTTCTTACAGTAAAAAAACCTTTCCTTTGCCTTAGACGAAATCTTCTTTCTTCCAGTCTAAACGCATGGCCTCGTGTCCTATGTAAAGTCCGGTTTGTGAATAGATTTCCACACAATGGTTTGTATTGGCCCCGAATATATTTGTATAATGTTATCATATCCCCTCTCAGGCGACGTTTTTCTAAACTAAATAGGTTTAAATTTGTTAACCTTTCTTCATAGCTGATATGTTCCATTCCTTTTATTAATTTTGTAGCCCGCCTCTGCACTTTTTCTAGTGCCATGATATCCTTCTTTAGAACGGGTGACCAAAATTGCACAGCATATTCAATATGTGGTCTTACCAGTGATTTATAGAGAGGCAAAATGATATTCTCGTCCCGAGAATGAATGCCCTTTTTCATGCATGACAATACCTTACTGGCCTTGGCCACTGCTGATTGACATTGCACATTGTTGCATAGTTTGTTGTCTATAACAATTCCCAAGTCCTTTTCGTGTGTTGTTATCCCTAATTCACTTCCATTAAGGGTATACGTTGCTTGTGTATTCTTTATGCCGAAGTGCATAACTTTGCATTTTTCAACATTAAATTTCATCTGCCATTTGAGTGCCCAGTCCTCCAGTCTATCTAAATCCTTCTGCAGCAAAGTAATATCTTGCTCACATTGTATTATTTTACAAAGTTTTGTGTCATCTGCAAACACTGAAACATGACTTTCAATGCTGTCTTCAAGATCATTTATAAAAAATGTTAAATAGAAGGGGTCCCAGAACAGACCCCTGAGGGACACCACTTGCCACCTCTGTCCAGCTTGAAAATTTACCATTAACGACAACTCTTTGTATTCTGTTTTTAAGCCAATGTTCTACCCAAGAACAAGCATTTTCATCGAGACCGATTTCCTTGAGTTTGAACACTAATCTTTGGTGTGGAACTGTATCAAATGCCTTGGCAAAATCCAAATAGATCACATCCACTGCAACACCCTGATCTATACTTCTACTTACTTCTTCGTAGAACGCAATCAAGTTAGTTTGACATGACCTGTGCTTCATAAAACCATGCTGATTTTTGCTGATAACCATATTCTTCTCAAGGAATTCTTGAATATTATCCCTTAATAACCTTTCAAATATTTTACCAGCCACAGAAGTTAAGCTCACAGGTCTATAATTTCCAGGCAAGGATTTTGAACCCTTTTTGAATATAGGAACCACATCTGCCTTCCTCCAATCCTCCGGAACACTTCCTGAAAGAAAAGAATCTTGAAAGATTAAAAACAGAGGTTCACTTATTTCTACACTTAGTTCCTTAAGTACACGTGGATGGATCATCATACAATTTGTTTTCTTCCTGGAGCGTGCCCTGCGAAGAGTGCTGGATCAGGCCATAGATGAGCATGAAGAGGAAGAGGAAGAGTTGTGGTCACCATCACCACCAGAAACAGCCTTATCAGCATCGCTTGCTGGACATGCGGCAACGCTGGAAGAGGATTGTGAGGAATAGGAGTCAGAGGAGGAATGTGGCTTTGAGGAGGAGAAGGAAGACCAACCACAACAGGCATCCCAGGGTGCTCGTTGTCACCTATCTGGTACCCGTGGTGTTGTACGTGGCTCGGGGGAAGAACATCCCGTCATTGAGATCACTGAGGAGGAGGAACGGGAAATGAGTAGCTCGGCATCCAACCTTGTGCAAATGGGGTGTTTCATGCTGTCGTGCCTGTTGAGGGACCCTCGTATAAAAAGGCTGAAGGAGAACGACCTGTACTGGGTGTCCACGCTACTAGACCCTCGGTATAAGCAGAAAGTGGCTGAAATGTTACCAAATTACAACAAGTCGGAAAGGATGCAGCATTTGCAAAATAAATTAAAAAGTATGCTTTACACAACGTATAAGGGTGATGTCACAGCACAACGGGAATCTAACAGGGGGAGAGGTGGAAGTCATCCTCCTCCCGCGTCCACGCCGGCAAGGACAGGATGCTTTAAAGACGTGTTGTTGATGGAGGACATGCGGAGCTTTTTAAGTCCTACGCATCGCCACAGCCCTTCGGGATCCACCCTCAGAGAGCGACTCGACCGACAGGTAGCAGACTACCTCGCCTTAACTGCAGATATCGATACTCTGAGGAGCGATGAACCCCTTGACTACTGGGTGTGCAGGCTTGACCTGTGGCCTGAGCTATCCCAATTTGTGATAGAACTTCTGGCCTGCCCCGCTTCAAGTGTCCTGTCAGAAAGGACCTTCAGTGCAGCAGGAGGTATTGTCACTGAGAAGAGAAGTCGCCTAGGTCAAAAAAGTCTAGATTACCTCACCTTTATTAAGATGAATGAGGGATGGATCCCGAAGGGACTGACACTGGGCGATACATTCGACTAAAGGCATGATGAGATGAGCTGCTGTATTTTAGCTCTGAATTCCGGTTGACTTGCGTGACTTATCCGCCACCAACTAGAGTTCAAGCCGCAATGTTTTAGGGCACTTTCTGCCTGGAAAACAAACATCAATTTTTATGGCTGCTGCTACAGCAGCGGCTGCAACAATACCTAATTTTTCAGGCATGTGTACATGCCTAATTTTTCGGGCCTCTGGTGATGCACTGTGGCTTCAAAAACCAAACCAAAAAAAAAGGCACATAACAGGAATAGCAATGCAGTAATAGCAAGATATATACAAGGACATTCTGTAAGTGGCTAGGTTTGCCACAATGCTCCCCCAGAACCAAGCCGGCATACATCTGATCCCAACGGATCGGCTTGGGGATGTCTGGAGGAGTACTCACAGATCACTATTCAAGGTCTGTTTGTATGGATTACCCATCAGCATTGTCATTTTGCTTCCCAGGGCGATAGTGAATTGTAAAGTCAAAAGGCTGTAGCGCCAAACTCCAGCACAACAGCCTGGCATTGTCTCCTGACACCCTGTTTAGCAACACCAACGGGTGGTGATCTATGAGTAAGGTAAACGGTTGTCCATACAAGTAAGGTTGCAGCTTTTTGAGGGCCCACACCACCGCCAGGCACTCTTTTTCAATGGCAGTGTATCTACTTCCCTGGACAAAAGTTTCCGGCTTAGAAAAGCCCCGGGTTGCTCGCCGCCATCTGCTCCAACTTGGCTCAGTACTGCTCCCAATCCAAACATAGAAGCGTCTGTATGGACGAGAAAGCGTTTAGTTGGATCAGGAGCAGAAAGTACAGGTGATTTAATGAGCGCCGTCTTGAGCTGTTGGAAGGCCTGTTCACACTCTGGGGCCCATACTGCTATCTTGGGGAGGTTTTTACGTGTTAGATCCGTGAGAGGTTTAGCTAGGGTGCTGTAATTAGCTACGAATTTCCTGTAGTACCCTGCGGTACCCAGGAATGCGAGGACCTGGGTTTTAGTGCGGGAGGTTGGCCACTTGGCAACTGCCTCTATTTTAGCGGGTTCTGGTTTCTCTAGCCCGCTCCCGACTCTGTGCCCTAAGTATTGAACTTCTGCCATTCCTATATGGCACTTACTGGGCTTTAAGGTCAGTCCGGCCTCCCTAATCCGGTCTAGTACGACTCCTATGTGGGTCAGGTGTTCGGGCCAGGAGCAGCTAAAAATGGCTATATCATCCAAGTAGGCGCAGGCATACTCCTGAAACCCATCCAGTAGCCGATCTACCATCCTCTGAAAGTTAGCCGGGGCATTCTTCATCCCGAATGGCATGACCTTAAACTGATACAGGCCAAACGGGGTGACAAATGCCGACTTGGGGATGACGTCCTCGGCTAATGGAATTTGCCAGTACCCCTTGCACAGATCTATTGTGGTGAGGTACTGGCCTCTGGCCATTTTGTCTAGGAGCTCGTCTATCCGGGGCATAGGGTAGGCTTCTGAGGTTGTTTTATCGTTTAGCCTCCGGTAGTCCACACAAAAACGGAACGCACCGTCCCGTTTCAGTACAAGTACTACCGGGGAGGCCCAGGGGCTGTCAGAGTGTTCTATCACCCCTAACTGCAACATTTCCTCAATTTCTTTCCGCATATTTTCTTTAACTGCTTCGGTATGCGATAGGTGGTTTGGCGAAGGGGGGTCTGATCTAGGGTTTCAACTTTGTGAGTGGTTAACAGTGTACCCAGGTAGGTTGGAAAACATGGCCCCCTTGTCCTGGATTAGTCTTTGGACCTGGGTTCGCTCCTGGGGGTCTAACCGTTCTCCTAACTGTACTTCTCCCAGGTCTCCGATCTGGCCCTCTTGGTCTAGGAGATCTGGGAGTGGCAAATTATCATAATCTTCAGTGGCAGGTGCACAGATCGCGGTTACCTCTTCCGTGCGCTCATGGTATGGCTTGAGCATGTTCACATGGAGCATGTGCTTGCCTCCCATGCCTGTGACCGAACCGATCACAAAGGTGGTATCACAAACCTGCTCTTCCACCCTGTATGGGCCCTGCCAGGAAGCCTGCAGCTTGTCCTTGTGGACGGTGTCAATCCATATCTGCCAAATGACTCTATGTAGGGGGAACAGTCCCTATTCTGCTCTGTGTCAGTGTGTATCGGGGTCTCTGAGGACAGGTGTCAATCCATATCTGCCAAGTGACCCTATGTAGGGGGAACAGTCCCTATTCTGCTCTGTGTCAGTGTGTATCAGGGTCTCTGAGGACAGATGTCAATCCATACCTGCCAAGCAACTCTATGTAGTGGGAACAGTCCCTATTCTGCTCTGTGTCAGTGTGTATCAGGGATCCTTAGGATAGGTGTCAATCCATATCTGCCAAGTGACCCTATGTAGGGGGAACAGTCCCTATGCTGCTCTGTGTCAGTGTGTATCAGGGTCTCTGAGGACAGGTGTCCATCCATATGTCAAGGTGTCAATATGGCATATGTCAGGTGTCAATCCATATCCATTGTGATTTAGGAATGTTAGGTGATTTATGCCCTTTATGGATTAAAACCAGACTCTGCATCAACTGTGTAATTTTCCATGGGAGTTTTGCCATGGATCCCCCTCCGGCATGCCACAGTCCAGGTGTTAGTCCCCTTGAAACAACTTTTCCATCACTATTGTGGCCAGAAAGCATCCCTGTGGGTTTTAAAATTCGCCTGCCCATTGAAGTCTATGGCGGTTCGCCCGGTCCGCAAACGTTTTGAGGAAGTTCGCGTTCGCCGTTCGCGAACCAAAAATTTTATGTTCGCCACACCACTAATAAGAAGCTACCATTGACATCTCACTGTGGTGGATGTGGAAATAACTCTCTCACAAAAAGGTCAAAATGTGACAAATGAATTTCCACATTTTGTAATTCAGAATACAAATCAAATCTGGAATAATGTTCCTACATCAGCTTGTGAAAGGCTGAACATAATAGGTTTCTCTGATTTGTCCTAACAGGATCAGGCATTTCAACCATTTTTCCATTTTTATTTAGCTGTACAACATTTTTCCATCTCTGGTTCGCTGGTTACCAGGAAGTCACAATATAATTTTTGAAAATATCCAAAAGTTGAAGACATTTATAAAAGAGACGTTTACAAAACACAAGGACCAGCTGGACATAAACGACCAAAGAAATCTCATTGATGCATATCTTGTCAAGCAACGAGAGGTAACCACAGCAAATTGTACAATTTAAATGGAAACTTGACCTTTACAAAATATATTGATTATGAAGGTAATCTTAAGCTATATAATTACATTTAGTCTAAACATATGACAAGCGAAATCATCATGAAATGCATAGCTTAAAGGGTCACTGTAGTCACCAGAACAACTACAACTTAATGTAGTTGTTCTGGTGAGTAAAGTCTGTCCTGCAGGCTTTTTGCAGTGAACACTGTCATTTCAGGGAAAAGGCCGTGTTTACATTGCAGCCTGGGAAAACCTCCAGTGGCCACTCCACGGATGGCTACTAGAGGTGCTTCCTGGGGCAATGCTGCTGTGTGCAGCACCGACATTCAGTGTCTCCACCTTCTGCATGGAAATGCACTTTTTTAAAGAAATGCTTGTGTCTGGCTCTGCCCCCGGTCTGCCTCCTTGGCTGAGATCATCAAAAGTGACAACCTCATCAAATCCAATGCTTTTCCCAAGTAGGCAGATCAAGGGCAAAGCTAGCACCAGCACTCTGTAATAATAATAAAACTGCATTTTTACCACCCTCTTCTCAATAGACAAAACAGGTGATCCCCATGGATGAACCTCTTTACATGACAAAAACATTAACCACAACATAAAATCCCATTCAACAATTATCAATCTCATCTTGCACGAGAGGGTATCTAATTCTAACTCGTAAAGATGGATGGGAAAAAAAACAGCTGCGAACCACTGGGAAGTAGTCGCAATTGCAACTTCCTTAGGCGGAGGGATAAAGAGAATCGCACAACAAAAGAAGAAAAAAATGGTATTCTATTCAGTATTAGATACTAAATCTTCTATAATAGAAGATTTCTTGTATTTAGAAATAATAATAAAGTATTTAACCAGGAAAGGTACATTCAGATTAATCTGGTTTTCAAGTACATCCTGGGGGTGTTACCTTAAACCAACATCCAGGGGTTGTTACTGTTATGGTACTTTTTGAAAGTAAACCAAAATGTTCAAAGTCTATCTGTTCCTGTCCAAATCAATAAAATTAAATTGCGTATATACGCTGAAGTAATTAAGTCTGACACACGAGGTTCAGGTTAAAATAACTTCGAGAAAGTTTATTGGCAAGTGAAGAAAAAGCGGGCGCGCAGGCCCTTTTAAGAGGCATTTTGCGTCATCATTGATTATTAGAATATCAGCAAATAAACATCATCAATTGGATTAATTGTTAAGTGACGGAGTTAGTGTCTTACCTATTGGTTAGTAAAATTAAGAGGTTAGTCCCGTGCCCACCCATCAGAGGTGGGATTATTCTGGACACGGGTGGGGGACAAGGGGGTCCTAAGCGTCATTTTACACGGTCCGTGATATCAGGCTTTATGTCCAGGTGCAAGGTCTCTTATGAATAGAACATTTCATTACTACTGTGTTCTGTGGCCTTCAAACTGTACTATCTTACAAGCTCTTAAGGAGTAGCCAGCAAGTCTTAAGGAGTAGCCAGCACCTCCTGGTACTTGTCCTTGAAGGAAACACGGTCTTTGTCTACTGTATTAATTGGGTTGAGAAGTTCAGTCACGTAATGTAGTTTTAAAATGAACAAGTTAAGTCATGAGGACAAAATGGAGGATTGAAGAAGTCAGGTTAGGAGGACAAAATGGAGGATGAAGTCACAGTATAAAGTTAAAATGGAGTTAGTACAATAATTCAATACAAGTACAATAAAGATTTTTAATAATTCCACATCATTACTATTACCCAATTTAATGGTACTAATTTTTTCTACCTCAGAAAAGATGAAGGGCTGAGTCAACCGTGCCAGGATTTGAATTTGCGACCCAAAAGTTGAACATATTCTACTGATGATGCATCAGCCCACTGAGCTATCTCACCAGCCTAAGCTTTTGCTATATTTAGGAAGGCAGGGGGTCCAAGATACTGTTTTTAATATTATAGAGCCAGGAATACATGTTTGTATTCCTCACCCTATAGTGTTCCATTAAAATATTTCTGTATCTAAAGATTTTTAATACAAGAGCAATCTGCCAATGGGACGAATAAAAAATAAACAAATACAACAAAATACATATTACATAATAAAGTATAAAAGCACAGAACATAAGATTTAAGGCTTAGCTCTCCTTCATCCCCTTATTAAAAGCAAGCTGGTATGTAGGGTATTCCGAAGTCTATAGGTCCTCTACTCCTCGTTTCCTTCCTTGACCCATAATACCATGTCTTGATTATTATTATTATTATCATTTATTATTTATATAGCGCCATAAGATTCCGTAGCACTGTACAACGTGATCAACCTTACTTACTATCAGGGAGTTCCCCTAAACCAGTGTTCCACAAATTAGTGTAAAGGTGCAGTTTCTCTATTATAAAAATTAATGTGTAATGAATTATATTACCCACAGTCAGTGTGGTTATATGGCATTCACAGGTTCTCATTTTATGTTCACTGAACAACACTGATACTGTTGATACATAGCTAATCTGCTGCAATTCACAAAGCAATTTAATTTGCAAACTGATCCAACTGTAAAAAAACTGAAAACTCAGATTTAGAAACAATACTTAAAAGGCAATTAATTAGCCAGTTTGATATTTGTTTTATTTTTACTTTTATTATTACTCTCTCTGAAGTTCTATAAATTAAACAAATGTTCTGGTATGCACAGCCTTATATAATTATCAGTAGGCATAAATGTATAGCTTTTTACCAGATCTTTTTCTTCTATTTTTTAAAATTCAGGAAAAACCCAAAGGATTATTTTTCCATGATGATAATTTAACAGCTCTTGTGGGCAATTTGTTTGCAGCAGGAACGGGAACGACCTCCACGACTCTTCGATGGAGCATTCTGCTAATGATGAAATATCCAGAGATCCAAAGTAAGACTTCAGTTTATGTGTAGATAATATGATCAGGTTTGCTGCATATCAAAATTTTGGCTTCACTGCATTTAAAAGTAATGTAACTAGGGGCGAGGCCTGACCCACCGAGCAGACTGGTCGCACTAAACGAGAGCTCTGAGCAGGAACCTGCAAATAAGTGACTTATTTCTGACATATCACGCCAAACTTACTAATTTGGTGCGGCAGCGCATCGGTGTTATCCCAAGACTCAACTGGGAGGATTGCCGTGCTCGGAGAAGCACTCTGAAACCGACAAAGAATTGCAGCCTACCAGCAGATGCAAGGGTGGGAGAGGCGGCTGACCTCCCAGCGAGCTGTCCTGCAGGAAAACTGAAGCGCTTGGGACACCCGTTTTCCCCCCCTTGCCATTGAGGGATAACCCAGCACAATTGATAAGCTAACAGGCTTTGCCTTGAGACGACAAGTGGAACCAGGGAACTCACCCGATTCAGACACAACGCACTGTAACACAGCCAGAGCCAAGATGGCGACTGCGTTGCTGACTACGACAACATACGGCCTGCTGGAAAATTTTGAACAGTGGCTGGACGCACTCCTCAGAGACTTCTTGCATAAGCTGTGGCGCAGGGGGGCACAGACTAAGGGGAAGTGGAAAAAGACCGACAAGTGGCGGAACTCGCCTCCCGGTTGCCTGAACCACAAGGCTGGTAGGCCTCGGAGCACTTGACCAGCCCCCAAACCACAGAAGCCAGGGAAGAAGAGGGCCAGCTTGAAAGCCTCATCCTGTCCAGAGTCGCCCAATGCTCGTTACTGCCTTTCAGGGCTGAGAGCCCAAAAGGGGAAAACCCGGGTGCATGACTCACATCCTCGGCAGGAGCAGCCATGAGCTCAAGCGGCGAAAGCACCTTATCGAGACTTGAAGCAGAAATGCTGTGATGTTAGCCTGCATGTTCTGGGTGATTCCTGACCAAGGCCTGTGGAGGAAGGTGGTCTCGAGAGACTATACTTACCAACACGAAAACCCAGATTTAGTCTGCCTCATACACGTTGTATTGGCTAAAACTAAACTGCAGACTGTCCCTGTGTTATTCCCCTCAGTTGTTATTCTTTGTGTTCCTATTATATTGTTACTATTAATTTAGCATGCAGAACCGTTGTCTAATGCCTGACCTACCTTAAGATATATTCCTCTTCACAATATTGCCTGGCTATCACATCTGGGATAGTATAATCTGTGACTTTTACCTGCTTAGATTTCCTCTCCTGAAAGTATACAACATTTCACAATGATGTCCAATCAAATAGTTAGTTTATCTAGCTTGTTTTATCCAGCTCTATGGTTTCTACTCACTGCCTAGCATAAGCATGTCACTTTTATTGACAAAATGTGAATTCCTTCCCCATGTTACGATATTATGTGCTTAGCCTGTCTTCTCTAACGCTTTAAAATGTGCTATTTTTCTATGCCTTGATAATGTTCATTGTTTGTTGCTCGCACCCGCTGTCGTGGCCGGTGTGGGGAGACTGCCTGCAGCCCAGGGAGCCTCCCCGCTGCTAATTAGGACCCTGCGGCCACGTGATCGCTCAACAGCAGTCACATGGACACAATAGCTGTCCATGTTTCTGCCTGCAGGGGGACTGTCTGTCCTGACAGGCAGTCTTCCTGCAAGTGTAAAATAAAAAATAAAAATAAAATTATAATTATATGTGTGTGTGTGTGTATGTATATGTATATATATATATATATATATATATATATATATATATATAGACATATATTATTCTATATAATATATGTCTATATATCTTATATATATATGTCAAACTATTTTTTTTATATTAAGACACACATATATTAATATAAAAATACACTTATAATTAAATTACACCTGTATGTATGTATATATATATATATATATATATATATATATATATATATATATATATATATAAAATTTACTATATATATTATGTGTATATATTTATATATCATTATAAAATAAAAATAAGAAGTAAATTTAAAATACATTTAAAAAATGTAAAAATAATTTTAAAAAACATTAAAAAAAATTATATATATATGAAATGTTATTCTTACTGTATTTTGATATTACTATATATATATATATATATATATATAAAAGATAGATGGCTTGGCACTCTCCTTACTTGTAATCCGGTAAATCTGCCTGGGTGCAAGCGGTAATGCGTTCAATATATAAAGAAAGAAGAATCCAGGATGCACTCTCAGGACTTGTGAAAATCAGTGTTCCGTTTTATTTTAAATCATATGCAAACAGATGAACCAACGTTTCGACCTCTGCAGGTCTTTTTCAAGGTTACTGTGTCTAAGTAAATAGTGCGTTTATATAAGTAAAAGATAAGTGCACTTACCAATAGTTAGCGTTGTGTCTCCCTCCACCGAAACCCGGAAGTGAGTTAGGACCGCCTCCCTGACGTCATTACGTCATGATGTCTGGCGGATTACAAGGTGATTATCATGGCAACGGATTATACAATCTTACAGTGCCGGTTAAAGTAATAAAATAAGGTATTAAGAGCAACAAGTGCCAAATACACACACCACTTCCTGTGTCTAAAATGAGAGGTAATAATACTTATACATATACAGGTACATATGAGAGATGTTCCATGCAGTCAAGTCCTATAAAGACAAAAAATAAGAAAAATACATAGTATAGACTGTATGTATAAAAAGAAATATATGAAAGTGATTGAATACACTCACGGATTCCAGAGCCGTGCCAGGCTCTGTATATAGTGCCCAAGGGTGCCTTAAAAGGCTATATGGAGAAACTTGGATGATGTCCCCCAGAAGCAGGAAAAGCAGCAAGTGATGATAAAAAAAGTATTACATTTATTGTAAATAAAAGTTTAAAAATAACTGTGCAGGTCCCATATGGTGACACACAAAATCACAGTAATGCAGACGCGTTTCAACTCAGTCCGAGTTTTCATCAGTGCATAAAACATCCAGCTGCTGTTCCGTTTTAAATTCTCCGCTTATTCTGATTGCCGGTCACATGGGCGGAAGTTCGGGTGGCCGGCGTCTGACGTCACTTCCGGTATTTTCGGCGCTCGTTTTTTGGCTTCATTCTGTTTAATGCATTTGCCCAGTTGAAGCTGAAGACTCCACATTGTGAATGGGCACTTTGTGTAGTCCTTAAAGTGCATACATATAAGCAGTAGCTTGTAATGGGGAAAATGACATGATTATATATACAGATAACGGAGAATGATATAGTAGAGGGACTTAATGGCTTAATAACATATAGATACATAATGCATAATGTCAATATTAATTTGTTAATGCATTTGCCCAAATGATGCAAAGGTCTCCATATTAAGTATGGGCGTTTTTCATATCTTACAAAGTACATTCATATAAACAATGATAAGTAGAAAAAATACATTCATATAAACAATAATTAGTGGAAAGAAAATAATAACATAGTTGTTTATATAAATAGCAGCAATGAAGCAGAGTATATATATGTATTAATAAGTAACATATGGGCACATAATATGAAATGCCTTAAAGGTGTATATCACCTCCAATTTGTATGAATATAGCCCCTGTAGAATAAGATTGGTGGGATGGAAGGGCCAAAAATATAAAAATGAATATAGATATAAATGTAAAGAGAGTATCAAAAAGTATAAAAAAGACTATGTAAGAAAACTGGATTTGTAAAAAATATATATTATAAAAAAAATATATATATTATAAAAAATGAGCCAACTCAAAATCTAAATTTAGGCCATTGGGGGATAAAGTATTTAGTTCGAATATCCACCTACTTTCAATTTTGCATAGTTCTTTAAAATTATCTTCCCCCCTCCAATCTTTTTTCTTTTGGGCAATGGCAATGAAATTAACGTGTGAAGGATCACTATTATGGCATTGTGAAAAATGTGCAGAGACACTGTGTTTAGCATACCCCCTCTGTATATTACCCAAGTGTTCCAGTATGCGGGTTTTTAAAGTTCTCGTGGTCATTCCCACATACTGTAATCCACAGGGGCACCAGAGGAGGTATATCACATTGCTTGAGTGGCATGTGAGAATAGAATTAATTTTATATTCCTTTTTGGATATGTTGGAAACAAAATTAGTACGTGTATCTTTTTTAAATTTTGTTCTTTTACAGGCTGTGCACATTTTACAATCGGATCATATTTCTTTTCAACAAAAAAACTTTTTAAACGTCCTGCCTGTTCCTCATACTCCTCAATGTTACTGAGTAAAATCTATTGTTCAGAAATACTGGCATATCTTGAAAACTGATGAAGGTCTTAATGACATCATTGGTGATAAACCCAAAATCGTATATAGAGGTACAAAAAATCTCCAAACTTTATTGGTTAAAAATCATATAAAAACCCATACTGCTAATATTAATACTTTTAATCAAAAACATGGCTTCTATCCATGTAAAATGTACACAGCCTGTAAAAGAACAAAATTTAAAAAAGATACACGTACTAATTTTGTTTCCAACATATCCAAAAAGGAATATAAAATTAATTCTATTCTCACATGCCACTCAAGCAATGTGATATACCTCCTCTGGTGCCCCTGTGGATTACAGTATGTGGGAATGACCACGAGAACTTTAAAAACCCGCATACTGGAACACTTGGGTAATATACAGAGGGGGTATGCTAAACACAGTGTCTCTGCACATTTTTCACAATGCCATAATAGTGATCCTTCACACGTTAATTTCATTGCCATTGCCCAAAAGAAAAAAGATTGGAGGGGGGAAGATAATTTTAAAGAACTATGCAAAATTGAAAGTAGGTGGATATTCGAACTAAATACTTTATCCCCCAATGGCCTAAATTTAGATTTTGAGTTGGCTCATTTTTTATAATATATATATTTTTTTTATAATATATATTTTTTACAAATCCAGTTTTCTTACATAGTCTTTTTTTATACTTTTTGATACTCTCTTTACATTTATATCTATATTCATTTTTATATTTTTGGCCCTTCCATCCCACCAATCTTATTCTACAGGGGCTATATTCATACAAATTGGAGGTGATATACACCTTTTAAGGCATTTCATATTATGTGCCCATATGTTACTTATTAATACATATATATACTCTGCTTCATTGCTGCTATTTATATAAACAACTATGTTATTATTTTCTTTCCACTAATTATTGTTTATATGAATGTATTTTTTCTACTTATCATTGTTTATATGAATGTACTTTGTAAGATATGAAAAACGCCCATACTTAATATGGAGACCTTTGCATCATTTGGGCAAATGCATTAACAAATTAATATTGACATTATGCATTATGTATCTATATGTTATTAAGCCATTAAGTCCCTCTACTATATCATTCTCCGTTATCTGTATATATAATCATGTCATTTTCCCCATTACAAGCTACTGCTTATATGTATGCACTTTAAGGACTACACAAAGTGCCCATTCACAATGTGGAGTCTTCAGCTTCAACTGGGCAAATGCATTAAACAGAATGAAGCCAAAAAACGAGCGCCGAAAATACCGGAAGTGACGTCAGACGCCGGCCACCCGAACTTCCGCCCATGTGACCGGCAATCAGAATAAGCTGAGAATTTAAAACGGAACAGCAGCTGGATGTTTTATGCACTGATGAAAACTCGGACTGAGTTGAAACGCGTCTGCATTACTGTGATTTTGTGTGTCACCATATGGGACCTGCACAGTTATTTTTAAACTTTTATTTACAATAAATGTAATACTTTTTTTATCATCACTTGCTGCTTTTCCTGCTTCTGGGGGACATCATCCAAGTTTCTCCATATAGCCTTTTAAGGCACCCTTGGGCACTATATACAGAGCCTGGCACGGCTCTGGAATCCGTGAGTGTATTCAATCACTTTCATATATTTCTTTTTATACATACAGTCTATACTATGTATTTTTCGTATTTTTTGTCTTTATAGGACTTGACTGCATGGAACATCTCTCATATGTACCTGTATATGTATAAGTATTATTACCTCTCATTTTAGACACAGGGAGTGGTGTGTGTATTTGGCACTTGTTGCTCTTAATACCTTATTTTATTACTTTGACTCTAGGGTGTTGGGGAACACCTTTTTCCACTCCAGTACTGTGTTTTGATTACTGTGTAAGCGCCATCTACTTCTCTTTTTTATTCTTACAGTGCCGGTTACTGTGATAAACAGGGAATAAACGGTGATAGTAAAAGAGAACCAGCAAGATGGAAGATAGGATCAGATAATGTTAACTACATATCTATGTGAACCTAATTGGTATCTAGATGCCACTGAATGTGAAAACAAGAGAGTGGGAAAACGAGTGAAAAAACAAAGTGAATAAGTGATACACATCAATACAAGCCTGATACAGTGGCTAATAGACCCAGTCATGCACATATTGTAAAAAAATTATATAAATATATATATATATATATATATATATATATATATCAAAATACACTTATAATGAAATTATATATACATCTATGTATATATAAATAAATCAAAATATTGCAAAATATATATGCATATACAAAATTACAGAAATAATTTCATAAATATACACGTAGACTTCAAATCTATAAACATGCATATATATTTAAATACTATGTGCGTATTAATGTAATATTTTTACATAATTAAGTAATTTTATTGATTGCAATATGAGGGACCTGCCTGACAACCCAGGCTGAAAGTCCAGAGAATTTAATTTGCTAGTACTGTATTTAACCCTGTAACTTTCTACGACACCCTAAAACCTGTACATGGGGGGTACTGTTTTACTCGGGAGACTTCGCTGAACACAAATATTAGTGTTTCAAAACAGTAAAACGTATCACAGCGATGATATTGTCAGTGAAAGTGATTTTGTTTTGCATTTTTCACACTCAAATGGCACTTTCACTGAAGATATAATTGTTGTGATATGTTTTATTGTTTTGAAACACTAATATTTGTGTTCAGCAAAGTCTCCTGAGTATAACAGTACCCCCAATGTAGAGGTTTTATAGTGTTTCTGAAAGTTACAGGGTCAAATATTTTTACATAAAAAATTGCCAGGTTGGTTATGTTGCCTTTGATAGCGTATGGTAGCCCAGGAATGAGAATTACCCCCATGATGGCATACCATTTGCAAAAGACGACAAACCAAGGTATTGCAAATGGGGTATGTTCAGTCTTTTTTAGTAGCCATTTAGTCACAAACACTGGCCAAAATTAGCGTTCAATTTAATTTTTTGCAATTTTCACACAAACAAATATAAATACTAACTTTGGCCAGTGTTTGTGACTAAGTGGCTACTAAAAAAGACTGACCATACCCCATATTAAATACCCTGGGTTGTCTACTTTAAAAAATATGTACATGTGAGGTGTGATTCAGAGATTTATGACAGATAACAGTGTTACAATGTCACTATTGATACATTTTAAAAATATATATTTTGAAATGGCAATTTCCTACTTGTATTTATAGCCCTATAACCTGCAAAAAAAAAAAGCAAAAAAGCACGTAAACACTGGGTGTTTTTAAACTCAGGACAAAATTGTTAAGCTATTTAACAGATTTTTACATTAGCTGTCCTAGGTAAGTAAAAGATTTTTCAAGTAAAAGTCCAAAAACTTGATTTTTTTTTCAATTTTTCACCATATTTTGTTATTTTTTTAAAAGTAAATTATATGACATGATACAAATAATGGTATGTAAAGAAAGCCACTTTTGTCCTGAAAAAAACCAATATATAATTTGCATGCGAACCGTAAATGAGAGAGAGGAAAATTACAGCTAAACACAAACACCACAACAGTGTTAAAACAGCTCTGGTCCTTAACGTACAACATGGCCAAAACAGTCCGGTCCTGAAGGGGTTAATATTATTATTATATTTATTTATATAGCGCCATCAGATTCCGTAGCGCTGTACAATGGGTTGACTAATAGACATGTAATTGTAGCCAGACAACTGGACGTACAGAAACAGAGGTGGTGGAGAGCCCTGCTCAATGAGCTTACATGCTATAAAGTCTAGTAACAATTTTTTGACAAATATTTTTGTATGAAATGTTTAATAAATATTTGTTAATCATTAAACAATTTTTTTTGCTTAAAGCTTCCGCAGGTGCATGGTTAATAAATACAAGTAAATGTGTGCATTTATTTTGTAGCTGTGTATTCTGGACATCTGCTACCTAAAAATTGTGTATATCTTAATGGAATACAATTTTTATTGACAGAAAATGTCCAAAATGAAATAGAGAATGTAATTGGATCTTCTCGGCCTCAAACAGAACACAGAAAGGACATGCCGTATACAGATGCTGTCATTCATGAAATTCAAAGGTTTGGTAACGTTGTACCTAACAACCTTCCACATGCAACTACTTGTGATGTCACATTTAGAGGATATTTTATTCCTAAGGTAAGTGAGTAATTGGCGATATATTTGTTTATGTTGTGCTTGGCATGTACTCTATGGTTTACTGTACTAACTATAAATGTATATAAACACTTCTCACTGTCATTTTATAAATTTTCAGCTATGTATCAGGTTAAATTCACATGAATAATGTTTGATTTATTCCTAATGCCTACAAAAATGCCTTCAAGGTGGCTTTAGTTACCGATGGACTGGTAAAAATGTGTAACAAAATGCTAACAAATGCGAGTCTTGCTTAGCTTTAAAATATGCTATTTAATCCAATATAATGTGAGCATGTAAAGGTAGAACTGTTTGCCTGTTTCTATGTATGTTCCTTGTTTGTCCAAAAGAGAGAAATTGGAGAGTGATGTCATTCAAATATTTCCCAAACCACAAATTAATATAATGATGATGTTATATTTATATCTGTATTGAGGTTTTTAATCTATAATTAAATAGTTCCAGTTATGCTCACACCCTTCTTCTGCCTAGTTTAGTTTAAAGTGATACTGCAAACCCCTAAAGCATTGCTGCTTGCTGAAATACTTTGTGTGAACAGTGTGTTCTATGTTCATTTTACAAAGAGTGCAGATGTCCTGTTACTTCTCATTGAGCTGCATTGGAAAGTATGTGTTTGGACTGCAGAGAGAATCTAAAGCTTTTGCAAGCCGTTTTTATATAATCCTCCCCCCTCCCCCCATGTCAAAAAATGTATAAGAACATTTTTTTTTTCCTGAATTCATGAAGAAGGAAAGCTTTGGAACCAATAATTTAGATGGTTTATTAACTAGATGTGTTTAGAGAACACTGGGCCAGAGATGGTTTAATGAACCAGATGCCAGCAGGATAATGTTAAGAGATTGAGAAATACAAATAGGAGATTGGTGATGTCCTAAGGACGGCAATATTACAGATAATGGATGGAATCATAGATTTCAATCAAAGTGTTCTAAAAGTCCCAACAGGCTACATATACAAATTAAATGCATGCTCCCTATATCAATATATAGGATTATTTTATTTATTATATAGTTAACTGTATTGATTTAAGAAAGGAATTTCTTGACTAATATGGATAAGTTGTCAATATAGCTGAGTTGGAGATTTTTCCAACCTCTAAAATTTTGTGCTAAATTTAGCAACATCATTTTTTATTTTGCTTGACATACTCTTTAACCCCTTAAGGACCAAACTTCTGGAATAAAAGGGAATCATGACATGTCACACATGTCATGTGTCCTTAAGGGGTTAAAGAAGATGCACTACGAGTAATGATTTCTGAACATTGAAGCCTATTCTTGTCAGGGAAGTCATTAATATTGATTAGACCCTGGACAAGCATTTGTTTGGGCCCCCTGGACCATGCCGTCCTCCCTCACTCCCAACTCACTGGCGTACAATCACGGCCTTCACTCCAACCAGTGATGGAACTAATGTAGAGAGGGCCCTGGAGCAAGACTTTATTTTTTTGTTGGGGACGGCTCCCCTCTAGCACAAGAGTGGAGAAAAGATAAAATATAGATCCTCATCAGTTGTACAACTCCCACAATGCTATGCCAGCTGGGGATCTACCATTTGACCATTCTTGTAGGGGCAGCAGCTTTAGGCCCCACAGGAGTAACTGGATGTGGGACAGCTGCCCCATTTGCCACTTGTTAAAATGTATTGCCCTAGTAATTATATGCAAGCAACTACAAGCTGATACCTTGTAGTCAATACGACTGATGGATAGTCAATAAGACTTGTTAATTTCATTGCTGACTTGTACGCATATGCAAATTGATGGGCATCTCAAGAACCAATTTCCTTCTCACTTACTGGCAGAAGTTTATTTCTGTTTGAAGTATGTAGTCCTTAATCTACTTATATTGGTTTTAGAACGCTAATATTATGTTCTACATACTTGTTACCCAGCTTACTCAAACGCTAATCTTTTCTTTATTGTACTAACTGATCATTACAATATGTGCTTGAATGAATGTATGTGCACTGAACAATGCATAAAATCATAAAATAAATTAAATACCCAAGCTAGCAAAAATTGCTGAAATAGGTTGTTTTTTTGTTTCTTTTTTCAGGGAACACAGGTCATCCCACTTCTGGCATCTGTCCTGCAAGATGAAGCATATTTTCAGAGACCAGAAGAGTTTTACCCTCAGCATTTTCTTGACTCAAAAGGAAATTTTGTGAAAAATGAAGCATTTCTCCCATTTTCAGCTGGTAATACCGACTTGGCATTTTTTTCTAACATGAACATGTATATAATGGGATATATTAACAGCTGTTACAATTAATGTATGCTTACAGAGGTTAGTATAAAAAATATAATAATACAAAAATCATTTTGTGCAGTATTCAGCCAATCAAACCATACTACAAATATGGTAGGTCACATATGTAGAAACTATAATATACAATGGGGTCATACAAATTAAGAACTGAGAAAGAAAAGGGCTGCTTCACACCACAACAAAGCGACTTAAAGGATCAATAATTGCCAAATATATATATATATAAAGTGTGAGCGCTCCTAAAATTAGCATCAGTATAATCCTTATAAAATATACATTTTAATGAAAAAAAGTACAGAAAGAACACAAACTGCTCCAAAGGTATAATCAAAACCTAAAATGCAACAATGATACAATTAGTGACATAAGAGGTGGTAATGCCGTTTATACCACCACCTAAAATGTTACCAAGTAGAAAACTCTATCAGAGTGGCATAAGAAATAACTTTGCACAGAATGTAGTGACACAGTGTATTATCCTAACTGCAGGTCAAAGAAAACTTGGTCAAGAGTAAAAGTAAGGATAAAAAGGGGGTATGTCAACAACACTATGCACTCTGTAATGTGCAAAAAAAATAAATATATATATATATATAATAATAATTTTTGATCCTTTAGGTCGCATATGTAGATCACAACTTAAGAGATAAGTTGGCATCTTTTTTTTTTTTTCTGCTTTGATTATTCCTCCAGAAATAAGATCCTATAAGTTAAGAACATTTCACAGACTCTCACATAAAGTACAAAAGGTCTTATTCAGTAAATAGTTAGAAAATGTGTTCCAGTTTTGCAGACTTCATTTGCAGTAACATTTACTACCACAATTGTTTAGTAAATAAATCCTTTTGCCTTTAATGTGATGTTAAAAATGCACTTGGAGCATCATAACTACTGTGGTACAAAATGGCAATAGGAACTATCCCAATGGTTTTGTCAAACATTTTAGAGTAATCTAACTGAAAACAGTGGTCTCACTGACACTCACCTTCTCTCCATTCACATGAATAATGCAGAATATACACTTCAGCATTACCAATATAAATGGCATCCAGCCAGAAAAATGTTAGACAAATGTGGGATGCATCCAATACAATCTCTGCATTATGATCACTATACTGAGTTGTAGTAGTTATTGTACTTAGATTTCTCCTTTAATAAATATTTTCAAAACTATTCTATTCATCACAAAATAGATAGTATTATGTTATTATATTTGGTACAATTTAATTACAATAACAACTCAATAAATAGCACAATTTAAAAACTAAATCCTTCACTTACCGTATCTAACTATTCTTTGTGTGTATATTCTAGGTCGAAGAAGTTGTGCTGGGGAAAACTTAGCTAAAATGGAATTGTTCCTGTTCTTTACAAGACTTATGCAAACATTTACATTCCAGCCTCCACCTGGTGTAGAGGTTGATCTCACCCCTGAATGCGGTGTCACTTTAAGCCCATCTGTGCATGAGATCTGCGCTTTGCCACGTAACTAGGGAACATTTTTGATGGTGAATGTTTGGATAACAGATTTCCAAATAATCTAAAGGATAATCAACATACAAATGTATCTGTGTGAAAGTTTAGCTCTGTTTGTCTTTTTTATTTTTTTTACTGGTGTATAAAAATATAAAATAAAAGTTTTTTTTTTTTTTTTATATTATAAAGAATTTTAGTCTACTTCAATTAAGTGTTTTAAGTAAAAAAAAAAAAATCGACTCAACTTTAAAATGTAAGATATGCCTTGTGTTTGAAATATTTACCCAATTTTTGGTTTCTGTGGATATCGCTTTTATCTCATGATATGCCACAATATTTAAGACCTTATGTAGTTCATTTTGTTCTAATCGTTCTTCTAGAAACTTGGACATCACATAGAATTATCCTGATACAAATTCATTTGAATAAAAATGTCATAGATACTGTGGTTTCATGACAGTTTAAAATATCTAGCACAATACTGTAAAATGAATACCATATCTGAGGTAGGTGCCCTATATATTAAGGAGGGCAGTCAGAGTTCTGAAATTAGTTTAGCAAGAAATAAAGATGTAGAATCGAAAGCCATTCAATATCCTCTTATGTTATACATCGTCTTAGTCTTCTCTCTGTTATACAGAAAACAGATTTGTTTCTCCAATCGACTTATCTCACTTTTGCCGTTTTCTCATCCCTCCTACCTACACACCTGGCTACAATGTTTTCTGTCCAAAAAATACAAACATTTTATTGAAGGTTTTTTTATTGATATTTTTACAATAGAAAAAATGAACGAAAATCTAAAAATATTCGAATACATAGACAATAACAAAAAAACTAACGATTAATACAAATTAAAGGAAGAAGGGGAAAAAAAAAAAACATCCATCCTTTTTCTTTTCAAATGTTTTATTGAAAGCTTTAAATAAGCCAAACAATGATAATAATATCAAACAAGAAAAGGGGGTAAGCATCAGGGCCGGTGCAAGGATTTTTGCCGCCCTAGGCAAAAGTAAAGTTTGCCGCCCCTCCCCCCCATGTGACATCACAATGCCCCACCCATATAACACCAGTGCTGCAGTGCCGCCATGTTTACATTAAAAGGCCTGCAGGAACAGGCTATAGACACCAGAACCACTACATTAAGCTGCAGTGGTTCTAGGGACTATAGTGTTTTTTTAATGTGAGGTAAATTAGAGATTAGTGCCACGAATAATATACTGGATTGCCTACTTACAACCAGATGAGGATGATGATGGGCTCTAGCTGCAGTCTGGCTCCACTGGTCTGGTGTAGAACAGGCTCGCTGGAGGCTGTTTGTAACTGTGGTCACAAAAACGGGAAGCAGCTCAATTTTTGGGGGGCTCTTTACACAGTTCAAAGTTTGGGTCCCAGGGTCCACCTTCATGTTCCACCAATGAGTTTGTTCACAGGGGTTGGAGTGTGTAGGGGATGTCCTGATATGTTTGTAAGGAATGCATTGTGTGAATCTGTGTTTGTATGTGTAAGGGCTGCAAGGTGTGTTTTTGTGTATGTACGGGATGCAGTGTGTGCGTCTGTAAGGGGTCCATTGCGTGTGTGTAAGGAATGCATTGTGTTTCTGTGTGTGTAAGGGATGCATTGCTTGTGTGTGTGTGTCTGTGTGTGTAATGCATTGTGTACTTTTCTGTGGGCAAGGGGTGCATTGTCTTTGTGTGTAAGAGTGCATTGTTTGTGATTGTGTGTGTGTGTGTGTGTGTGATGGATGGATGTCAATCTCTCCCCCCTTGTCCCTCTCTTCTCCCCCCTCCCGTGTCACTCTCTTCTCCCCCCCTCCATTGTCACTCTCTTCTCCCCTCCACCTCTCCACTGTCATTCCCCCTCCCTACCCTGCCACTCTCACCCCCTGTCAATTTATTTCTCTCCCCTCTCAATTTCTCTCTCTCCCCTCCCTTGTCACTCTCTTCTCCCCTCCACCTCCCCACTCTCATTCACCCTCCCTACCCTGTCACTCTCAACCCCTGTCAATTTCTTTCTCTCCCCATCAATTCCCCCTCTCAATTTCTTTCTCTCCCCCCTCTCCTTGTCAATTTCTTTCTCTCCCCCCCTCACTGTCAAATAATCCCCCCCTCACTGTCAATTCCTCCCCTCCACTGTCCATTCCTCTCCCCCCACTGTCAATTCCTCCCCCCCCACTGTCCATTCCTCCCCCCCACTGTCCATTCCTCTCCCCTCACTGTCCATTCCTCTCCCCTCACTGTCCATTCCTCTCCCCTCACTGTCCATTCCTCTCCCCCCACTGTCAATTCCTCCCCCCTCACTGCCCATTCCCCCCTGTCAATACCTCCCCCCCTCACTGTCCATTCCTCCCCCCCTCACTGTCCATTCCTCAACCCCGCACTGTCCATTCCTCCCCCCTCCTACTGTCCATTCCTCCCCCCCACTGTCCATTCCTCCCCCCCTCACTGTCAATTCCTCCCCCCCTACCTCTATTGTAGCGTGGCCGAGCCCTGTACGGTCCGCGGGTACAGGGAGCTTTTGTTTCCTGTACCCGGCCGGACTAACAGGAAGTGCACACTCAGTGTGCACTTCCTGTTAGTCTGGTCGGGTACAGGAGACAGATGCTCCCTGTACCCATGGACCATACAGCGCTCGGCCACGCTACAGTGAGGGAGTGACAGGAGGGAGCGCTGAGCGCTTCCCTCCTGTCAGCCCCTCTCCTCTGGCTGAGCCTGGGCGGTGCGCCCTCATGGACGCACCAGACCAGGCAAAGCTGCAGCCACCTGAGGCTCTCTGCAGAGCGCTCGGGCGGCTGCAGCATGAGGGGGCCGGCGCTCCTGGCGGCGCCCCTTCCCAAGGGGCGCCCTAGGCGGCTGCCTAGTCCGACTAACAGGTAGCGCCGGCCCTGGTACGCATACAAGTACTATTAATCATCCAATACTATTTAAAATTGAAAAATAAATAATTGTAAACTTTACCATTGGTAGTGCCTTATTGAGCAGACATAATGCAGTGCAAAGTGAATTAACAACACAAATGTGTAACAAAGTTTGGTGACCGGCTGGCGGGATATAACTATATATGATAGTTATATCCCCCCAGCCTAATATCTTCTTCCCAAATCATCCAATCGAGTTTTAAAGTGGGATTTGCATCCGATGGCAATCCTGTAGCTAGCACATAGAAACATAGAAACATAGAAACATAGAATGTGACGGCAGATAAGAACCATTCGGCCCATCTAGTCTGACAAATTTTCTAAATACTTTCATTAGTCCCTGGCCTTATCTTATAGTTAGGATAGCCTTAGGCCTATCCCACGCATGCTTAAACTCCTTTACTGTGTTAACCTCTACCACTTCAGCTGGAAGGCTATTCCATGCATCCACTACCCTCTCAGTAAAGTAATACTACCTGATATTATTTGTAAACCTTTGTCCCTCTAATTTAAGACTATGTCCTCTTGTTGTGGTAGTTTTTCTTCTTTTAAATATAGTCTCCTCCTTTACTGTGTTGATTCACTTTATGTATTTAAGGGTTTCTATCATATCCCCCCTGTCTCATCTTTCCTCCAAGCTATACATGTTAAGATCCTTTAACCTTTCCTGGTAAGTTTTATCCTGCAATCCATGAACCAGTTTAGTAGCCCTTCTCTGAACTCTCTCTATGGTATCAATATCTTTCTGAAGATACGGTCTCCAGAACTGCGTACAATACTCCAAGTGAGGTTCCTTTTCAAAAAGGATCTCTCATACCTTGCTAACTGAAGGGACAGTTGCTGATTTTCAGTGTCATTGGATAGCGGAAGTAGCAGAAATAAGCAGATGGCCCAACATTACTCTTTGACTTTTGGATATATTTTCTGGTAAATTTATAAATAAACAAAGATGTGGGGATATTTCAACTGGAAATCTTATGATGGATTTAATGAGTTTATGTATCTCTTTCCAGAATGAAGTTATCTTAGGACATGCCCATAAGATGTGATATAATGTTCCAACCTTCCCACAACCCCTCCAACATAAATTAGTGTTTGTCAATTTTAATTTAGAGTCTAAAAAGTGTAAGGTACCATCTGTATATTAGTTTGTAATGTGTTTCTATGTGTGATGTACATTGTGTAATGCCTTTCAGTTTTTAACTTCAAATTCCCTATCCAGCTCACTTTCCCACTTTAGCATGTACCGTATATACTCGAGTATAAGCCGACCCGAATATAAGCCGAGGCCCCTAATTTTACCAAAAAAAACTGGGAAAACTTATTGACTCGAGTTTAAGACTAGGGTGGGAAATGCAGCAGCAACTGGTAAATTTCTAAATAAAATTAGATCCTAAAAAAATTATATTAATTGAATATGTATTTACAGTGTGTATATAATTAATGCAGTGTGTGTATGAATGCAGTGTGTGTGTATATCAGTGCAGTGTGTGTGTATATGAGTGCAGTGTGTGTGTGAGTGCAGTGTGTGTGTGTGAGTGCAGTGTGTATGAGTGCAGTGTGTATGAATGCAGTGTGTGTATGAGTGCAGTGTGTGTGTGTGTGTGTGATGCAGTGTGTGTGTGTGTGTGTGTGTGTGTTGCAGAGCCTTGGTGAGGGGGTGGGCATTTTTATTATTTTATTTAGATTTTTTTAATTTTAATTTTATTTTGTTAAATTATTATTATTTTTTATTATTATTAATATTTTATTATTTATTAATTTTTTTCGTCCCCCCTCCCTGCTTGATACATGGCAGGGAGGGGGGCTGTCACTCCCTGGTGGTTCAGTGGTGTGCACTGTGTAGGAGGGGGGCTGGCAGAGCTCTTACTTACCTCTCCTGCAGCTCCTGTCAGCTCCCTTCTCCTCCGCGCCAGTCCGGTCAGCTCCCCTGTCAGCTCACACTAAGTCTCGCGAGAGCCGCACTATGACCCCGCGGCTCTCGCAAGACTTACACTGGGAGCTGACAGAGGTGCTGAAAGGACCGGCGCGGAGGAGAAGGGAGCTGACAGGAGCTGCAGGAGAGGTAAGCGCTCGCTGGCAGCCCCCAGTCTGTATTATGGCAATGTAAATTGCCATAATACAGACAGTGACTCGAGTATAAGCCAAGTTGGGGTTTTTCGAGTATATACGGTAATCCAATTTAGGGCCTACGTCGCCAGCAAAATAAGTATAGCATAAGGAGATCGTACGTCTCTAACCAGGATTGGAAAAATATATTTTTTTTCTATATTTGACACTGCCAATTGTTTTAAGTCCGAATCCTAACCAGAAACGGTAAAATGTTCATGCAGCAGTTTTATCATTTCATCAAAAATGAGTGTCTGAATCATCTAAAAATATTTTTTACCTTCAACTGAACAAATTACAAATTATTGTTAAATTATGTGCGTGATGGAATGTGAATTCCAGTATTCTATGTTCAGTTCAGGTAAACGATTGCAGCACCAACAAGGGGGTAGCACGAGACCAGACAGCAGAAAGATGAATCAATTAATAGAAAATGTCCCATGCCTTAATAGAAGGAAACATGTCCACCACATAAGGTCGTTTAGAAGAAGGCTGCCATAAAACATTTTTAATAGAAAAAGGAAAAATCTTGTCTGCTTCCATCTCAAGCCAATAAGGGCATCCATGATCCAAGGTAAATTTAATCACCATAGCAGTGTTAGTTGCCCAATAGTAATTAATCACAATCCATCCTTTTTCTAAATAGACATCAAATAAATTCTAAAGTACACTATATAAAGTCAAACAAGGAGTATTAAGGTATGATAAAAAAGATTACATATTTAGCTGTGAATATGTCGGCAGTAACTAGTGGATGTTGCATAAATAACAAAGATAAAATGAGCATAAGTATACCCATCCGGTAAGTATCTAACCCTACCCCTAACCCTATTCGGGTTAAGGGTAGGGTTAGGGAATTCCAAAAGTCATGAATTTCGGAAGTGCCGAACTGAACCAAATTGCTGAAGTCCCGGGTTGCCGAAGTACCGAACTGTACCAAAGGGCCCAATTTTGGAAGTGTCTAAGTACTTCGGATTTCTGAAAAGTGGCAAAACAGAAGAGGGAGGGAAAATTAAGGGAATAATCACAGGAATCTAACCCTAGTAGGGTTAGGGTTAGGAAATAAGTAGGGTTAGGGGTATGAGTAGGGTTATGGGTAAGATAAGGGAATTCCTGAATTGCCGAAGTCCCGATTTTTGGAAGTGTCAAACCAAATTTTTTGCCCATGCACATCCCTAATGCAATTCAAATGAAAAGAAATGGCCATCCAATCATTTATTGGTAATTATGCCTGGAGATCTCTCTCCCATGCTTCAATAAAATCGAATTTGGTTTTGGGCCTAGAATTTAAAAAGGAGTAAGACAATTAAATAATGTGTTTTCTATCTTGTCATTAATATACATTTAAAAAAAATAGTTAAATATATATCATGACCTATATATGGATAGTTCTCACTTATAGTACAGACTTCTTGTTTAGAAATCTGGTCCTCATATTTGGATCTAACTACCAATACTGAGTGGGTATACATGTACCTTCCATATATAGATATAGAACATAGTAATAATAATCTCTATATGAGTTGTTATATGCTATGTGTATTACATGTACATTGTAACCTGTTTGTAACAGGTATTTACTTATTTTTGGCTTACATGTACCATACAGTATCTTAACAGGTGTCACAAATGATTTGTCGATGTATTTCTAGGCACAAATTTTCGGAGCTGAATATTGCTAGCCCGATATGCCTGAACACGCCCACATGATGTTGATGGACGTTCGAATATGCATGGTTGATTCCTCATTAGTCTGTCCCCGCCCATGTTATGTCCTTGGGTGGCGATCAGACAGGACATACATCATGTTAAGCTGTGCAGACCGGGCATTTCAATACGTTAGGTGTCTCCGCCCCTACGTATACCACTGTGGCGAAACCAGCTTCGCCACTGTGAACTGGAGAGGCCTGGTTGCTAGCCTCCTGCCCGCTGACTATGGCCCCTGGACATGCTGCACTTTAAAAACTATATTTGGGCATGTAATAATGTATATTACTGCTACTGGGCCTTTAAGGGCCATCCGTGGATCTATGGGGACTTTTGGGATACTGTACCTTTAAGACTGTGGAGCGTAGTACAGTAATCCTGCCTTTAATACTTTAATGTCATGTATGTATTTTTGTATACAGTTTAACCTGGGATATGTATGCAGCATTCATCTGATTGTTCGGTAGAATCACTCCATTCATTGTATTGAGGAAACTACCGAACAACCAGACCACCCAGGACTAAGTGTGCCTCCAATTACCGTTTGCAACAATGTTGCAAACGGGTAATTGGCAATCAGTGTAATGTATTCTTTGTCCTCTGGGTGGCCGCCATTCGGGAAACAAACACGTGGCGGCGGCCATCTTAAACTACCGAACAGCGGTGTTTTGCCGTCGAGTTTCTGGAACTAAAATCGGACACTTGACTAGGCAAACACCGCTGAGACCTCCATGCTTCCAGAAATTCGGATAAAACTACCGAATGACCAGCCGTTCGGTAGAAAGAACCCCACAAACAAGGGAATTCATTCAAACCCTCTCCAGGCTCTATAACACAGGCAATTCGTCTGTTTTCATTCCCTTGTTTGTGACCGACCGCAGGGCCAAAATGCATGGAACTGTTTTCGGATACTTTACCCATGCGGTCGGTCAAATCTTTGGAACCTCATATCTCCCGAACCATTCATCCGAATGACCTGATTCTTGGATATGTTGTCCCCCTGAATAAGGGCTATCAGAGGATACCTGTTTTGGAGGTGTAGCATGTGTATTTGGGGTACATCCAGGAATTGGGGAAAAGGGTGTACGGTATAATTATGTTAAGTGCTAATCTAAGGGGAGGAAATGTGTGGGAGGTACATCCATGTGATTGGTTAAATTCATCCTCCCCCTGGGAGTGTCCTGTATGTACTTGTTTGTAATAAAAGCCAGACTGGGTGTCCCAGTCTAGAGTTCCTGCTTAACCCTCAAAATGAAGTGTCGTCTCGTTCTTGGGGGGGATTGGATTGTAAGCTGACTGCCAAGAGTGTAAGCCGATTGTATGCTTTTCTTGTTCAGCTGTTCCAGTTCGGAGTGTTATCTCGTATCCAGATCGGGAGTGTGGTGTTCTGCAGTAGCTGTGCCTGTATCCAGAAAAGGGGATTATCGCCTAAACGGATTTAACCCCTCATAATTGAAACGGTCCGTTACAATTGGTGGCAAGCGGCAGGATCGTTCCTACAACCAGAGGGACAGCTACAGACAACACTATTTCTGGATTACAAATTGAGGGCAACGCTAGTATCCGTACAGCGACCCTATCTACAAAGGAACTCAGAAAATGGAGAAGAGGCTTCAGGATGTAATGTCCAGTTACGTAGGCCTGTGGGGTGGAGTAGTCCCAGAGGAGGACATGATGAGGTACAGAGATATGGCCAGAGCCAGATTGTGGGACGAAGCCCTGGAAGAAGTACAGTATTCACAAGGGGATCGGCGCCGCAGCAGAAGGCAGCGAATTCTGGCTAGAATGGCAGAGCGGATGCCCCTCCTGAGAAAACAGACCACAGAAAAGTGGGTGACTAGACTCGAGATTCTAGTATACGCAGAACTGACGCTCGACAACGCGTACCAGGCGCTACAGTGGTACGCGGCTCAGTGTGTCCCCAGGATGGCAGAGTATGAGTTCCCAGAAGGCGGAGAATACACTGGCCCCGGTCTATTTTGGGATAATAGTGGTGACGAGGACTTTGGGGAAGATACCGACTATCGTTTTTGGGACCTGTACGGCATCCGAGAGAACATGCTGGGTCTCTTTGGCGCTATGGACCTCGAGGCAGACCTACGATATTTGGTCACCAAGGAATGGAACCTGGAGGGGAATTACCTGCGACTCATCAATGAGGCCTGGGAAGAGACAACCGGTCCTCCCGCCCAACAGCAACCAGCAGTACCCGAGGTAGCAGAGTTCCTAGACTGGTCCTGTGAGCAACCCCAGGGAGAGGAAGGTGTCGTCCTTCCTCCCCAGCGGCAGTGTGTACCCCAGGGAGATGAAGGTGTCGTCCTTCCTCCCCAGCGGCAGGCTGAGTTACAGGGGGCAGAGGTTGTTGTTCCTGCCCCCCAGCAGCAAAGTGATATGCCAAGAAGGCAGTGTGAAGTGAAGGGAGAGGAGAGCAACGTCCTCCCTCCCCAGCGGCAGTGTGTACCCCAGGGAGATGAAGGTGTCGTCCTTCCTCCCCAGCGGCAGTGTGTACCCCAGGGAGATGAAGGTGCCATCCTTTCTCCCCAGCGGCAGTTTGCCATCCAGAGAGAGGAACTTGTTACACCCTCTCTCCCACGGCAACCTAACCCACCAAGGGGAGATGTTAAGCCCCACAACTGTGCAGATGGGACCGTAGTCTCTGCACTTACAGCACAAGGGATAGGGACGGTCGGTCCTGTTCCCCAGCCTCCGTGTGATGGATCCAAAGGGGAGACAGTCGGTCTCCCCCTCCAGCAGTCAAGCTGTGCACCTAAAGGGGAGACAGCCAGTCTCCAGCATCCAGGCGCCCACCAGACTACTCCCGTGGTAGTGCTGGCAACAGGACAGAGTACCGCTGGTCTCTGCCCCCTCAGCAACCCACCAAGGCAGCCTACCCGTCTCCCACCCAGCAGTGGTGAAACCCCAGAACTTGGACAAAATCCTTCCTCACCCAGATGTAGCAACCGGTTAGTGTGGGTGGGCTGCTCTGTTATTTCTGTTTTGTGGGTGGGTTGCTGGACTAACCAGGGCACTGACCGGCAGAAAGTCAGGTACCCTGTTAGTCTAATTGGCAAAGGGGAGAAATGTGGCGAAACCAGCTTCGCCACTGTGAACTGGAGAGGCCTGGTTGCTAGCCTCCTGCCCGCTGACTATGGCCCCTGGACATGCTGCACTTTAAAAACTATATTTGGGCATGTAATAATGTATATTACTGCTACTGGGCCTTTAAGGGCCATCCGTGGATCTATGGGGACTTTTGGGATACTGTACCTTTAAGACTGTGGAGCGTAGTACAGTAATCCTGCCTTTAATACTTTAATGTCATGTATGTATTTTTGTATACAGTTTAACCTGGGATATGTATGCAGCATTCATCTGATTGTTCGGTAGAATCACTCCATTCATTGTATTGAGGAAACTACCGAACAACCAGACCACCCAGGACTAAGTGTGCCTCCAATTACCGTTTGCAACAATGTTGCAAACGGGTAATTGGCAATCAGTGTAATGTATTCTTTGTCCTCTGGGTGGCCGCCATTCGGGAAACAAACACGTGGCGGCGGCCATCTTAAACTACCGAACAGCGGTGTTTTGCCGTCGAGTTTCTGGAACTAAAATCGGACACTTGACTAGGCAAACACCGCTGAGACCTCCATACTTCCAGAAATTCGGATAAAACTACCGAATGACCAGCCGTTCGGTAGAAAGAACCCCACAAACAAGGGAATTCATTCAAACCCTCTCCAGGCTCTATAACACAGGCAATTCGTCTGTTTTCATTCCCTTGTTTGTGACCGACCGCAGGGCCAAAATGCATGGAACTGTTTTCGGATACTTTACCCATGCGGTCGGTCAAATCTTTGGAACCTCATATCTCCCGAACCATTCATCCGAATGACCTGATTCTTGGATATGTTGTCCCCCTGAATAAGGGCTATCAGAGGATACCTGTTTTGGAGGTGTAGCATGTGTATTTGGGGTACATCCAGGAATTGGGGAAAAGGGTGTACGGTATAATTATGTTAAGTGCTAATCTAAGGGGAGGAAATGTGTGGGAGGTACATCCATGTGATTGGTTAAATTCATCCTCCCCCTGGGAGTGTCCTGTATGTACTTGTTTGTAATAAAAGCCAGACTGGGTGTCCCAGTCTAGAGTTCCTGCTTAACCCTCAAAATGAAGTGTCGTCTCGTTCTTGGGGGGGATTGGATTGTAAGCTGACTGCCAAGAGTGTAAGCCGATTGTATGCTTTTCTTGTTCAGCTGTTCCAGTTCGGAGTGTTATCTCGTATCCAGATCGGGAGTGTGGTGTTCTGCAGTAGCTGTGCCTGTATCCAGAAAAGGGGATTATCGCCTAAACGGATTTAACCCCTCATAATTGAAACGGTCCGTTACAATTGGTGGCAAGCGGCAGGATCGTTCCTACAACCAGAGGGACAGCTACAGACAACACTATTTCTGGATTACAAATTGAGGGCAACGCTAGTATCCGTACAGCGACCCTATCTACAAAGGAACTCAGAAAATGGAGAAGAGGCTTCAGGATGTAATGTCCAGTTACGTAGGCCTGTGGGGTGGAGTAGTCCCAGAGGAGGACATGATGAGGTACAGAGATATGGCCAGAGCCAGATTGTGGGACGAAGCCCTGGAAGAAGTACAGTATTCACAAGGGGATCGGCGCCGCAGCAGAAGGCAGCGAATTCTGGCTAGAATGGCAGAGCGGATGCCCCTCCTGAGAAAACAGACCACAGAAAAGTGGGTGACTAGACTCGAGATTCTAGTATACGCAGAACTGACGCTCGACAACGCGTACCAGGCGCTACAGTGGTACGCGGCTCAGTGTGTCCCCAGGATGGCAGAGTATGAGTTCCCAGAAGGCGGAGAATACACTGGCCCCGGTCTATTTTGGGATAATAGTGGTGACGAGGACTTTGGGGAAGATACCGACTATCGTTTTTGGGACCTGTACGGCATCCGAGAGAACATGCTGGGTCTCTTTGGCGCTATGAACCTCGAGGCAGACCTACGATATTTGGTCACCAAGGAATGGAACCTGGAGGGGAATTACCTGCGACTCATCAATGAGGCCTGGGAAGAGACAACCGGTCCTCCCGCCCAACAGCAACCAGCAGTACCCGAGGTAGCAGAGTTCCTAGACTGGTCCTGTGAGCAACCCCAGGGAGAGGAAGGTGTCGTCCTTCCTCCCCAGCGGCAGTGTGTACCCCAGGGAGATGAAGGTGTCGTCCTTCCTCCCCAGCGGCAGGCTGAGTTACAGGGGGCAGAGGTTGTTGTTCCTGCCCCCCAGCAGCAAAGTGATATGCCAAGAAGGCAGTGTGAAGTGAAGGGAGAGGAGAGCAACGTCCTCCCTCCCCAGCGGCAGTGTGTACCCCAGGGAGATGAAGGTGTCGTCCTTCCTCCCCAGCGGCAGTGTGTACCCCAGGGAGATGAAGGTGCCATCCTTTCTCCCCAGCGGCAGTTTGCCATCCAGAGAGAGGAACTTGTTACACCCTCTCTCCCACGGCAACCTAACCCACCAAGGGGAGATGTTAAGCCCCACAACTGTGCAGATGGGACCGTAGTCTCTGCACTTACAGCACAAGGGATAGGGACGGTCGGTCCTGTTCCCCAGCCTCCGTGTGATGGATCCAAAGGGGAGACAGTCGGTCTCCCCCTCCAGCAGTCAAGCTGTGCACCTAAAGGGGAGACAGCCAGTCTCCAGCATCCAGGCGCCAACCAGACTACTCCCGTGGTAGTGCTGGCAACAGGACAGAGTACCGCTGGTCTCTGCCCCCTCAGCAACCCACCAAGGCAGCCTACCCGTCTCCCACCCAGCAGTGGTGAAACCCCAGAACTTGGACAAAATCCTTTCTCACCCAGATGTAGCAACCGGTTAGTGTGGGTGGGCTGCTCTGTTATTTCTGTTTTGTGGGTGGGTTGCTGGACTAACCAGGGCACTGACCGGCAGAAAGTCAGGTACCCTGTTAGTCTAATTGGCAAAGGGGAGAAATGTGGCGAAACCAGCTTCGCCACTGTGAACTGGAGAGGCCTGGTTGCTAGCCTCCTGCCCGCTGACTATGGCCCCTGGACATGCTGCACTTTAAAAACTATATTTGGGCATGTAATAATGTATATTACTGCTACTGGGCCTTTAAGGGCCATCCGTGGATCTATGGGGACTTTTGGGATACTGTACCTTTAAGACTGTGGAGCGTAGTACAGTAATCCTGCCTTTAATACTTTAATGTCATGTATGTATTTTTGTATACAGTTTAACCTGGGATATGTATGCAGCATTCATCTGATTGTTCGGTAGAATCACTCCATTCATTGTATTGAGGAAACTACCGAACAACCAGACCACCCAGGACTAAGTGTGCCTCCAATTACCGTTTGCAACAATGTTGCAAACGGGTAATTGGCAATCAGTGTAATGTATTCTTTGTCCTCTGGGTGGCCGCCATTCGGGAAACAAACACGTGGCGGCGGCCATCTTAAACTACCGAACAGCGGTGTTTTGCCGTCGAGTGTCTGGAACTAAAATCGGACACTTGACTAGGCAAACACCGCTGAGACCTCCATACTTCCAGAAATTCGGATAAAACTACCGAATGACCAGCCGTTCGGTAGAAAGAACCCCACAAACAAGGGAATTCATTCAAACCCTCTCCAGGCTCTATAACACAGGCAATTTGTCTGTTTTCATTCCCTTGTTTGTGACCGACCGCAGGGCCAAAATGCATGGAACTGTTTTCGGATACTTTACCCATGCGGTCGGTCAAATCTTTGGAACCTCATATCTCCCGAACCATTCATCCGAATGACCTGATTCTTGGATATGTTGTCCCCCTGAATAAGGGCTATCAGGGGATACCTGATTTTGGAGGTGTAGCATGTGTATTTGGGGTACATCCAGGAATTGGGGAAAAGGGTGTACGGTATAATTATGTTAAGTGCTAATCTAAGGGGAGGAAATGTGTGGGAGGTACATCCATGTGATTGGTTAAATTCATCCTCCCCCTGGGAGTGTCCTGTATGTACTTGTTTGTAATAAAAGCCAGACTGGGTGTCCCAGTCTAGAGTTCCTGCTTAACCCTCAAAATGAAGTGTCGTCTCGTTCTTGGGGGGGATTGGATTGTAAGCTGACTGCCAAGAGTGTAAGCCGATTGTATGCTTTTCTTGTTCAGCTGTTCCAGTTCGGAGTGTTATCTCGTATCCAGATCGGGAGTGTGGTGTTCTGCAGTAGCTGTGCCTGTATCCAGAAAAGGGGATTATCGCCTAAACGGATTTAACCCCTCATAATTGAAACGGTCCGTTACAACCACGTGGTCCGATACGAAACACGGAAGTGCCTGACATATGTGGAACACTCCCCCAGATCCCATTGGATGTAGGTACGTGGGATTTACTGGCACATAAAGTATTTAAGAGATCTCATTATCAGTTGTAAGTTGGCCCCTGACGAAGGTGCATCTCCTAAAGCACCGAAACGCGCGTTGGGCGTTCTCCTTATACCACATGAGCACTGGGCACTCAATGGTCACTCTAGCACCATGATTTTCACTTAATAATATGTATTTTTCGTTCTCTATACTTTATTAATTTTTCTCTTTATTCCTATGCCTGTCTAGTTAGTTTACCAGGGAGAGAGGCTTTATAATTTAAACAGTCAGCCTGCTTTAGACTGACTTTCTCATTTCTATACTACTCTTTCTCCCCCTGTGCCTCCTTTTGAGGAGCAATATCCTGTTTGATATTTATAACACCTAGAAGCTGCTTGATGTGAGATGCACCTATTTCAAGATGCACTCATAATTTTTCAGACGTAGCTTTCCTTTACTGTCTGTATATTTATATATACAGCATACACTTCTAAAGGAATATATACACAGGATCTTTTTGAGACACTGTATAGAAGGTATTTAGTATTGGGGTATATTTACTAATAATTGATCCACTCCGATTTAGTATATATATTTTTTTCAATAAAGCTGTTATATAGGATTGGAATATATTTCTTAGACTATATCCCTAATACATATATCCCTGCAGATGGCATAGGAGTATATGTACTTACTGTATATAAATCTTTTCATTTTTTATATTTTTCTATAGTCTCCATTACCTTTTATATGTGGTAGCCAGTTTACTCTCCATACTACATTGCTATATATTTCCAGGCGATGCAGCCGGTCTATGGAATGTTTTACATCTGTAGACCTGCTGCATCTTTTTTTTTTTTTCTTTTTTGTATGTTGTCTTTTTCCAATTTGGGGTTAATCCCCTCTTGAGACCCCTGGAGTCTCTCTGCGGTACATAAGACACTGGGGTGTACTTGTTGCTTTCCCATATTTCCTTTGGGATAGAGTATACGGGTGCACACCCAGAGTCTTATCTTTTTCTTGTTTTTTTCGCTATAAGTAAGGTTTCAATACCATTGTACCACTGTTGTGCATCATGGCAAAGAGAGATGCTTGGTGTAGAGACACAGACCAAGTATTTTCAGAACAGGAACAGACTAACATTCCTAATAAAGATGACATTGTTTCATCATTTAATCGCCTTACTAATCTGTTTCAACAACAGATTAAAACAGGATGGGAAATTGCATCATTGGATAATTACCTAAATAAATAACTAATTCCAAGGGGTCTAAGGGTACAAAATATTCCAGCATCACACATAGAGGAGGAAGAATTCACCAAAGAGTGGGAGGAAGCGGCAGGAATTTGCTCTAAGAGGTTCATGGAAATTCTGTGTAAATTCGAAACAAAAAGACTAGAAAGAGTTAACAAGGAAGTTGATGAGCAAATCAATAAAAGTTAAGTGTTTAAAGACGAGCCTAATTTTGAATCATTAGAAATGAAACTTAAGAACAATCTTGATAAATTCCAACAAAATATAAAAATCCGGAAACACTCCAAGTTTATTAGGGATAATAATGACTTTAAAAGTGTAAATGTATATAGGAAAAATAAAAGTTTTAGGAAGAGTTTTTCTGAACCAATCTCAACGTCCGAATATGAGACTAGTGGTTCAGATACAGATTCATCAAAGGGAAGTACTTCTATTCCATCTGAACGTAATACTAGAAGCATACTAAAAAGAGGGGTATCTTTTTTAGGACAACCAAACATGGAAGAGAATTTAGCCCCACGGACACGGAACAGAGGCAGACCACCCCAACAGTTCAGAAGGAGACGATATTAGACAAGGCCCCTGACTCTAACCAAATTATTAATCTATCCTCATACACTCCAACACAAACAGAATTACAACTTCTGCAAAGAGGTATGTCCTTTGTTCCAGTCTCTAACTTTGATAAGTTTAGCTGGACAAAGGACATACACCTATTTGCAAGAAAATTGGCTTTGCACAAGGTTCATCATATTCGTGATGAAAAAAGAGCAAAGAATCTAGGTTTACAAGCCGCAGATATTGGTGTATTGGATAATTTAGTGGATCTACTCATTTGTAGTGACAACTCCCTAAATCCACAACCACAGTTTACACACCTAAAGAAAAAAAGTCTGTTCACCCCACATTTGGTTGAGTTCAAATATATAGATCTTTTTGTGGAGTTAACTTGCAGCGAAATTGACAAAATTAACCATAAAGATCTTTTGATTCAACCTAATAGCAATATCTCTCCACAAGAAAATACTTCCCTTAAACAAGAATTGGATGAGGTGATGTCGCGAACATAAAATTTTCGGTTCGCGAACGGCGAACGCGAACTTCCGCAAATGTTCGCGAACCGGCGAACCGGGAGAACCGCCATAGACTTCAATGGGCAGGCGAATTTTAAAACCCACAGGGACTCTTTCTGGCCACAATAGTGATGGAAATGTTGTTTCAAGGGGACTTACACCTGGACTGTGGCATGCCGGAGGGGGATCCATGGCAAAACTCCCATGGAAAATTACACAGTTGATGCAGAGTCTGGTTTTAATCCATAAAGGGCATATATTCACCTAACATTCCTAAATCACAATGGATATGGATTGACATCTGACATATGACATATTGACACCTTGACATATGGATTGAAATCTGTCCTCAGAGACCCTGATACACACTGACACAGAGCAGAATAGGGACTGTTCCCCCTACATAGGGTCACTTGGCAGATATGGATTGACACCTGTCCTCAGGGACCCGGATACACACTGACACAGAGCAGAATAGGGATTGTTCCTCCTACATAGGGTCACTTGGCAGATATGGATTGACACCTGTCCTCAGGGACCCTGATACACACTGACACAGAGCAGAATAGGGACTGTTCCTACTACATAGGGTCACTTGGCAGATATGGATTGACACCTGTCCTCAGAGAACCTGATACACACTGACACAGAGCAGAATAGGGAATATTCACTAAATGCCAAACATTTTTATACAGGGGAATATTAAGTAAATAAGGATAAGGGGGGACACCTACTGCCCTCCCCCTCTTCCCCCACCCCTGCGTGGTGGGTGGAGCCATAAATCACAATGGGGGGACCTACTGTCCTCCCGCCCGCCCCCACCCATGAGCGGTGGGTGGGGGCCATAACAATAATGAGGGGGAAGACCTACTGTATGATGTTGTATCGATCAGGTAGTGTAAGGATTACGCCCGCTTCACAGTGACAGACCAAACTCCCCGTTTAACGCACCGCAAACAACGCAAACAGTCCATTTGCACAACCGCAAACTCCCCATTTGCACAAGGTTGGATACCAAGCTAGCCATGTCCCGTTCCTTGTCCTCACTGATGTCATTGAAGATCTCTTCCTCCACCCAGCCACGTACAACACCAAGGGTCCCCGAAAGGTGACAACAAGTCCCCTGGGACGCCTGCTGTGTTTGGTCTTCCACCTCCTCAAAGCCACCTTCCTCCTCTGACTCCTATTCTTCAGACTCCTCTCTCTACGTTGCCTCTCTTTGCGTTATTATAAGGTGTGTTAAGTAGTACTATTCTTATCAGTTTAATCCCTGTTACGAGTAGAGGACTATTTCCTTGTTTCGCCAAACCCCTTCAAAGATGGAAAAATCGGTATGAGCGGAAGAAATGAGGAAATGTGGTAAGGTGCTGGTGCCAGCCCCACCAAGGGCTTGTACCCAGGTATGCTAATAAACTGAAAAAAGAAAAAATCTCCCAAGAAGGAGATCTAAAGCTGGCATAGGAAAAGGTTAGATAACTATAAATTCCGCAAACGTTCGCGTACCGGCGAACCGGGCGAACCGCCATTGACAATGGGCAGGCAAATTTTAAAACCCACAGGGACTCTTTCTGGCCACATATGTTTCAAGGGGACTAACACCTGGACTGTGGCATGCCGGAGGGGGATTCATGGCAAAACTCCCATGGAAAATTATACAGTTGATGCAGAGTCTGGTTTTAATCCATAAAGGGCAGAAATCACCTAACATTCCTAAATCACAATGGATATGGATTGACACCTGTCCTCAGAGACCCTGATACACACTGACACGAGCAGAATAGGGACTGTTCCCACTACATAGGGTCACTTGGCAGAAATGGATTGACACCTATCCTAAGGATCCCTGATACACACTGACACAGAGCAGAATAGGGACTGTTCGCCCTACATAGGGTCACTTGGCAGATATGGATTGACACCTATCCTAAGGATCCCTGATACACACTGACACAGAGCAGAATAGAGACTGTTCCCCCTATATAGGGTCAATTGGCAGATATGGATTGACACCTGTCCTCAGAGACCATGATACACACTGACACAGAGCAGAAAAGAGACTGTTCCCCCTGCATATGGTCACTTGGCAGATATGGATTGACACCTGTCCTCCGAGTCCATGATACACACTGACACAGAGCAGAATAGAGACTGTTCCCCCTACATAGGGTCACTGGCAGATATGGATTGACACCTGTCCTCAGAGACCCTGATACACACTAACACAGAGCAGAATAGGGACTGTTCCCCCTACATAGGGTCACTTGGCAGATATGGATTGACATCTATCCTAAGGATCCCTGATACACACTGACACAGAGCAGAATAGGGACTGTTCCCCCTACATATGGTCACTTGGCAGATATGGATTGACACATGTCCTCAGGGACCCTGATACACACTGACACAGAGCATAATAGGGTCTGTTTCCCCTACATATGGTCACTTAGCAGATATGGATTGACACCTGTCCTCAGAGACCCTGATACACACTGACACAGAGCAGAATAGGGACTGTTCCCCTTACATAGGGTCACTTGGCAGATATGGATTGACACCTGTCCTCAGAGACCATGATACACACTGACACAGAGCAGAATAGAGACTGTTCCCCCTACATAGGGTCACTGGCAGATATGGATTGACACCTGTCCTCAGAGACCATGATACACACTGACACAGATCAGAAAAGGGACTGTTCCCCCTACATAGGGTCACTTGGCAGATATGGATTAACACTGATACCGGAGAAACTGACGGAAGCCAAGCACAGAGATGGACACAGGTTTCTTCAGGAAGGAAGAGATTCTTTATTCGATTCACCGACCGGGACTCAGAGGGACTAATGTCCCCAAAAAAACAGCAAAATCGTATTACTGATCATACAGTGTAGGTCCCTTATATAGGCATGTAGCTCCTCCCATAATCAGTTCAGCCTACACATACTCTTATCTAATCAACCGAATAGAGACTAAAATCCTGTTTGACCACATGGCTTGCCCAGCACAATGGAGGAGGGGAAATACTTGTATATCCTGTATTCCTACTTATGCTCCTTACACTACTGATTGTATCTTATCTACGTGTAACTGACTTAACTGGTACATCAACATATGCAAATGCACATACCATGTGGCAATCTTGTCCTAGTAAATTTATTTTTACTGAGATTCCACCACAACACCTGTCCTCAGGGACCCTGATACACACTGACACAGAGCAGAATAAGGACTGTTCCCCCTACATAGGGTCACTTGGCAGATATGGATTGACACCTGTCCTCAGAGACCCTGATACACACTGACACAGAGCAGAATATGGACTGTTCCCATTGTGCTGTGACATCACCCTTATACGCTGTGTAAAGCAAACTTTTTAATTTATTTTGCAAATGCTGCATCCTTTTCGACTTGTAATTCGGTAAAATTTCCGCCACTTTCTGCTTATACTGGGGGTCTAGTAGCATGGACACGCAGGACAGGTCGTTCTCCTTCAGCCTTTTTATACGAGGGTTCCTCAACAGGCACGACAGCATGAAAGACCCCATTTGCACAAGGTTGGATGCCGAGCTACTCATTTCCCGTTCCTCCTCCTCAGTGATGTCAATGAAGGTATGTTCTTCCCCCAGATAGGTGACAACGAGCTCCCTGGGAGCCACATTCCTCCTCTGACTCCTCTTCCTCACAATCCTCTTCCAGCGTTGCTGCAGGTCCAGCAAGCAATGCTGATAAGGCTGTTTCTGGTGGTGATGGTGACCACAACTCTCCTCTTCCTCTTCATGCTCATCTACGGCCTGATCCAGCACTCTTCGCAGGGCACGCTCCAGGAAGAAAACAAATGGTATGATGTCGCTGATGGTGCCTTCGGTGCGACTGACTAGGTTTGTCACCTCCTCAAAAGGACGCATGAGCCTACAGGCATTGCGCATGAGCGTCCAGTAACGTGGCAAAAAATTCCCAGCTCCCCAGAGGCTGTCCTAGCACCCCGGTCATACATATAGTCGTTAATGGATTTTTCTTTTTGGAACAGGCGGTCGAACATTAGGAGTGTTGAATTCCAACGTGTCGGGCTGTCGCAAATCAAGCGCCTCACTGGCATGTTGTTTTGCCGCTGGATATCGTCAAAGTGCGCCATGGCCGTGTAGGAACACCTGAAATGGCCACACACCTTCCTGGCCTGCTTCAGGATGTCCTGTAAGCCTGTGTACTTATGCACAAAGCGTTGTACGATCAGATTACACACATGTGCCATGCACGGCACATGTGTCAACTTGCCCAAATTCAATGCCGCCAACAATTTTTTTCCGTTGTCACAAACCACTTTGCCGATATCCAGTTGCTGCGAAGTCAGCCACTTTTCCACCTGTGCGTTCAGGGCAGACAGGAGTGCTTGTCCGGTGTGACTCTCTGCTGTCAAGCAAGTCAAACCCAAGACGGCGTGACACTGCCGTATCCGGGATGTAGAATAGTACCTGGGGAGTTGGGGGGGTGCCATTGATGTGGAGCAAGACGCAGCAGCAGAAGAGGAATCAGCCGAGGAGGTTATGGAAGAGGATGGAGTAGGAGGAGTAGAGGAGGTGGCAGCAGGCCTGCCTGCAAGTCGTGGCGGTGTCACCAACTCCTCTGCAGAGCCACGCATTCCATGCGTGGCAGCCGTCAGCAGGTTTACCCAATGCATAGTGTAGGTGATATACCTGCCCTGACCATGCTTTGCAGACCAGGTATCAGTGGTCAGATGGACCCTTGCCCCAACACTGTGTGCCAGACATGCCATTTCTTCCTTTTGCACAATCGAGTACAGGTTGGGGATTGCCTTTTGTGAAAATAAATTTTGGCCGGGTACCTTCCACTGCGGTGTCCCAATAGCTACAAATTTTTTGAACACCTCAGACTCCACCAGCTTGTATGGTAAAAGCTTGCGGGCTAATAGTTCGGACAAGCCAGCTGTCAGACGCTGGGCAAGGGGGTGACTTTCTGACATTGGCTTCTTACGCTCAAACATGTCCTTGACAGACACCTGACTGTGGGCAGATGAGCGGGAACTGCTCAAGGCGAGAGACGGAGTGGCGGATGGTTGAGAGGGGGCAAGGAGGACAGCAGTGGTTGACGTGGCTGAAGATGCTGGACCAGGAGGAGGATGGCGGCTTAGAGTTTGTGTGCTGCTTGTACTCATGTTTTGATTCCAACTCGTCTCCTCCTCCTCTCTGTCTCCCCATCTGAACTTTCGTCCTGTTCTTCTTCTTGCCGAGTGGGCACCCACGTGACATCCATGGATGCATAGTCATCATCAACCGCTTCACTTGTATCTGACAACTCAGCAAAGGAAGCAGAAGCGGGTACAACATCATCATCATCACACCTTACGTCCATGTGTGTAATGCTGCCTGCCTGAGACATATCCCTGTTATCTACATCCTCTGGCAATAATGGTTGCACATCACTCATTTCTTCAAATGGATGAGAATAACTCCTCTGACATACCAAGTGAAGCGGCTGTGGTGCTAGTTTTGGTGGTGGCGGCAGGCGGGTGAGTGGTATCTTGAGAGGTGCCTGAAGCTAAGCTGGAGGAGGATGGTGCGTCAAGGTTTCCGAGCGGAAGCTGTAGAAGATTGCGTGTCCTGTGTTAGCCAGTCAACTATGTCCTCAGAACTTTTCAAGTTCAGGGTACGTGGCCTCTGAAAACTGAGCATTATTCTAGGGTCAAAGGGAATCACAGCACCACGTCCACGATGGCCCCTGCGGGGTGGCCTGCCTCTGCCTGTCATTTTTTGGGGGGATTAGTGGTACTATGCGTGCAATCTACTGTGAGACCAGATATGAGTGGCACTGCGCAGTGGCAGAGGTTGGCAGAGTACATGCTGTAGGCCTGACACACCCGCTTGAAGACAACTAACTGCTATTCAATCTATAACAGTGAAAAAAGTTTTTTCTTTGTAAAGGCACGCTATAGAGACACAAGATATGAGTGGCAAAGTACACTTGCAGAGGTTGGCAGAGCACACGCTGAAGGCCTGACATCCAGACGCTTGCAGACAACTAACTGCTATTAGTTTACAGTGAAAAACATTTTTTGTTTTTAAAGGCACGCTATAGTCACACCAGATATGAGTGGCAAAGTGCACTTGCTGAGTTTGGCAGAGAACACGTGTAAGGCCTGACACCCAGACGCTTGCAGACAACTAACTGCTATTAGCTTACAGTGAAAAACTTTTTTTGTTTTTAAAGGCACGCAATAGTCACACCAGATATGAGTGGCAAAGTGCACTTGCTGAGGTTGGCAGAGTACATGCTGAAGGCCTGACACCCGCTTGAAGACAACTAACTGCTATTCAATCTATAACAGTGAAAAAAGTTTTTTGTTTTTAAATGTCAAGCTTAAGCTATTGTGACACCATATATGAGTGGTGGCACTGGGCAAGTGGGCACAGTATCCACTGTGAGCCTGACACAGAAGCTGTCAGACAACTAACTGCTATTCAATCTATTACAGTGGAAAACCTTTTTTTTATTTTTAAAAGCACGCTATTGTATCCACTGTGAGCCTGACACAGAAGCTGGCAGACAACTAACTGCTATTCAATCTATAACAGTGAAAAAAGTTTTTTGGTTTTAAATGCATGCTATTGTGACACCAGATATGAGTGGTGGCACTGGGCAAGAGGGCACAGTATCCACTGTGAGCCTGACACAGAAGCTGTCAGGCAGGAAACTGCAATTAGATAACACAGGAAAAAAGCAGACTGATGTTCTAGCCCTAAAAAGGGCTTTTTGGGGTGCTGTTCTTACAGCAGAGATCAGATGAGTTCTTCAGGACTGTAGTGGACACTGAATACCCTAGCCTAGCTATCAATTTCTCTATCTAATGAGCAGCAGCTACACTTTCCCTCCTCTATCTAAGAATGCAGCTTCAGAATGAATCTAAAATGGATGCTGTACAGGAGGTGGGAGGGTCTGGAAGGGTGGGTCTGCTGCTAATTTGCTGGAATGTGTCTGCGGACCGTGAGGCCCATTGTCAAAGTTTGCTCAATGATGACGAACAGGGGGCGGATCGAACCGCGCATGTGTTCGCCCGCCGCGGCAAACGCGAACATGCTATGTTCGCCAAGAACTATTCGCCAGCGAACAGTTCAGTACATCACTACTGTTCATTAAAGCATTAAAGATCATTTATGTATATATCATACTCTGCCTGTCATTACTTGCTTTGGTGTTACATTCAGTAAAATACTTTATAGCAATAAGTTAGCAGGGATTTTTTTTTTTTTTGCAGTGTATAGAAAAATTGTAGTTATATCTTTTTAGGAGTAATACACTTTAAATTGCTTTTAGTTTCTATTTATTCCGTTTTTTGTATTCCATATGGATTACATATCTAAAGGTAATTTTTTGATTTTTGTAAACTGCAGGATATATACCTTTTTATTTCTGTAAATTGCAGAATGTATACCTCTATTTGTTCATAGGGTTCCGTCTTATGTCTTATATTTTTCTTAATTTTAACCCTTATATTTTCATTTTGTTTTAGAAAAGGAACGGTTGGCTGATTTTTGTTCCATATCAATTCATACATTTACAAATAAAAGAGACGAACAGAAAAAGAAAAAAGACATTTAACAATTGTTCTTATTCATTAAAAATCATACATATATCACTTGGCCTGTCATTTTTTGTTTGGGTGATTGATTCAATGAAATACCTTATAATGACATATTAGCATAAGTTAGTTCATATGAGTATAAAGTAGAAGAAACAGATAAAAGAAGGGAAAGAGGTGTTCAACATTTGCTCCTGTTCATTAAAAATCATTTATGCATATATCGCACTTTGCCTATCATTTCTTGTTTTGGTAATTAGTTCAGTAAAATACCTTGTAGCAATAAGTTAGCAGTAATTTTATGTAGTGTGCAGAGAAAATGGAATTGTATCTTTTTAGGAATAATTCACAGTAAGTTACTTCTAGTTTCTACTTATTCCGTTTCTGTTTTCCATACAGGTTACATATCTAAAAGTAATTTTAGATTTTTGTAAACTGCAGGATTTATATCTTTGTTTGCATTTTTGTAAATTGCAGAATTTATGTTTCTATTTGTTCATAAGATTCCATCTTATGTTTTATCTTTTCCATAATTGACATTTAGTTTAAAAGAGAAATGGTTAGCTGATTTTTATCTCTTTTAAAGGGTTAGCTGATTTGTATCTCTTTTGAATGGCTAGCTGATTTATATCTCTTTTAAATGGCAAATTTCTATACCATTCATATTTTAGTGATGTTATTTGGAATACTTTCAACATTTCTTTTCACTAGTTATAATTTATAGAAAAATCTCTAAAATAGGTAGGGATATCTAAAATGAAAGGAAAATTTTTTTTTATATTCTAGAAAGGTAAAGGTATAGAGTAATTTAAGGCAACAAAGTAGATAACTAATTTATCTTCTTTAGGTGACAAGTTAGTATACCATTATATAAATAGACTCATAATAATTGTACATAGGTAAAAAATATATAGGAAATATCTAAAATAACTAAAATACAAATTAAATACTCTGAATATAAAAGAGATATAGGGTGGTTAGAGACAACAAAGTGGGAAAGTAGTGTTATAGAAAATGGCAAAGTTCGAAGTCAGCATTTAAACCGTAGGGGATTAATGTGTTTAGTTTATATATCCATTCCATTTCAGTCTTTCCAAGTTCTTTAATAAAATCACCTCCTCTCCAATTCTTGTTCAGTTTCTTTATTCCCATAAACATTAGGCCTTCTGGTTTTTGGTGATGGAATTTTTTTAAATGACAGGAAACACTATGTTGTTTGAATCCTGTTTGGATCTTATAGATGTGTTCTCTAATTCTCACATGTAAGGGTCTAGTGGTTCGACCTACATATTTCAGTCCACAGAGGCATATTAATAAGTAAACCAAATTTTTTGTGTAGCATGTCATGAACTGTTTAATAGGGATTTTCGTATCCTTATTGATAACTATTTATTGTATTACCCTCCGAGTGCATCCTGATCTTTTGCAGGCTGTGCATAGACCACACCCATAGAAACCCTTTTCATTTTTAAATATAGTTGAGGAATGATTCTGTTCTTTAAGGGAGCTTCGTACTAGTGTGTTCTTAAGGTTTCTCACTCCTCTATAAATCATCCTGGGTTTAGTAGGCAGAATTTGTTTTAGTGCTGGATCCTGTAACAAGATTGGCCAATATTTATGTATAATTTTACGTACTTGGTAATTATTCGTATTATAGTTGCTAATAAAAGGTATATCTTGTGTATCTGTGTTACTTTTAATTTAATATTTTAGCAATTCCTTTCTTTCCCTATTTTTTTATTTCCAATCTGGAATTTTCTAATTTTACTGTATCGTATCCTTTCATTAAAAAGTCTGACTTAATCCTTAGTGACTGATCCTCATAATTCGTTAAGTCACTACAGTTTCTGCGAATCCTGAGGAATTGTCCCTTCGGGGCATTTTCCAACCAGGGAGAGTGGTGACAACTTATGCTTTCAATGAAACTGTTGCAGTCTACTTTTTTCAAATGTTTTTTAGTTTTAATTTTCTCATCTTCTATGTAGATATCTAGGTCTAGGAAAGTGACTTGTTGCTTGCTCCACACACTGGTTAGTTTGATACCCCAATCATTATTATTTACAAATTCTAAGAACATTTTTAAGGTGCTTTCTTCTCCCTTCCATATTAGTAATATATCATCGATATATCGGCCATAAAAAAACTGATTTTGCCCCCAGTCATGCCCACCATATATAAACAAATTTTCCCAAAAGGCAATAAACAGGTTGGCATAACTGGGGGCAAACTTTGTCCCCATAGCCGTCCCTTTAATTTGTAAAAAATAATTATCATTATACCAAAAAAAGTTATTTCTTAAAATCAGTTCTATCCTTTCTAAAATATATTCAGCTTGTTCCGTAAAAAAATCGTCAGATTGGTTTAAAAAATATTTTACTGCTCTACATCCATAGGAATGGGGTATGTTGCTGTAGAGGGCCGCTATGTCACATGTCACTAAAATACAATTAGTAACTCAGATCACATTTTCTAAAAAATTAAGAACTGTAGTCGTGTCTTTAATATGAGACTTAGTTTTAAATACTAGAGGTAGAAGCTGGAAATCTATATATTGTGATAATCTACTAGAAATAGAATCAATTCCAGCGATAATAGGTCTGCCCGGGTTTTTTTTATATCCTTATGAACCTTAGGCAAAAAGTAAAAAACTGGGAACAGCTTGGACATTAGAACTATTCCTCCTCCTTTATCAGCAGGTTTTATAATATCCTTCGAAACCATGGTAATGACATAAATAAATAAAATTGCCCCTAAAGATAAATTCAAAAGTAACCTAACTTTATTAGAGAAAAAAGCATTAAAAGATCTACAAACTGATAAAGACTTAATTATAAAACCTGCTGATAAAGGAGGAGGAATAGTTCTAATATAATGCAGAAGTTTTATAATACAGAAGCAGAGAATATTTTAAAAGATGCGAATACTTATCAGCAACTTAATAAGAACCCAAGTGAAGACATCAATAAGAGATTTTTACCATTTTTTGAGAAAGGTCGAGATAAAAATATTTGAAACCCTAAAGAATTCCAGTTTATGAATATTAAATTCCTGAAAATCCTGAAAATTCCTGAAAATCCCAGTTTTTTACTTTTTGCCTAAGGTTCATAAGGATATAAAAAAAAAACCCGGGCAGACGTATTATCGCTGGAATTGATTCTATTTCTAGTAGATTATCACAATATATAGATGTCCAGCTTCTACCTCTAGTATTTAAAACTAAGTCTCATATTAAAGACACGACTACAGTTCTTAATTTTTTAGAAAATGTGATCTGGGATACTAATTGTATTTTAGTGACATGTGACGTAGCGGCCCTCTACAGCAACATACCCCATTCCTATGGATGTAGAGCGGTAAAATATTTTTTAAACCAATCTGACGATTTTTTAACGGAACAAGCAAAATATATTTTAGAAGAGATAGAACTGATTTTAAGAAATAACTTTTTTTGGTATAATGATAATTATTTTTTACAAATTAACGGGACGGCTATGGGGACAAAGTTTGCCCCCAGTTATGCCAACCTGTTTATGGCCTTTTGGGAAAATTCGTTTATATATGGTGGGCATGACTGGGGGCAAAATCTGATTTTTTTTATGGCCGATATGTCGATGATATTTTACTAATATGGAAGGGAGAAGAAAGCACCTTAAAAATGTTTTTAGAATTTTTAAATAATAATGATTGGGGTATCAAACTAACCAGTGTGTGGAGCAAGCAACAAGTCACTTTCCTAGACCTAGACATCTACATAGAAGATGAGAAAATTAAAACTAAAAACCATTTTAAAAAAGTAGATTGCAACAGTTTCATTGAAAGCATAAGTTGTCACCACTCCCCCTGGTTGGAAAATGCCCTGAAGGGACAATTCCTCAGGATTCGCAGAACCTGTAGTGACTTAATGAATTATGAGGATCAGTCACTAAGGATTAAGTCAGACTTTTTAATGAAAGGATACGATACAGTAAAATTAGAAAACTCCAGATTGGAAATAAAAAATAGGGAAAGAAAGGAATTGCTAAAATATTAAATTAAAAGTAACATGGATACACAAGATATACCTTTTATTAGCAACTATAATATGAATAATTACCAAGTACGTAAAATTATACATAAATATTGGCCAATCTTGTTACAGGATCCAACACTAAAACAAATTCTGCCTACTAAGCCCAGGATGATTTATAGAGGAGTGAAAAACCTTAAGAACACAGTAGTACGAAGCTCCGTTAAAGAACAGAATCATTCCTCAACTATATTTAAAAATGAAAAGTGTTTCCATGGGTTTGGTCTATGTACAGCCTGCAAAAAAATCAGGATGCACTCGGAGGGTAATAAAAGAAATAGTTATCAATAAGGATACAAAAATCCCTATTAAACAGTTCATGACATGCTACACAAAAAAAATTGGTTTACTTATTAATATGCCCCTGTGGACTGAAATATGTAGGTCGAACCACTAGACCCTTACATGTGAGAATTAGAGAACACATCTATAAGATCCAAACAGGATTCGAACAACATAGTGTTTCCTGTCATTTTAAAAAATTCCATCACCAAAAACCAGAAGGCCTAATGTTTATGGGAATAAAGAAACTGAATAAGAATTGGAGAGGAGGTGATTTTATTAAAGAACTTGGAAAGACTGAAATGGAATGGATATATAAACTAAACACATTAATCCCCTACGGTTTGAATGCTGACTTTGAACTTTGCCATTTTCTATAACACTACTTTCCCACTTTGTTGTCTCCAACCACCCTATATCTCTTTTATATTCAGAGTATTTAATTTGTATTTTAGATATCCCTATCCATTTTAGATATTTCCTATATTTTTTTTACCTATGTACAATTATTATGAGTCTATTTATATAATGGTATACTAACTTGTCACCTAAAGAAGATAAATTAGTTAACTGCTTTGTTGCCTTAAATTACTCCATACCTTTACCTTTCTAGAATATTTTTTTTTAATTCTTTATTTTTGGTGCATAGAATGAAAAATACAGACAATCTGGCAATGCCCCAACAGCTGTTGCCAGCAGATGATTTAACATAGATCAGTGTTAGTTAGGCATGAGTAACAATGCACATTTTGTTTGTTAAAGTAGTGTAAAACATTAGATTGCTAGTACAGGCTATACAAAGGAACGTCCAGTATGTATTTCTGTATGCTTAAATATATTTAGCCACCAGGGGGCAGCAGAGCGCTAGGTTCTCCAAATCGGCCGCACATGCTAGCTCAGGCATTGTAACGCTGCATAATTGCTCTCTATGGGGAATCTCAGAAGGAGAGTCAGCTGCAGTGTGCACACAGCGTTTGTTACAGGTAAGGTGCTGCCTCTGTGTTGAGTTGATCAGTGTCCTTGCTGTGTTCAGGTCCCTTGCCAGGGGGGTGTTTAGTCTCTTGTATCTGCTAGTGGCAGCCTCGAGTATATTGAAGAGGGAGCATGTGACCGTCAGGGTTAGAGTCCCGATTAAGTTCCCTCAGATCTGCAGGTGACCATGGTGAGACTTTGACTTAGGTATTGCAGGTGTGTGCCTTCCTTGCATTCTGCTCGTTTCCTCCACAGAGTGTGTCTGTGTGATGCTCATTCTGCCGCTGGTGATTGATGCGGCGGCCATTTTGTTTTTCGCCATGCGGTCCCAAGTTGCTCAGTTTGTCGCTCGGGCTTCATAGGTGGTCGCTGCTTCCCTGGTGGGGTCCGGGATAACCCCCCCAGCCCACAGGGGGGGGTGAAGGGGCCCTCACTAAGTGTGTGGGAGGTCCCGCCGGACTAAGCACGGGAGACCGGACGCATCTCCCGCCAGAGCCTCACGACAGGCCGCAATCCCAGCCATCATCCTCGCCAGCAGGACGGGGGTCAGTATGCACTCTCAAAGTTGTGCTCGGGTCCCCCCTCACTTTCTTGCAGTAGCTGTGCGGCTATTCAGGAGCTATGAGATTGTTTTGAGCTGGTTATTGGGGATTCATTGAGGAGCCAGGGTGCCCCACGTCCAGCCAGCTCGGCGGTCAGGCCCCGCCCCAACCTTTCTAGAATATTAAATATTTTTTTTAATTGAATCAATCACCCAAACAAAAGATGACAGGCCAAGTGATATATGTATTATTTTTAATGAATAAGAACAATTGTTAAATGTCTTTTTTCTTTTTCTGTTCGTCTCTTTTATTTGTAAATGTATGAATTGATATGGAACAAAAATCAGCCAACCGTTCCTTTTCTAAAACAAAATGAAAATAAAAGGGTTAAAATTAAGAAAAAGATAAGACATAAGACGGAACCCTATGAACAAATAGAGGTATAAATTCTGCAATTTACAGAAATAAAAAGGTATAAATCCTGCAGTTTACAAAAATCGAAAAATTACCTTTAGATATGTAATCCATATGGAATACAAAAAACGGAATAAATAGAAACTAAAAGCAATTTAATGTGTATTACTCCTAAAAAGATATAGCTACAATTTTTCTATACACTGCAAAAAAAATCCCTGCTAACTTATTGCTATACGTTATTTTACTGAATGTAACACCAAAGCAAGTAATGACAGGCAGAGTATGATATACACATAAATGATCTTTAATGAACAGGAACAAATGTTAAACACCTTCTTCCCTTTTTTTTTTGTTTGTTTGTTTCTTCTACTTATGCATATATGAACTAACATGGACTGTGGCAAAAAAATGGGTTAATATTACCCGATATGGATTTGAATTATCCTGTGAGAATGAACTCTCTAACAGGCACAACATCAGAAATACACAGAATTGGATTCGGGAAATCAAGAGACCTTTGAATATTTACAACAGAACACAGCATGAAACGAATACAGCTGATACAATTCCAGAGAGGAAAAGTACTGTCCGTCTTTAACAGTGAGGCGAGAGGGAGGCATGGACCGCACACACTCTACCTGTGGGTGGTAACAATGTGTGCGGTACACCTGCTTTGACCCTTCACCCACTGTTTTTAGCGGCATTTAAGAAGGATAAGGAACCAAGGGACTTTGAAATCATTTTCTCCTGTTGAAGAAGCCACAGTGAAGTGGTGAAACGCGTTCCGGTTTTAGAGGAAACCTGCACAACACTGTGGAATTGAGTCATTAATACTGACTCCAGATATTGTAAGTACTAACTTGGGAATCTGCTTTATATATTAAGAACAGTATCAGCAATATTGCGCAATCGTTTGTGCTTCCATTCCCCCCTGCAGGACAAGAAATTTTGTTCTGATAATAGGGGTGGGTCGTCTTAACGGACCCAGAAGTGATACACACCAGAGCTGGGTCTATAGCTCTCTGTTTGTGAGTTTAAATATTATTGTATTAATCTCTGTAAAATTATATACAGTCTATACTATGTCAGATTATCTTTTATAGATATCAACGCATTTTTTTCTGGCATTCAAGGGAACACCCCTCAATTTCCCAAAGGTGAATAATTATACAATCTCCATAATACATAAGCGCTTCATTCTTTTTACTGTACAATTTTTCGTTTGTGATTTTAGGTATCGCATGAATACATAGCAGCTGGTTTTTAAATATCTATATGTATTGACAAATTAGAGAAGTGGTAAATAAGCACTGGTCCTTATCCAATTTCTTGTTTTGCTTTGTATCAAAATAGGAAGTGATTACTGCCTCTAGTGTGGTTCGGAATTCTGGGTTGTTTAGCTGGTGTTCTCCAAGGCGCCATGGGGCCCTGCCCTTGTGTGGGAATGTGTCTCGAAGATTAAGGGTTACCGGGGCATGGTCTGTCCGCAGTATGTCGCTTATGTGGCAGTCTATTATTAGGGAAAGAAAGTTGCTGGCAAGGAATATGTAGTCTCTCCTCGGATATGTTTTATTTACTTGCGAGAAAGAGGTGTATTCTTGGTTATTCGGGTATCTGGTCCGCCAGGCTTCATATATGTCATAATTAAGAAGCAATTTAGCAAGCGCTTTACACTGTGGAAGTAGGGTCATATGTCTCAGGGTTTTGGGAGGGACAGTCATGTCAAAGTGTGGGTGCAATACATAGTTTAAATAGTATTAAGTATGGTAGTTGTGGATTTTGGAAAGTACCTTGTGCAGGAAATTTCTTTGATTACTGTTTGTGCCATAGATAGTGTTCAATGTGTAGGTCATGCTGTTTATGATACAGTGTAGAATTATGCATCTACCTTGGGCATCTTTTTTGAGCTGTAGTAATTCAAAAGTTAAAGAGTTATGTAAGAGTATAGAAATGCCCCTAGATTTAGAGGTGTGGGTGGAGTGATATTGATTTAGGAACTCACGTTGTGCAAATTTCAGCACTTTAGTATGGACAAAATGGGTTTCCTGGATGCACAGGATGTCTATTTGTCCCATTTTCACCTCATCTAGGAGAACACGCCGTTTATGCTGCATTTTCAACCCGTGTGCATTAATAGTGTGTATTTTCAACATTTGTGGGTGATAGAGGATGTTGATGAGAATTAAGAACGCAGCATATGGTGGGAGTGGTTAACTGACACTTGAAGTTTGAAGTAGGGGAGAAAACTTGGAGAAGGGAAGGGGTGTATGAGGGTGGGCAAACCCCCCAGCCCGCACTTGTAGGAGGAGGTGGAGGGCCAAGATGCCCACCCCTGACCACATCTCCCTGTGGAACCATAGCACTCAGAAAGAAAGTACCTGCAGCTATGTGTCCTCGTCCCAGCTCAGGATTATAGCAGCACATGTCACACATGCAGTATCATACATTTTCATAAACCAGTGTCCCACTATACAAGACCGCAACACTGTGTGTCTCCTCTCATGCAGTGTGCTGACAATCATGCATTGCAGTTGAATCGTATTAGGAGAAATTAGGATATCGTATTACAGGTGCCAAACCTGCATGTGGGCATGCATCCAGTATGCGGCATCTCAGTGTACAGGGAGTCCATCCTCAGTGCCCCCTCATGCCTCAATCATAATGGTGGCCCCTAGGGGGAGCCTGCCAGAACCTAGGTCACATCAGCTCCACCCACCCCCACAATGGGACGGGAGGGCCAAGGTGCCCCCCCAGCCCGAGCCCCCCAGAGAACCAAACACTGAGGCATCAGCATGCGAGCCCACACATTCCCAACATTAAAGAATGGTCATAGAAGTGTATTTGGTAATGTTCAGGCCGCATAAGGCAAGGCCTGCGTATGGACAACTTAGAAACTGCAATAGATCTTAGAGTGTCGTGTATGTCGGCATATCAGCGTGCCCACGTCCGCGCCACATCCCGGTTTCCTTGCCTAGGGATGTGCTTCTAAGCAGGGCCGGTGCAAACATTTTTGCTGCACTAGGCAAAAGTAAAATGTGCCGCCCCTCCCCCTATTGACATCACAATGCCCCACCCATATGATCTGCCATGTTAACTAACACCAGTGCTGCAGTGCCGCCGTGTTTACATTAAAAGGCCTGCAGGGACAGGTTATAGACACCAGAACCACTACATTAAGCTGAAGTGGTTCTGGGGACTATAGTGTTTCTTTAATGTGAGGTAAATTAGAGATTAGTGCCACGAATAATATACTAGATTGCCTACTTACAACCAGATGAGGATGATGATGGGCTCTAGCTGCAGTCTGGCTCCACTGGTCTGGTGTAGAACAGGCTCTCTGGAGGCTGTTTGTAACTGTGGTCACAAAAATCAATGTTCTGGGAGAACGGGAAGCAGCACAATTTTTTTAACGCCCTTTACACAGCTCAAGGTCTGAGTCCCAGGGTCCACCTTCATGTTCCACCAATGAGTTTGTTCACAGGAGGTGGAGTAGGGGATGTCCTGATATGTGTGTAAGGAATGCATTGTGTGAATCTGTGTTTGTATGTGTAAGGGCTGCAAGGTGTGTTTCTGTGTATGTACGGGATGCAGTGTGTGCATCTGTAAGGGGTGCATTGAGTGTGTGTAAGGGGTGCATTGAGTGTGTGTAAGGAATGCATTGTGTGTAAGGGTTGCATTGCTTGTATGTGTGTGTAATGCATTGTGTGTTTTTCTGTGTGCAAGGGGTACATTGTGTGTCTGTGATGGATGTCAATCTCTCCCCCCTCCCTTGTCACTCTCTTCTACCCCTCTCCCTCCCTTGTCACTCTCTTCTCCCCTGCTTGTCCCTCTCTTCTCCCCCCTCCCTTGTCACTCTCGTCTCCCCCGTTGTCACTCTCTTCTCCCCTCCCCACTCTCATTCCCCCTCCCAACCCCGTCAATTCCCCTCCCTGTCAATTTCTTCCCCCCACCCTGTCAATTTCTTTCCCCTTCCTTTCAATTTATTCCCCCCACTCTCCCTTTCAATTTATCCCCACCCCCTGTCCATTTATTCCCACCCCCCTCCCTGTTCATTTATCCCCTCCTCCCTGTCCATTTATTCCCCCCTCCCTGCCAATTCTTCCCACCCTCCCTGTCCATTTATCCCCCCTCCCTGTCCATTTATCCCCTCCTCCCTGTCCATTTATCCCCCCTCCCTGTCTATGTATTCCCCCCGTCCATGTATTCCCCCCTCCTTGTCCATTTATCCCCCCTGTTCATTTATCCCCCCTCCCTGTCCATTTATCCCCCCTGTCCATTTAACCCCCTGTCCATTTATCCCCCCTCCCTGTCCATTTATTCCCACCCCCTCCCTGTCCATTTATTTCCCCCCCTGTCCATTTATCCCCCCTCCCTGTCCATTTATTCCCACCCCCTCCCTGTCCATTTATTCCCACCCCCTCCCTGTCCATTTATTTCCCCCCCTGTCCATTTATCCCCCCCTCCCTGTCCATTTACCCCATCCCTGTCCATTTATCCCCCCATCCATTTACCCCCCTCCCTGTCCATTTATTCCCCCCCTGTCCATTTACCCCCCTCCCTGTCCATTTACCCCCCTCCCTGTCCATTTATCCCCCCCTCCCTGCCCATTTATCCCCCCGTCCATTTATCCCCCCTCCCTGTCCATTTATTCCCCCCTCCCTGTCCATTTACCCCCCTGTCCATTTACCCCCCCCCTGTCCATTTATCCCCCTCCCTGTCCCTTTAACCCCCCTGTCCATTTATTCCCACCCCCTCCCTGTCCATTTATTCCCACCCCCTCCCTGTCCATTTATTCCCACCCCCTCCCTTTCCATTTATTCCCAACCCCCTCCCTTTCCATTTATTCCAACCCCCTCCCTTTCCATTTATTCCCACCCCCTCCCTTTCCATTTATTCCCAACCCCCTCCCTTTCCATTTATTCCCAACCCCCTCCCTTTCCATTTATTCCCACCCCCTCCCTTTCAATTTATTCCCACCCCCTCCCTTTCAATTTATTCCCACCCCCCCTTTCAATTTATTCCCACCCCCCTCCCTTTCAATTTATTCCCACCCCCCTCCCTTTCAATTTATTCCCACCCCCCTCCCTTTCAATTTATCTCTCCCCCTCCCCTACCTCTGTTGTAGCGTGGCCGAGCTCTGTATGATCCGCGGGTACAGGGAGATTTTGTTTCCTGTACCCGGCCGGACTAAAAGGAAGTGAACACTCAGTGTGCACTTCCTGTTAGTCCGGTCGGGTACAGGAGACAGATGCTCCCTGTACCACCGGACCATACAGCGCCCGGCCACGCTACAGTGAGGGAGTGACAGGAGGGAGCGCTTTTACATTTATTCCCACCCCCCTCCCTTTCAATTTATTCCCACCCCCTCCCTTTCAATTTATTTCCCCCCCTTTCAATTTATTCCCACCCCCCTCCCTTTCAATTTATCTCCCCCCCTCCCCTACCTCTGTTGTAGCGTGGCCGAGCTCTGTATGATCCGCGGGTACAGGGAGATTTTGTTTCCTGTACCCGGCCGGACTAAAAGGAAGTGAACACTCAGTGTGCACTTCCTGTTAGTCCGGTCGGGTACAGGAGACAGATGCTCCCTGTACCACCGGACCATACAGCGCTCGGCCACGCTACAGTGAGGGAGTGACAGGAGGGAGCGCTGAGCGTTTCCCTCCTGTTAGTCCCTCTCCTCATGCTGCGCATGGGCGGTGCACCATCATGGACGCACCAGCCCGGGCAGAGCTGCAGCTGCCTGAGGCTCTCTGCAGAGCGCTCGGGCGGCTGCAGCAAGAGGGGGGCCGGCGCTCCTGGTGCGCCTCTTCCCAAGGGGCGCCCTAGGTGGCTGCCTAGTCCACCTTACAGGTAGCACCGGCCCTGCTTCTAAGGGCACGCTATTTTCACATTAAAGAGCACATCCTAAGAGCCAGCCAGAACAAAACGAAGCCGCCGGATGACTACCCACAGGTAAAAATCTTTGCTGATCTGTCAGCTGCAATGCTATGCAGAAGAAAGGAATTTGCCCAGTCTACCAACAACATGTCGGCTGGGATTTCGGGAGCATAAGCGTGCAGTAAGCCTCTGACATATGCAGGTAGATCTGCTGGTGTTACAGATTATGGCACGCCCTCAAACTGAGATTGTTGCGCCGTGCTCTATCTTCCTGGTCAAACAGTTTTCATTTCCAGATCATTGTGTGCTGATGTAAATTCGTCCATTTTGGATTCCACATGTGCTGTGTGGCAGCCTTGTTCTTGGACGTCCTTGCGCAGGGAGTCCATAGAGTGTTTCGAGGCTATAATCAGCTTCCTTATATGAGGGTGTAGGTGAGAAATCGCTGTCGTCCGCGCCATCTTGGGTAGGCGCATGTAGGCCCAAAGCAACCGGCTCCACCTTTTGGTTGAAAAAAATATATTTTTCTCCCTTAGAGGCATTCTTCTTGGCTTTGTGCTGTGATATTTGTGATTTGAGCCAATTTCCAGATTTCTGTTTGCTTGGATTATAATGAATTTGGAGCTCGGGTACCGGAGCTAGGGCTTATACATCCATCCTGTCCGGCTGTTGGCCACGCCCCCCTCAGATAGAATAATTAACAATTAGTTTGATTTTTGGAAGGTATGTGATACTGACAAATATTTAATGATACATTCTCTAACATCCAGATATAGGATTGGGATAAAAGGAGGGAAAAACACCTTCCTGAATCAGATGGAAATGTGAGACAACTTCAGGTAAAAAACTCATGTTTTGGTCTCAAGACCACCCTCCTGTGTTATAGCCTAGTATATGCTTCATCACATGAAAAGACTTGGATCTCGGACATCCATCTTATATATTAACATAGTTGGGCTCAGCTCAAGCTTGAAAAAGGACTTTTCTGGTCAAAACGTTGTATATGGATTTGAGGAGGTCAAATACGTAAATAAAAAAATCTTGTTATTAAAATGAGATACAAGAAGTATTGCGTAAGACTGACAAGACCAAGGTCTGTTCATTCAGAGTATTTATACATAGTCCTTTCCCAAGTATCTCTTGGATAAATTTCAGAATATGAGAATGAGAAGTATGAAAGAAATCCACCTCCTTTTTGCTTGTCCGGAATTTGAAATTCTCCCAAATCCAATGATAGCAATCCAAAGTGGATTTTCCCTGTATTTCAGGAGAGTATTGGTAACTAGCTTCCGACATACCTAATTGTAGGAGTCCCTCCTTTTCAAGATCCAAGCCTCCAAGTTCAGCTGTTGTAGGTTGGGATAAACTGCAGGACTTTGTCCCTTCTCTTTGGAAGCAGCCAGGGTTCCTCCAAGCACATTCTGCTCAGGAATAGACACCAAGGTCTCCTCGGCCATACAGCAATAATCAATATCACTTTCTTCCCTTCTGACCATAATTTTTTCAATAGTCTGTGAATCATCGACAGGGTAGGGAACACATACCCCAGATCTATCTTCCATGATTGTGAAATACATCTTGACCTATTGAATAGTGATCCCAATGAAGAGAAAAGAAACTTGGAACCTAGGCATTGCTGGCAGATTCCATCAGATTGATCTAGGGAGTGCCCCACCTTACACATATAGTTCTGAATACTTCTGGATGAAGTTTCTATTCGCCTCTCTGACCTGCTCGGGAAATCTACCAGGACATTTTCTGTTTCCAGAAGACCCTGAAAATGGCACTGTGCAAAGTCCATAAGGGGAAACAATTGTCTCAAAAGAAGCTTGCTGTGTGTACCGCCTTGATGGTTTACATATGATGCTACAGCTCTGCTATCTCAGAACCCATGAGTCTACAATATAGGGTAGGAATTCCTAAAGCGCTTTTGATATAGCCCTTAGTTATCTCAGGTTGGAATGTAACCTTATCTCTTTGAATGACCATATACTCTGTCTGCACATTGTACTGTAGTGGGCTCCCCAACCATATAGACTTGTATTTGTGGTTATAGCGCGCCAATATGGTTCTTCTAATGGAAAGATTCTTCCTTCTTGTCCACCAATCTAGGTGTATTTTTATAGATGGTGTGATTAAAATTAGCTCTTCCCAATTGGATCTTGTCTTGTTCAACTGTCTTTAGAATTCCATTTCGATAGGATGAGTTTTCCACTTGGCCCATTTCACAAGACCTATTTTAGAAGTCAACAAGCCTAAAAGACTCATGACCTTTCTATTTGTGATGAAAGCTTATTGTACGTGTCGAGTCTTTTCTTGTATTTTCATAATTATTTCTGGAAACAGGTATATTTTTGAAGAAGTAAAATCTATTAATGCTCCCAGAACAACAATCTTCTGTGGAAGGATTAACTAACTTTTCTCTAAATTTGACTGTGGAGTAATACCTTTTGATGAGATGAGGCTGCTATGAGAATATCGTCTAGATAATGGAATTTCTTGACCTTCTTTATTTGCAGAGCTGCCACCAACCAGGAACTGCACTCTTCCAAATCCATACGTTTAGATGCAACTGAATCAGAGACCAGCACCAAGCATCTATGTGCAATCAGTAGTCAAAAGGTGCAGGCACTCCAAGGTATAAATAAGCAAATTTATTGGACCTAAGTGTCCAGCAACGACCAGAAAGGGTATTTTTCAAGCTTGAAAAAAGACTTTTCTGGTCAAAACGTTGTATATGGATTCCATCTTGAATCGTCCTTCATTTAGCATGGAGTTTAAATTATTCAAGCCAGTTTCAGTCTCCATCTTTGTTAAGGTTTGGGAGCCAAAATACTGTGGAATATTGGCCCCTTGAATCTTTCTTCCTGAAAAACTTCTTCCCATTGGTCTAGGATTTTTTGTATACAATTCCTCATCGCCTTTTCTTTTATGTCTTTTGCAACTCGAGATCTTCTGACCCTCTTATTTTTTGCATGAGGTCTTTAATTCTATTTTGTATCCTTCTCTGATTATTGATAGTACCCATGTGTCTTTCACAGAGCTGCGGAATGGATCCCATTGCATATGTGCATCCCAGCGATCACGTCATTTCCGGAGTGACCATGTGTGCCGATGCTACTGCTCAATTTTGGGAGACTGGGTAATAAAGAAGATGCAGTAGCGGTTGGCACTAGAACCTGCCTGAAATTATGTGTGCAGCAAACTATCCAAAGGGGAAAACCCCTGCACGTTATATTTCTTTGCCATATCGGACACTTGCATTACACAGGTAATGGAGACGCAACGGATTGGTAGGGCAAAAATAACATTGCTACTGTTCACTTAAGCACAAGGACGTCAGGATCTAAATTCAAATGTAGCACATACATCAAATATGGAATTCTATGTGCCTAGAACTGACAAAGTATATAAATGCAATAAACAGAAATAGGAAAAAAGAACCATGTCCAATCCACAAGAATTACTTAGCTTCTCCAAAATACTATTGCCTAATTGGGTACCCTACCGAACTTGAGGGATGCGTAAAGTGGAAATGTTTAAGTCCCAGGCCTTAAAGAACTCCATGCAGATAAAATAGATTTCACACATAGTAGTTCAGATCATAAGCGGAACCTAACTCAATTAGTTCTGCCACGTTAGTTCCTCAGATGAAAAGAGGATGTACTTTGTTTTGTATACCCATGGTAAACATGGGAATAAGCCAAAAATAAAAATAAAAATTAGGAACATAAATTCCTGTTTGTCTGACTGAGGACAGACAAAAAGACTTGGGTATGCAGGGAAGTGGGACCCTTTATACCTACAGTCTCATTGATTAATTGCTTAATTGTTTCCTGTACTGATCCAGCTTGGGGGTGGAGCTACCCATAAGTGATGCTGCCATGATTAGCCAGTAAAAAACTTTTTTTATATATATATATGATACCAGTAAACCTCTGTTTTAGTGTTTTTTTGGGGGGGAAAGAAGCCTGGTATAAAATCTTTTAATACTAGTTACCATTTTTTATTACAATTTATATAATTTTTGTGTGAAGCTTCAGCATATCAGTTGTTAGAAATGATATATATGTTAATTGCATACAATCTTTATTGACAGAAAATGTCCAAACTGAAATAGACAATGTGATTGGATCTTCTCAGCCTTAAATAGAACACAGAAAAGAAATGCCATATACAGATGCTGTCATTCATGAAATTCAAAGGTTGGGTAACATTGCACCTAACAACCTTCCACATGCAACTACTTGTGATGTCACATTTAGAGGATATTTTATTCCTAAGGTGAGTGAGTACCTTGCAACATATTTATTTTTATATGTTGTGTTTTTGTCATGAACACCTGATTTACTGTGTAGTGGGACACCGCCACTAAGCACCATGCCCACTATATATTTCTATGTTTTGGCCTTGTATTTTGTGTTCCCAATGTTTATTCACATGATTTTCCTTGTGCCCTGTGTTCTCCATGTATCCATATGTATTTGTGATGTATTCCTATATTTTGCCGGCTCCCCCGTTCAGGAGAGCTCATACAAAAGGGTTCTCTGTTCGACTCCCGAACCAGGACCACCCCGACACCTCATTTAGAATGTCTGTTTAGAATGTTCACACCTCGTAACGAGGTGTGAAAACCTCAGACTGCAACTGAACTGGCATACGCACACTGTCTCCGGTCCCAGTGTCGGGGACCATCCTACCCGCTCCCAAACGGAGCTATAATCATTGATTCCCCCCCCCCCCTTCCCGTACCTGGGAGCTATGAAGCTAGGCTTGTAGCTGCTCAGGAGAGCGCTCTCTCCAGTGGATACCTACATGGGGATATCCACCGGAGAGAGGGACGCACACGAGCAGGGTATCTCTGGAGCTGTGAGTCGGTCTCATGGCTGCAGAGTTCCGCTGGCCACATGGAAGTCCGTGCCTGGGTTCACGCCATTCTCCTTGTTGGTTGGCTTGAATGAGCGCTGATTGGTCGCTGTGGGGCGCAGGCGACCAATCAGAGAAGAAGCGCCTGTTCAAACTGGATTTCGCGCCATTTCTCCCAATTGGTTTCTCGGGCTCTGTACATCCGATACCCCCCACTATTTGCAGGGATCCTAGTGGGGACCTGGGGCTATCTAGAGATGTATGTTCCAACCCTGTAACCCCTTCCCTTCCTGGGGCACCAAGACCCAAAGTTTACCCCCCCCCCTATGGAATATATGTTAATGTGTGCCCCAGGCCCCTGTATTCTTGGTGACCAACGTAATCAAAAATCACCCAGATCAGTTCAGGGGATTTGGAATTTTATGGAAGTCCAATTTTGATTGACCGCACACGAGGCTCCTGTCCAGAAACAGGTCCATGAATTTAGGTTGTGCAGTCGGTCTATTTTGACAAGTCTTAAAAACGAATAAATGCACGAACTGCAACCCCTGGCTTATAGTAGCGTTTGTTCCCCTGGTTTGTGGGAACAAAACTACTGAACAGTGCTCTCCTGACCGGTGTTCGGGAAGCCGAGTGTCCGATTTTAGTTCCAGACACTCGACGACCAAGTCTTGCTACCTCCTTTCGTACGAGCAAGATGGCCGTTGTTTTCTACTGCACATGGCATTCAACTATACGAACGGTAGCCACACAGGGAGAGCCCTTAATTGACTGTTCTCTTTGAAGATAATGAGCGAGGGGGGTGGTCGGTGTTTGGCAGTTACAGCTACCGAATGGAAAAAAGTCAAATAACCGAAATAACACTGATTTCTTCATAGATAGCATCTCAATAATGCTTGAAATAAACCTGCTAATATCAGGAGCGAGGGCAAGCTTTGTATCCAATAGAATATCTAGACTCTTAGAGAACTAAGTCCCTTGTCAAATCTGTCTTATGAACTGCAGAATGTTGCTAATGTTCTGGTCTTTAGGAGCAACATCATGAAGGACACCCCAGTCACATAAAATACCCAATCTGATAGTATGATGAGGAAGTAGATCTCTTTCTTGCTCTAAGCAAAGTTTCCATGACTGAGGTAGAAAAAAGCACTGCCTCTCAATATCAATGCCATCAATTTCAGGTATCGGTGTGCAGGACGACATACTGGTCCTTGGTATAATAATAGTTGGTAGACTGAGAGATCCAAAGGAGAGTCCCTGGATAGAATCTGCAGTAGGGGAAATCATGGACATCTGGGCCAATGGGGAATGACAGAAATGATGACCACTTGTTCTTGTTGAATCTTCTTCAATAGAGGAAAATTAGAGATTGGGAGAAACATATACCCCAGACAGAACTTTCACTCGCAAGACAGGGCAGCTCTGCCCTCTGCAAAAGAGTCACAGACTCTTGTTGTTCTGGTGTGTTGCCAACAAGTCTACGTAAGGAAGACCTTAATGCTGGACAATGCTCTGCAGAGGGGAGAGAGTGGTCTGTTGGATCTAACATCACTCTGCTCAGGAAGTCTGCAAGAAGATTTACTTTGTCTGGAAGATACACTGCCTTCAAACATTCCAAGTTCTTTTCTGACAATGTCATGAGAGGAGAAATAACCTTCATCATGCTTTTTGATCCCCCTGATGGTTAAGGTAAGCAACCACCATAGTGTTGTCTACTCTCACTTTGACCCACTGAAGTTTCAGAGAGGGGAACTGGAGAAGAGCTTTAAAAACTGCTTGAATTTCCAGAACATTGGTGGAAAGATGAAGAGGTCTGTAATTCCATAAGCTCTTGATGTGATGAGAACCCAGGCCTCTGTTATTGTTATTCAATTAATTTGTCCCAGAGGAAATTCCCAGCCGCTAAGAAGATTTTTGACCTCAGAGGATATGAGGATCCTTTGGATAAGATCTTCATTTGTGACCTGTGAAAGGACCTCCATTTTATGTATCCATTTTATTGTGCTCATCTTGTAAGCTCTATCTTTATGATAGACTCCCCAGAAAGCTCATGAACTCTCTAGTAGGGACTAACTTTGACCTCTTTCCATGGACAGGGACACAATAGATCTGTTTGTGTTGAAATTCACCCCTAGATAGATCATCAACTGAAATTGGGAAAGCTTTTGTTGCCAACGGTTAACACATTGATGCGGTGTGTTAAACTATTTTGAGGGGACAGCAAATTTACACTGTTATAAAGGCTGTACACTTACTACTTTACATTGTAGCAGAGTATCATTTCTTCAGTGTTGTCACATGAAAACATATAATAAAATAATTGCAAAAATGTGAGAGGTGTAGTCACTTTTGTGAGATACTGTATATAAATGTTGATGTTCCACTTAAAACCTGAGAAAATTCTGCTGAGCAAGGGCAATCGAGACATGAAAGTATCTCAAAGATCTATAGAAATCATAAAGTCCCCTGGAGAGATGGCTTTTATAATGGAACTGATTGATTGCATCTTAAATATTAGTGATAATAGCTTGTTGAGCTCATGGAGATCTAAGATTAACCTCCATTCTCCTGATGCCTTTTGAGCAAGGAAGTCTTGAATAATACCCTAAGCCTCTTTCTCCTGTAGGAACTTGAAAGATTACTCTTTCTTATAGAAGGAAATGTGAAAAGCCTTGATGACTTGATGAATACGAATAGGAAGAAATTTGGGAATGAGCAATGATAGTGAATTCCAGGTAATGGCCATTTTGAAGAAATTTCAAGACCTACTTTTCTGACATGAACTGAGCCCAGACCTTGGAGAAATTGAAAAGTCTGGGTCATATCCCCAAGGACTGGACTGGAGCCCCATCAGAATTGCTTGGCTTGTCTGGATGATCCTACTTTGGCACGATTAGCTTTTGAAGAGGAGAAACCTCAATCATCACATGTCTGCATTCTGAAGAATTATCTACCAGGTCTGTATATCCTGAAATATTTGTCTCCAAAGGGCTGACTCTCTTGAGGAAAGGACGACTTGGGACACCAATCTTGGGGAAGAAAGGCTTTACATATTTTAACTGCTTTCTTTACAATCCTAGGTGTTTTCCAAAGAGCATATCCCCTTGAAATGGAAGGGGGTATAGGTTATTTTTTTTTTTAAGAGGAAATAGCCACCCAATTCCGTAGCCAAAGAGTGCATCTTGATACAACAGAGAGAACCATGCTTCTTGAGACGGACCGAATCAGCATCAAACTGATCAAAGCATCAGATGAGAAATTAATTGCCAACCTGGCTCTACAATACCTAGCTTCTGCTTTAAGACAGACTATACAAAGTCTCCTTCCAGACAACACTGTCATCACAGGCATTATACAAGGGTTTCTTGTCCTTTTTTTTATATGAGGATCTGTGAGCAAAACCGAGAAGCCAAGTGTCAGATAGGAGTTATGTACTCTTATTTAAAATTATTTTATACACATAACCAAAGAAGAAATGGAAGATGATGTGCTAAAAACCTTGTGATTGTGACCTTTCATGAAGAATGGCCAGGGGACTTTATCTTGAAATGGGTAGCTAGAAAATGAAAAGAACATTTCTAGCTCCCATGTCCAGAAAGGAAAATACACACAAAAAATAACAACCACCAGAAAGAAGAATTTAATAATAAAGATCCAACGGCTATATACAATAATCTACCAATTCATACTTAAGAACTTAATTCTAAAAGTTCAAATTATGAAAAGAATCCCTGGAGGAAATATAAGAGTAAAATATTAACAGCAAGAAGGAAGGTTAAATTGAAAGATAAAATAAATCCCTTATATGCAGCCAAAGGACGAATAGACAAAATACTGCCGGAAATTAGAAGACCACTATACATTTAAGGTGCTTGTTGTGCCCATACTGTAAAATTCAAAGCCAAGACAGTTCTTTAAATAACAAATTGAAAGTTGGGAAAACCAGAACAATCCAACCTGTGAACCTCATTCTGGTATGCGTTTCACCACCAGAGCAAGAGCCGAGATAGGCTAGAATTTCTGGAACCATAAATAGGAAAAAACAGAAAAGTGAAGGCACACATGCGTTCCACTGTTGTAACGCCATGGAACAAAGCACAAAAAGGAGGGAAAAGGACAAACACAAATCAAAACAAGAGGAATAAATGGAAAGAAGGCCAGCAGCAGCTCTATAAATGCGTAAACAAAATACACCAAGGTTAAGGAGAATCCTTCTTTTCATGTTACAATGTCAATGGTCATTCTTTTCTCTAGGACAGCCAACATGGATGGGAAAGCAAAGATACCCCAGGACTCCACAATCAGGTTAATGTACCCTGTGCACAAACATATAATAAGTGGAGCTAAAAAGATACCTGCATATAAATGATAGTGATATAGGAAAACATCGTAAAGTAGAAATCTGTAAAAGAGTACAAAGCGGAATAATAGTGCAGATGGTATAAAATTATAAAATAGAAATCTTAATATAAAAGGGTACACTCACAAGGAGAGAGACAATAGGTCACCTGGCTCTAGTGTGTTGCGCCTTTGGATCCTTAGCCCTCTTCCATGTATTTTAAGTCCATGTGTACTTCAGGTAAGGAAAAGCAGGAAACTTGAGGGTAATGTTAAAATCCAATAGATGTATTAGAACAACAAATATAAAATAATATGATCAAATGATCAATAATAAAACCTTTAGTTATAGGTATAACAAGGTCCAAAACGTGTTTCACCTTAAATAGGCTTCTTAGGTTGGTGAATGGTTTGTTATCTAAAAAGTTCACCTAATGAATCCTTCCTGATTGCGTTATTGCCGGCATCCGTGTTTCCGGAAGTTCTTTCCTGTCTTGTGGAACGCACAACCCATAATCAACCCATAATCCCCAGATAAAAAAATAACTACAACAATATACTATTAACCCCTTAAGGATGCAGCTTTAAAAACTGGACTTACCCTTAAGTACACAAGCAATTTTTGCATTTTTTGCTGTTTGTGTTTAACCTCAGATTTAATTTTTCTTATTTATTGCACGAACACATGTTAAATATCCTTTTTTAAAAGACAAAAAGGGCTTTAATCTGATGTGACATATACATATATAAATTCTTATTTAATATAAAAAAAATGCAAAGAAAATGAAAACAATTGTTTTTTTCACAGTTTAGGCAATAATAAAGTGTATATTAAGTGCAGCCTAAGGAAAGTAATTTAAAAAATATTCAATTAGTTGTTCTGATTTTCAGAGTACATAATATGTGTCACGATTCGGGGAACCCAACACGCTAACACACACACAGAAAAGGTGCAGTACCAGACCTTAGAGTGGCCGGGCTAAGCACACACAGAATAGTCAGGAGACAAGCTGAGTAAGGGGAACCAGAAGACAGGATAACGAGAAACAAGCCGAGGTCAAAGGGTAGGAGAAAGTCACAAAGTCAGATTAACAAGCCAGAGAGTACGTAACCAGAAAACACAAGTTCGGTATCAAGCAAGCAAGCAAAGACCACAACAGGGCAGGGAGGAACAGGAAAGGTAAGTATTTAAACCATCAGGTTAACCCTGATTGGATAATTTCCAATCAGAATTAACAATCACACGTGGGAGATATCTAAACCTCCCACTGTGATTGAGGCACTGTGCCTTTAACGCCAGGTCAGGTGACTGACCCCGGCGTGTCATATCTTGGGCGGTCTCCCAGCGTGCAGCGTCATGCATGCTGCCGCTGGGGGACGTGGAGGAAGACGCGGGCGGCATCCGAGGCTGGAGGAATGCCGCTCGCCGAACTCACGTGGAGGAGGGGACCGCGGACGGCTGGAGGGTGAGTACTGCGAGCGGAGTGCAGACATTACCCCCCCCCTCGAAGACCGCCCGGAGGGCGGGAAGCAGAAGGCTTCAAAGGAAACTGGGCATGAAAGGAGCGGACCAAAGAGGGAGCGTGCAGATCAGAGCACGAAACCCAAGATCGCTCCTCGGGGCCGTAGCCCTTCCAATCCACCCGATATTGCAGCCGTCCCCTAGAAACACTAGAGTCGAGAAGGGCAGCCACTTCGTACACGTCACTAGAGACAGTGCGAGGGGAAACTGGCCGTCCGAGGGGACAAGAGAACCGGCTACACAGCAAAGGCTTCAAAAGAGAGACGTGAAACATATTCGGAATATGCATGGAAGGAGGCAGGTCAAGGGAGTAGGGGTTAACCCTACGTAACACCTTGTAGGGACCAAGAAATCTGGGAGCAAATTTCATCGAGGGAAACTTGAGACGGAGGTTCCTGGAGGACAACCATACCCTATCACCCGGAACATAAGAAGGGGCCGCAACCCTATGGCGATCAACAAACTTCTTCTGAGCAGCTGCTGAACGAGACAGCGCAACATGGACCTGATCCCACATCTTCCGCAAAGAGGCGAGGTGCTGGTCCAAGGCGGGCATTCCCTTGTCGGAGAACGCACCAGGAAAGACAGAAGGCCGACACCCATAAGCAACCTCAAAAGGACTTAAGCCAGTAGACGAATGAGACACCGTATTCCTGGCAAATTCAGCCCACGGAAGGAGGCGAGACCAGTCGTCCTGGTGCGCATTAGTGAAGCAGCGCAGATACAATTCCACAGACTGATTAGCACGTTCGGCTGCACCATTAGATTGCGGGTGATAGGAGGAAGTGAACGACAAGGAGACCCCCATCTCAGCACAAAAGCCCCTCCAAAACCGAGAGACAAATTGAGGGCCCCTGTCAGATACGATATCCTGAGGTACACCATGCAAGCGGAACACTTCTTTAGCAATCACCTGAGCTAGCTGAAACGCAGAAGGCAGTTTCTTAAGGTTTTGGTAACCCCCGGATGACCGGCAGTTTTGGCGGTGTGAAATAAAGTTAACAACTTTTTTCTGTCATTTGCTTTGACGTATAGTTTGCCAACCGGCGTCTCAGGGGGTGCTTGGGTTTGGTATGCCTTAATGCTACCAAGGAAAGGAGACGAAACAACCAAACGGGTAGCAGCTATTATCTGAGGTACAATAGGTTCAAGAGTTGGGTTAACATATTCTAATGGTTCATGCTGTCGAGAGATAGCGTCAGCTTTGGCATTACGGCAACCAGGTCCGTAGGTAATGACGTATTGGAAGTGTGAAAGAAATAGAGACCATCTAGCCTGCCGGGCAGATAACCTTCTAGCATCAGCTATATAGGAGAGGTTCTTATGATCTGTTATAACCATTATCTTGTGCCTAGAACCCTCTAATAAGTACCTCCATTCCTTAAAAGCTAACACAATAGCTAATAGTTCCCTGTTCCCAACATCGTAATTCTTTTGTGGATCAGACAACCTTTTAGAAAAATAACAACAGGGATGGAGGGGTTTGTCATACGACAACCTCTGTGACAGTACTGCTCCCACACCCGACTCAGAAGCGTCTACTTCCATAACAAAGGGAAGAGAAGGATTAGGGTGATGCAGCACTGGAGCAGAGGCGAATGCTTTCTTGAGAGTTTCGAAGGCTTTAAGAGCTTCAGGACTCCAAACCCTAGGGTGTAGACCTTTTTTAGTCAGCTTCATTATAGGAGAGATAAGTGGTGAAAAGTTTTTTATAAATTTCCTATAATAGTTGGCAAATCCTATAAATCGCTGGATAGCCTTCAGTCCCTGGGGAAGTGGCCAGGACAGTATGGCTTCCAATTTAGCAGGATCCATACTGAAACCCTGTTCAGTAATTATATATCCTAGGAATTGCACAGAGGTCTGATCAAATAAACATTTTTCTAACTTACAGTAGAGTCCGTTCTGTAATAACCTTTTGAGCACCATCCTAACATGGTTATGGTGTGACTTCAAATCAGGAGAATACACAAGTATGTCGTCAAGGTACACCACGGCACAGACATGCAATAGATCCCTAAGGACATCATTTATAAGGTCCTGAAACACAGCAGGAGCATTACACAGTCCAAAAGGCATGACCAGATATTCGTAATGCCCACTGCACGTATTGAACGCTGTCTTCCACTCGTCATTCTCCTTAGAACCTTTCACACGATCAAACAACTCAGTGATGAGGGGGATAGGGTAGGCATTTTTAATCGTTATATTATTCAGACACCTGTAGTCTATACATGGCCTCAAGTCGCCCTCCTTCTTTGCCACAAAAAAGAAACCAGCACCAGCAGGAGAGGAGGACCTTCTAATAAAACCTTTACTTAAGGATTCCCGTATGTACTCCTCCATGATCTGGTTTTCTTTCTCGGAAAGAGGGTAGACCTTACCCCTAGGAGGCATAGTACCCGGTAACAGGTTTATGGCACAGTCATACTCACGATGTGGAGATAGCTTATCTGCCTCCCTTTTTTCAAAAACCAATGCAAGGTCTGCATATACAGAAGGGACAGAAACAGAAAGTGGTTTAGCCGTGGGCACATTGAGTGAACAAACAGGACGTACATGAGCCATACAGTCTCGTTGACAAGATTCCCCCCAGGAGAGTATATCCAAACAACCCCAATCAAGTACAGGGTTGTGTTTAACTAACCAGGGAAAACCCAGAACGATGGAGGCAGTAGGGGAGTCAATTATTTGGAAGGTTAACCTTTCCTTGTGCAAAGCACCCACAGACATAACGATTTCTTGGGTGTCATGGGTTACCAGAGGTTTCTCAAGCGGTCTACCATCTATGGCCTCAACGGCCAAGGGTGTGGCCTTTTAGATCAAAGTCAAGGTTGCGGTTTTGGCAAAGTTCTCATCCATAAGGTTGTCTGCCGCACCTGAATCGATCAAGGCTTTAGTTGTTATAGTGGTTTTATTGACCAAAAGAGAAACCGTAATAAACGGTCTGGAGATGGACACATGAGGGGACAAAGTCATAACACCCGAGGCCGACCCCTCTCTAGGCTTTAGGTGCTGTAGTTTCCCTGTACCTTAGGGCAGGCATTACAGTGGTGCCCCCTCTTTCCACAATAAAGGCATAACCCCTCCCTTCTACGGTACGCTCTTTCAGCCTCAGTTAACCCCGTAGCACCCAATTGCATGGGTTCTGGGGATGGTGGCCTAGGAGCGGGTAATGCTAGTAATGCAGTACTGGGTAGAGCAGGTAACACCCGTGTATCCAGCCGTCTTTGACTACTCCTCTCTCTAATACGGTTATCAATAAGAATCATATAGTCTATAACATCATCCAGAAGAACAGGCAATTCCCTGGGTGCTATTTCATCCAGTATGTAAACGGCCAAACCCTCCTAAAAGGCTGTTACGAGGGCGTCATTGTTCCAAACCACTTCAGCTGCTAGAGTGCGGAATTCGATAGTGTAATCCACTACAGATCTGTTACCCTGTCGGACCCTAAGCAGAGCTTTGCCAGCAGAAGCAAACCTACCGGGTTGATCAAACGTGCGTTTGAAAGCTGTCAGAAAACCTGCAAAGGACATATGAGACGTGTTCTCCCACATGGCGTTGGCCCATGCTAAAGCTCTCCCTGACAAGTGGTTTATCAAAAAGGCTATTTTAGATCTGTCAGTGGGATAGTAACGTGGATTCATCACCAAATGGTTGTCGATTTGGTTGAGGAAACCACGACACAATGCTGGATCACCGCTGTAGCGCTGTGGCGGCATTAAATGCACTACATGAGCAGGAACGGGTACTGGAGTGGGAATGGGTTCGGGCACAGCAGCAGCAGCCTCATGAACTGCAGGCTGCAAGTGTGCAGTACGAGCCAGTATGGTTTGAAAAGCTTGAGCAAACTGATCCATACGGTGGTCCAAGCCATCCATTCTAGCCCTCTGATTAACTAGGAGCTGCGGTATGTCAGCAGGTTCCATTATGGCCCTGTTGTAATGTCACGATTCGGGGAACCCAACACGCTAACACACACACACACACACACAGAAAAGGTGCAGTACCGGACCTTAGAGTGGCCGGGCTAAGCACACACAGAATAGTCAGGAGACAAGCCGAGTAAGGGGAACCAGAAGACAGGATAACGAGAAACAAGCCGAGGTCAAAAGGTAGGAGAAAGTCACAAAGTCAGATTAACAAGCCAGAGAGTACGTAACCAGAAAACACAAGTTCGGTATCAATACTAGCAAGCAAAGACCACAACAGGGCAGGGAGGAACAGGAAAGGTAAGTATTTAAACCATCAGGTTAATTCTGATTGGATAATTTCCAATCAGAATTAACAATCACACGTGGGAGATATCTAAACCTCCCACTGTGATTGAGGCACTGTGCCTTTAACGCCGGGTCAGGTGACTGACCCCGGCGTGTCATATCTTGGGCTGTCTCCCAGCGTGCAGCTTCATGCATGCTGCCGCTGGGGGACGTGGAGGAAGACGCGGGCGGCATCCGAGGCTGGAGGGATGCCGCTCGCCGAACCCACGTGGAGGAGGGGACCGCGGACGGCTGGAGGGTGAGTACTGCGAGCGGAGTGCAGACATTACCCCCCCCTCGAAGACCGCCCGGAGGGCGGGAAGCAGAGTGCCGCCCGCGGGATCCCGACAATATGTCTAGGATTTCAGCTTATTTTGAAAGTTACAGGTCACAAAATCCAAGGAGTAAAATAAAATTTTAATGTGGAGCTATTTTAGAATTTGGTATGTTTGTCTTGTAAGCTTAATAGCCATCACAGAAAGCAAAATTGCCGCACAAAAGTATATATTTATATAAAGCACACATCACAGGCTATTTACCTAAGGGTATTCTGAATTTTTTTACGTAGCCAATCTCTGCTAAATAGTGTAGTAAAATTGTGGGGTTTTTTTTCAGATTTCTAACATACTCACATAAAACAAGGTTTTTTAATGTGTATTTCATTACCCCATATTGTGTTCAGCCATATCTACTGAGTAAAATGATACCCCTAATCTATGCATTTGCCACTATCCTGTGAAGTTACAGTGCCATAAAAGAGACCTGACCATTTCCGTTTTCACAGTAATAATTTTGATAGATGAATTTGATGGGGGCTAGTCTCATTTTGGGGCATTGTAGCAGTTTGACTGTTGAATTTATACCTCAAGGACCTACCATTTGTGAAAGTATTTTGATAAATGTATTTGATGTGTCTATATCACGTATTAGGGCATTGTAGCAGTTTGACAGTTAAAATTACCCCATAAATGCATGCCATTTGTGAAAGTAGACACCATTGGCTAAGTCATATGGTATATTTTGAGCTTTATTATACGGTTATGTTAGCACCAATTTCTTTAACATTTTATCATATTGTTTTATTTTTGAATTTTTTATACACATGTTGTATTTTAGGGGTTCATTTTGGAAACTTGATATATGCTACTGTAAATGAAATCACTAAATTATTGTCAGCTATATTTCCCGAGTACAAAATGACCCCCTTTGTATACCTTTCTGTGAAAATACAGGGCTAAAATCATACCCGGTCCAGCCCAGTTTTTTTTTTTAAATGGCAAATTGACGATGGGTCTTTCTTTCATTTTGGGGCATTTTAGTCGCTCATATATTTAAATTACCCCACTAATGGGGACTCTCACATAAAATATTATAAGCTTTACTGAAGTGACATTTTGTTACCATTTTGTTTCAAAGCTTGTGTTATTTATTTTTATTTTAACATTTTTATATACACATAGTATTTTTGATGCTTATTTGTTAAATCACGTGTGTCCCACTGTCATAAAATTATCTTAGCTGTACTCAGCAACATCTTCTCAGTACAAATATACCCCATATGTATATCTTTGGAAAGTAGTGATTGTAATCTTAATCCCAATCTAAATCCCTAATCCTCAACAAAGCCCTAATTCTAAACAAATCCTAATTTCAAATCTAACCCTCAATCTAATCATAAACTCTTACCACAATCCTAACCCATAACGTAATCCCATGTGTAACCTTAATTATAACCTTAATCCTAATCTCAATCCTACCTTTAGCAATAGTGTTAAAATGATTCCCCCTGCTGGTGTCAGCAGAGGAATTCCCTTGCTATATTCAGCAAGGGATGCCCGTGCTGACCCTAATCCTAATATGAACCATAATCTGAATCCTAATCTGAAACATAATCCCAATACTACAATTATAAACCTAATCTTAAACATATACTTAATAATAAACCTGATAATAAAGCTAGTACTTATTCTAAACCGAATAATAATACTTTATTGTAATCCTTAATTTAATCTTAATCCCTGCTAATATCAGTACTGATATTAGTAAAGGGATTTTAAACTAAAACAGACAGTGGTGTTTGCTGTCATCTACTGGCTAGTTTTAGTATTGCAGTCTCCTATCTCTTACATTGAAGACATTATGCCCAATGCAATGTGATCTGTGCTTGGCAACTGAAAAAGCCCAGCACTGATCAGAATGGCATTGGGGCATAGAGGGTGACCCTCCAGGGTCTGTTCAGAACCTGGGGGTCTCCCAAGCACCAGATCACTTGAGAGAATGACTGTAGCTGAGCTTGATTGCTCAGCTGCATTGTTCTTTGTGGTTTTAAAGGGCTACATACAGTGCTGACTTTCAGCACTGCATGTAGCTCATCAAAAAGTCTGGGGAGACTAAAAATGGCCCCAGCTGACAGAGGGGACCCCCCGGTTTCTAATGATACTTGGGTTTCCTAGTGTGAGCAGGGATTTAACCCTGCTCACACTGCATTGCTGTCTATGGGGATTTAAATCCCCATTTAAACAGCTGCATGCCGATCTCACTTTGAGCTCTGCATGCAGCTCAGCTGTCTGTCTGGGGCCACTAAAAATGGCCCCAGCTGACAGAGGGGAGCCCCAGGTTTCTAATGATACCTGGGTTTCTTGGTGTGAGCAGGGGTTTAACCCTGCTCACACTGCATTGCTGTCTATGGGGATTTAAATCCCCATTCAAACAGCTGCATGCCGATCTCACTTTGAGCTCTGCATGCAGCTCAGCTGTCTGTCTGGGGCCACTAAAAATGGCCCCAGCTGACAGAGAGGAGCCCCAGGTTTCTAATGATACCTGGGTTTCTTGGTGTGAGCAGGGATTTAACCCTGCTTACACCACAATCTAGATATAGGAAAACGAGGGACTGGCTGCACTCACCTAAACATGCTTAAATGGGGTGCTGCTGGGGGCCAATAAGTACAGTAAAAATAGAAATCCAGCGCACTCCCTTATCTACTAAACAGCTACTTTGGTGCTGACAGATTTGACTAGTTTTATTAAAAACACCTAATCTAGGCAAAAAATAATGGGGGTTTAGTTACACTATATGATCATACATTGCATAAGCCTGCCACAAGCATCAATATACCCCATCTTTGGCAGGTCCTACTCTCACTGCCAACTGTCTACTAAATGAGCTACTCACTTGGGGAAATCCTTCCATCTCGAGTTCTCTGCAGTACAAGGCTTAAATAGGGTCCTGAGATGAGGCACCTGTGACAGGGGGCAGTGCAAAACCAAGGAGCTGGCTACACTCCTAAATATATATGGAAACACAAGGGGCTGGCTGCACTCACCTAAACATGCATAAATGGGTTGCTGCTGGGGGCCAATAAGTACAGTAAAAATAGAAATCCAGCGCACTCACTTATCAACTAAACAGCTACTTTGATGCTGTCAGATTTGACTAGTTTTATTAAAAACACCTAGATATAGGCATTTAAATGCCTATTTAAGCAGATACATGCCTGCGTTGACTTCCAGCACTGCATGTAGCTCATCAAAAAAGCTGGGGTCACTAAAAATGTCCCCAGCTGATAGAAGGGAGCCCCAGGTTTTCATTGATACCTGGAACTCCCTTGTGTGAGCAGGGATTTAACCCTGATCACACCAAATTGTAATAGTGGGGACTTAAATCCCCATTTAAAGGCTTGTTTGCAGCGCTCACTTTGAGCTCTGCAAACAGAGCATCGGTCAGTCTGGGGCCACTAATTCTGGCCCCAGGTGAGAGAGGGGAGCCCCAGGAATCAAATGATACCTGGGGCTCATCGTTACCAGCAAGGTAATAGACCCTGCTGGAAAAATACTGCATGATGGAAAATTTCCATCATGCGTCCTTAAGGGGTTAAAAAACAGGTTAAGTGTGTTGCTTGGTATGTGTAAACATGATATTCCACCCATAATCCCCATATAATCCCCTGTTTAGCAAGTGAATAGTTAAACATTTGCAACTACTTTTTGCAACTTTGTATCAAGCACAACAGCAGCAGTTACCAATATCCTTTGAGTTGTGCCAGACCCGTTACCAGATATGTGTGTGGAAAGGATAGTGACACCTAATGAAAGTACTGAGCATTGCAGCCCATCATCCCATCATCACAATATTCTGTTTAGTATGTCCCGTATGTCCCGTATTGTGGAGACAATCTTTCTGACCAATTACTAAGATTTTTATGGATAATAATGTTCTTACAAATGGAGTCCTCATCAGCTACAAACTAATACCAACGGAAAGTCAATATCAAGTGTTATTTTCATTGCTGACTTAAACTCATAGGCGTATTGATGGGCACCTCAAGATCCAACTATTTCTCCCATCTCATTACTGGCAGGAGTTTCTTTCCATTGGATGTTTCTGATCCTTGTATAGTGAATAAACCATATTGTTTTGAAAAACCTATAGCAGGAGAATATTTTCCTATCTAGAACACTAGTTGGCAGAATAATAGGAATACTCATTCTATGTAATTCTATATTTTATCCCATTACAAAACACATTATTGACTATTTTGACTTTTTTTTTTTAATCTTTAAGAGAACAGAGGTCTTCCCAATTCTGGCATCTGCCCTGCAAGATCAAGCTTATTTTGAGAGACCTGAAAAGTTTTATCCTCAGCATTTTCTTGACTCAAAGGGAAATTTTGTGAAAAATTAAGCATTTATCCCATTTTCAGCTGGTAATACAAACTTGTCGATGTTTTTTCTTAACATACATGTATAAGGTAGGATATATTGACAACTGTTGCAGGCGTACGTTAACATACAATGTTTACTGGGGTAAGTAAAAAAATAAAATCAGCCAATCAGCAAATTTTTACACTATGGGAATCAATGCATACTACTAACATGGTAGATCATATATGTAGCTCAACCCCTTAAGATATAAGTGGACATTTTTATTTTTCTGTTTTTATTTTTCCTCCAGAAATAAGATACTATAGGTTAAAAAAATTCACAGAATCTCAAATAAAGATGCACTAAATTTCTTACTCACTAAATAGTTAATAGTTCCAGTTTTGCAGACTAAAACTGCAATAAAATTCTAAAGTGGTTCTTATATCACCACAAAACATAGTTTCACCCTTTTGTCTATTATGTGATGTTAAAAGGGCACTTTTAGCACCATAAGTACTGCAGCTAACTTGTGGTACAAAACAGTGATAGGTTCTATTCCAAAGGCTTTGTAAAACCATTTTAGAGTGATTTGACTGAAAACAAGCTCTCGCTGATACTCATAACCCGCCTTCTTTCCAGCCACATTAATAATGCAGAACTTACTCTTCAGCATTACCAATATCAATTCCATCCAACCTGCATTGATAGTTAAAGAGCCCTGAAGGCAAGCAATGAATGCAGTTGCATTTTTTGTCAAACCACTCTCAAATTGTTTGACAAAAATTGTGGGATGGATCTGCTTCCAATTTTTCAACAAACTAGGAAAGAACCCCATCTCGCCCGCAGAATAGCAGTCAGATAGTTCATTGGATCAAGAAGCTTTTAAACCACTAATTAAAAATATCTCTGTTTGCTATGTTTTTGCAAGTATTTATCCAATTGCTGTTTAAAAATCTGTATAGACTCTGATAAAATCACCAATGCAAAGCCAGCTTTTAATATATCTTTGTTTTTGCAGGGTTGAGAGTGTTAAAAATATAAAATAAATGTCAAAAAATATCATATTAGTATACTTCAATGAAGCTTTTTTTAAGTATAAAATGGGCTCTACATTTTAAAATGTAAGAAATGCCTCATGATTTAAATATTTAGCCCATTTTATGTATCTGTGGACATTAGTGAACACTGCTGTGGGAAAATGTTATTTTGGTGTTTTTATTAGTTAGAGTCTCAAATGCATTGTATGCCCTAAAACAGATCCAGACAATTAGGGCAATTTAACATGTGTTTACAGACACTAGGTCTGGTGGTGGATACATAAACTTTGTTTAAAGTGTTTATTAACACAGGGAGACAGGGGAGAACTAGCCTTTGGAATAATTAGCTCACCCTAATTTCTATCATAGTTCGTATTTTAATTGTTTTATCTAATTATAAATACATTTCCTTTTGTGTGCTGTGGTCTTTAAGAAAGGCTGGGGGCTACAGAACTAAAGGTGATTCAGCAAGTTGCCAGCAATAAACCTGAGTCTTCTCTCTTTCTGAGGTCTTGGAATCCATGCAAGCTTAAGTCATGCTAAGGAAACATATTCATTGAGGTATATAGCCAGTCTAATAAGCTATTAGTATACTCTGCAAAAGCCGGAACATGCAACCACAGTATATCCTGGGAAGAAGCAGTTAGCAGTGCAGGTTAGGCTAAGGAACTCATGGATCCTAGCAAGCCTGAACTGGTACATCTTTAGTGCCTGAGATGCCAAGGCCATATCGTCACAACTACCATGTCTCATTTATCTCATGATACACCACAATGTGAAAGCCATTCATATGTAATTCATTTTGTTCAGTTGTTCCCCTAAAAATGTGGACATCACAGTTATCCTAATGCAAATACATTTTAATAAAAATGTCATACATATTGAGGTTTCATGACAGAAAGTTAAAAATGTCTAGCACAATATATAGCACAATACTGTAAAATGAATACCATATCTGAGGTAAGTTCCCTACTTATTAAGAGGGGGGTCAGATTTTTTTAAATTAGTTTAGCAAGAAGATCTAAAGATGTAGGACCCAAAGCCATACAATATCATTGTATGTTAAACATTTCATTCTTAGTCTAATCTCTGTTATACAGAAATCAGATTTAATTCTCCAACCGATTTACCTCATGTGACAGGCCCTCTGTCCCTGGATTTTACAGTTTATTGTTATTCCCTTCGCCTATCCGTTCAGCCAAATACGTTTAGTCCCTATACCAGCATTGCCTGTGTTATAATAATATTCCATACTAATTAAGAATGATTGATTGATCACTATAGAGCAAATCAAACTATTATAGATAGTCAAGATGGCGCCGGTTAATAACAACAAAACAGTCATGCATAGCTTCCCAAGATAGTTATGAGAACAGAGCTAGGTTTTTAGATAGTTATGAGAACAGAGCTAGGTTTTTATATAGTTATGAGAACAGAGATTATGAACCGCACAGATCTGGAATGGCGTTGTTGTGGGACTGGGAGTCTGGTCAACTACATGTCCCATCCAACGCTTTTTGCAAGGTTTTTGCTGGGTTGCACTGATAAGAAGATTTGGTGGAAAAGTACAGACTATTCGTCCCATTAATTATTAATAACTTATAAAAAGACGGGAGAATTTGGCACTCATTGGAGTACAACCCACTTGTAATATGGACGCGTATTGCTGGTAAAGCGGATTTCCCAGTAAGAGGGTGTCCTTCAAGATTGATTGCAAGGAGTTCTCTCAGTCGAGTGCAGCAGGGCTCTCTCTTATGGTGATGATTCAAGCTGTTTTTATTTTAAGCTGTTTTTGTTTTTGAGCTGTTCCTTTTAAGCTGAATTTTAAGCTGAATGATTATTAATTAAGTCTTTGTTAGTCAATAAAGTTTGTATTGATTATTTACTAGTACTTGATGTCAGTGTTTTTTCTTTTTCTCAAATACTCAATTCACTCATCAGGAATAGGGTTTTGGTGTTCACCAATATCTTTAAAAACCTTAGGGTAATTGATTATTGACTTACGAAAGGACTACCGGCTGGGTGGTCGGCCGGCTGGGTGGTCGGCTGGGTGGTCGGCATTCGTATGCCCGAACACTTGGCGGCGGCCATCTTGGAATAAGAATGCAGTCGAGTGCATGGAACTAGAATGGGACACTCAATGGCGCGAACACCGCTAAGACTTCCATGTCCACAGATGTTCAGTGTTATACACACAAAAGTAACGGCGTTCGGGACCAACATCTCCCGAACCACCAGGACTATGGTAACGGATGCACGAACAGTTATTTCACTTATAAACAGTAGTTTTGTACTCCGGAAAGAGACTGACCACACAACCTGATTTCATGGAACTATTTTGGGCAGGCGCCTTGTGTGTGGTCGGTCTGAACTATACCCTGGTGGCGTTTCAGCTACATTTGTGGGATCTGAGTGATTTTGACATATGTTGGGCGCTCAGATCCGGGCTATCTGAGGATATAGGACTTCATAAGTGAAGTTTGTATTTTGGGGTATTATGCATTATGCATGTCCTGGACCTGAGAGGTAATGTAATTATGTATCACCAGAAACCCCTTGCACGGGGACATGCAAGAAAAGGCCAGCTGTGGCTCCATTTAGATCAGTCTTACTTCACCTTCAACACAGAGTCTTGTCTCTTATAGGGAACTGATATACAAGCTATACCTGCTTCTCTACTTGGATGACTACCTGGAATGCTGTAACACACCTCACACTTGGGAGAAGGACGTCTCTGGCGGTGGAAACCCCTCTACTCTTCGGGGTGACCGCTACACCTCACCTCAGCAGTTTCTCATCCCTCCTACCTGCACAAACCAGATTACAATATTTTTTTTTGTTTAGGAGGAAGATGGTTATTGGCACAGGGACCCTCTGGACAATTTTAAAGTAAAACTGAGATTTCAGAAAATAAGCCAAATAAGGACATTTACAGACCACATACTGCAGCGTCATTAATTCTTCTCTCAATTGCTGCCTTCCTTTCTGCTCCAAAATAACTTTTAGGCTACTTCTGTTTTTGCCTGCCAACTGTCTTTTTCTACTTGAGTCCTACACCTTCTGCTGATTTTTACAGTACATGCAGGAGGCAGATTCTCACCATCATCAGTCACTACAGACTGGGCAAATTCAATGTGTAATAGACTGCAATGATCATGGTCCTCCTACTCAAGGCAAGTGAATCCAGATGGGGCCAAGGTTCTTGTGGTATGTCTTGTCCCATTGGACATGCAGATTATTTAGGATAACAACTTTTAGTCATAATGTCCTCTTGCCTGGCAAGGCCCCATAATGGAATATGGGCTTTTATCCCCTGATAGCATCTCCGTCTACAGTTATTTATTAAACATTCAAAGATTCTCAGTTAAAGTGTCAGCCCTACAGCTAATGCAATGGTTCAGCAATTTAGATTGGGGTAAACTTTGTCCTGTACTGAAAAAATGGTATAACTGACAAGAGTTAAGAGCTATGCGCCAACCATAATCTGTACAATGTCCTCTATGTGGCATTAACATTCCAAAAAGTACTATGAATAGTGTAACGGACCGTTTCACTTACAAGAGGATAAAACCCAGTTTAGACGATAATCCCCTTTCCAGATGCACAGGCAGCTACTGCAAACACCATTCTCCCGACTGGAGACACACGAACACTGAATCCGAGGAACCTTTTAAATTCTCCCAAGCATATGAATGCTGTAGACCATTGAATAGGAACCATACGAATAGGCTTGTACTCCTAGCAGTCAACTGGAACAGCATGCAATAAATCCTTCCCCCCCAATAATGAGACGACACATCACTTTGAGGGTAAAACAGGAACTCTGGGCTGGGACACCCAGCCTGGCTTTTATTACAAACAGGTACATACAGGACACTCCCAGGGGGAGGATGAAATTAACCAATCACATGGATGTACCTCCCACACATTTCCTCCCCTTAGATTAGCACTTAACATAATTATACCGTACACCCTTTTCCCACATTCCTGGATGTACCCCAAATACATATGCTACACCTCTAAAACAGGGGGCAGTGCAAAACCAAGGAGCTGGCTACACTCCTAAATATATATGGAAACACAAGGGGCTGGCTGCACTCACCTAAACATGCTTAAATGGGTTGCTGCTGGGGGCCAATAAGTACAGTAAAAATAGAAATCCAGCGCACTCACTTATCAACTAAACAGCTACTTTGATGCTGTCAGATTTGACTAGTTTTATTAAAAACACCTAGATATAGGCATTTAAATGCCTATTTAAGCAGATACATGCCTGCGTTGACTTCCAGCACTGCATGTAGCTCATCAAAAAAGCTGGGGTCACTAAAAATGTCCCCAGCTGATAGAAGGGAGCCCCAGGTTTTCATTGATACCTGGAACTCCCTTGTGTGAGCAGGGATTTAACCCTGATCACACCAAATTGTAATAGTGGGGACTTAAATCCCCATTTAAAGGCTTGTTTGCAGCGCTCACTTTGAGCTCTGCAAACAGAGCATCGGTCAGTCTGGGGCCACTAATTCTGGCCCCAGGTGAGAGAGGGGAGCCCCAGGAATCAAATGATACCTGGGGCTCATCGTTACCAGCAAGGTAATAGACCCTGCTGGAAAAATACTGCATGATGGAAAATTTCCATCATGCGTCCTTAAGGGGTTAAAAAACAGATTAAGTGTGTTGCTTGGTATGTGTAAACATGATATTCCACCCATAATCCCCATATAATCCCCTGTTTAGCAAGTGAATAGTTAAACATTTGCAACTACTTTTTGCAACTTTATATCAAGCACAACAGCAGCAGTTACCAATATCCTTTGAGTTGTGCCAGACCCGTTACCAGATATGTGTGTGGAAAGGATAGTGACACCTAATGAAAGTACTGAGCATTGCAGCCCATCATCCCATCATCACAATATTCTGTTTAGTATGTCCCGTATGTCCCGTATTGTGGAGACAATCTTTCTGACCAATTACTAAGATTTTTATGGATAATAATGTTCTTACAAATGGAGTCCTCATCAGCTACAAACTAATACCAACGGAAAGTCAATATCAAGTGTTATTTTCATTGCTGACTTAAACTCATAGGCGTATTGATGGGCACCTCAAGATCCAACTATTTCTCCCATCTCATTACTGGCAGGAGTTTCTTTCCATTGGATGTTTCTGATCCTTGTATAGTGAATAAACCATATTGTTTTGAAAAACCTATAGCAGGAGAATATTTTCCTATCTAGAACACTAGTTGGCAGAATAATAGGAATACTCATTCTATGTAATTCTATATTTTATCCCATTACAAAACACATTATTGACTATTTTGACTTTTTTTTTTTTAATCTTTAAGAGAACAGAGGTCTTCCCAATTCTGGCATCTGCCCTGCAAGATCAAGCTTATTTTGAGAGACCTGAAAAGTTTTATCCTCAGCATTTTCTTGACTCAAAGGGAAATTTTGTGAAAAATTAAGCATTTATCCCATTTTCAGCTGGTAATACAAACTTGTCAATGTTTTTTCTTAACATACATGTATAAGGTAGGATATATTGACAACTGTTGCAGGCGTACGTTAACATACAATGTTTACTGGGGTAAGTAAAAAAATAAAATCAGCCAATCAGCAAATTTTTACACTATGGGAATCAATGCATACTACTAACATGGTAGATCATATATGTAGCTCAACCCCTTAAGATATAAGTGGACATTTTTATTTTTCTGTTTTTATTTTTCCTCCAGAAATAAGATACTATAGGTTAAAAAAATTCACAGAATCTCAAATAAAGATGCACTAAATTTCTTACTCACTAAATAGTTAATAGTTCCAGTTTTGCAGACTAAAACTGCAATAAAATTTTAAAGTGGTTCTTATATCACCACAAAACATAGTTTCACCCTTTTGTCTATTATGTGATGTTAAAAGGGCACTTTTAGCACCATAAGTACTGCAGCTAACTTGTGGTACAAAACAGTGATAGGTTCTATTCCAAAGGCTTTGTAAAACCATTTTAGAGTGATTTGACTGAAAACAAGCTCTCGCTGATACTCATAACCCGCCTTCTTTCCAGCCACATTAATAATGCAGAACTTACTCTTCAGCATTACCAATATCAATTCCATCCAACCTGCATTGATAGTTAAAGAGCCCTGAAGGCAAGCAATGAATGCAGTTGCATTTTTTGTCAAACCACTCTCAAATTGTTTGACAAAAATTGTGGGATGGATCTGCTTCCAATTTTTCAACAAACTAGGAAAGAACCCCATCTCGCCCGCAGAATAGCAGTCAGATAGTTCATTGGATCAAGAAGCTTTTAAACCACTAATTAAAAATATCTCTGTTTGCTATGTTTTTGCAAGTATTTATCCAATTGCTGTTTAAAAATCTGTATAGACTCTGATAAAATCACCAATGCAAAGCCAGCTTTTAATATATCTTTGTTTTTGCAGGGTTGAGAGTGTTAAAAATATAAAATAAATGTCAAAAAATATCATATTAGTATACTTCAATGAAGCTTTTTTTAAGTATAAAATGGGCTCTACATTTTAAAATGTAAGAAATGCCTCATGATTTAAATATTTAGCCCATTTTATGTATCTGTGGACATTAGTGAACACTGCTGTGGGAAAATGTTATTTTGGTGTTTTTATTAGTTAGAGTCTCAAATGCATTGTATGCCCTAAAACAGATCCAGACAATTAGGGCAATTTAACATGTGTTTACAGACACTAGGTCTGGTGGTGGATACATAAACTTTGTTTAAAGTGTTTATTAACACAGGGAGACAGGGGAGAACTAGCCTTTGGAATAATTAGCTCACCCTAATTTCTATCATAGTTCGTATTTTAATTGTTTTATATAATTATAAATACATTTCCTTTTGTGTGCTGTGGTCTTTAAGAAAGGCTGGGGGCTACAGAACTAAAGGTGATTCAGCAAGTTGCCAGCAATAAACCTGAGTCTTCTCTCTTTCTGAGGTCTTGGAATCCATGCAAGCTTAAGTCATGCTAAGGAAACATATTCATTGAGGTATATAGCCAGTCTAATAAGCTATTAGTATACTCTGCAAAAGCCGGAACATGCAACCACAGTATATCCTGGGAAGAAGCAGTTAGCAGTGCAGGTTAGGCTAAGGAACTCATGGATCCTAGCAAGCCTGAACTGGTACATCTTTAGTGCCTGAGATGCCAAGGCCATATCGTCACAACTACCATGTCTCATTTATCTCATGATACACCACAATGTGAAAGCCATTCATATGTAATTCATTTTGTTCAGTTGTTCCCCTAAAAATGTGGACATCACAGTTATCCTAATGCAAATACATTTTAATAAAAATGTCATACATATTGAGGTTTCATGACAGAAAGTTAAAAATGTCTAGCACAATATATAGCACAATACTGTAAAATGAATACCATATCTGAGGTAAGTTCCCTACTCATTAAGAGGGGGGTCAGATTTTTTTAAATTAGTTTAGCAAGAAGATCTAAAGATGTAGGACCCAAAGCCATACAATATCATTGTATGTTAAACATTTCATTCTTAGTCTAATCTCTGTTATACAGAAATCAGATTTAATTCTCCAACCGATTTACCTCATGTGACAGGCCCTCTGTCCCTGGATTTTACAGTTTATTGTTATTCCCTTCGCCTATCCGTTCAGCCAAATACGTTTAGTCCCTATACCAGCATTGCCTGTGTTATAATAATATTCCATACTAATTAAGAATGATTGATTGATCACTATAGAGCAAATCAAACTATTATAGATAGTCAAGATGGCGCCGGTTAATAACAACAAAACAGTCATGCATAGCTTCCCAAGATAGTTATGAGAACAGAGCTAGGTTTTTAGATAGTTATGAGAACAGAGCTAGGTTTTTATATAGTTATGAGAACAGAGATTATGAACCGCACAGATCTGGAATGGCGTTGTTGTGGGACTGGGAGTCTGGTCAACTACATGTCCCATCCAACGCTTTTTGCAAGGTTTTTGCTGGGTTGCACTGATAAGAAGATTTGGTGGAAAAGTACAGACTATTCGTCCCATTAATTATTAATAACTTATAAAAAGACGGGAGAATTTGGCACTCATTGGAGTACAACCCACTTGTAATATGGACGCGTATTGCTGGTAAAGCGGATTTCCCAGTAAGAGGGTGTCCTTCAAGATTGATTGCAAGGAGTTCTCTCAGTCGAGTGCAGCAGGGCTCTCTCTTATGGTGATGATTCAAGCTGTTTTTATTTTAAGCTGTTTTTGTTTTTGAGCTGTTCCTTTTAAGCTGAATTTTAAGCTGAATGATTATTAATTAAGTCTTTGTTAGTCAATAAAGTTTGTATTGATTATTTACTAGTACTTGATGTCAGTGTTTTTTCTTTTTCTCAAATACTCAATTCACTCATCAGGAATAGGGTTTTGGTGTTCACCAATATCTTTAAAAACCTTAGGGTAATTGATTATTGACTTACGAAAGGACTACCGGCTGGGTGGTCGGCCGGCTGGGTGGTCGGCTGGGTGGTCGGCATTCGTATGCTCGAACACTTGGCGGCGGCCATCTTGGAATAAGAATGCAGTCGAGTGCATGGAACTAGAATGGGACACTCAATGGCGCGAACACCGCTAAGACTTCCATGTCCACAGATGTTCAGTGTTATACACACAAAAGTAACGGCGTTCGGGACCAACATCTCCCGAACCACCAGGACTATGGTAACGGATGCACGAACAGTTATTTCACTTATAAACAGTAGTTTGCTACTCCGGAAAGAGACTGACCACACGACCTGATTTCATGGAACTATTTTGGGCAGGCGCCTTGTGTGTGGTCGGTCTGAACTATACCCTGGTGGCGTTTCAGCTACATTTGTGGGATCTGAGTGATTTTGACATATGTTGGGCGCTCAGATCCGGGCTATCTGAGGATATAGGACTTCATAAGTGAAGTTTGTATTTTGGGGTATTATGCATTATGCATGTCCTGGACCTGAGAGGTAATGTAATTATGTATCACCAGAAACCCCTTGCACGGGGACATGCAAGAAAAGGCCAGCTGTGGCTCCATTTAGATCAGTCTTACTTCACCTTCAACACAGAGTCTTGTCTCTTATAGGGAACTGATATACAAGCTATACCTGCTTCTCTACTTGGATGACTACCTGGAATGCTGTAACACACCTCACACTTGGGAGAAGGACGTCTCTGGCGGTGGAAACCCCTCTACTCTTCGGGGTGACCGCTACACCTCACCTCAGCAGTTTCTCATCCCTCCTACCTGCACAAACCAGATTACAATTTTTTTTTTGTTTAGGAGGAAGATGGTTATTGGCACAGGGACCCTCTGGACAATTTTAAAGTAAAACTGAGATTTCAGAAAATAAGCCAAATAAGGACATTTACAGACCACATACTGCAGCGTCATTAATTCTTCTCTCAATTGCTGCCTTCCTTTCTGCTCCAAAATAACTTTTAGGCTACTTCTGTTTTTGCCTGCCAACTGTCTTTTTCTACTTGAGTCCTACACCTTCTGCTGATTTTTACAGTACATGCAGGAGGCAGATTCTCACCATCATCAGTCACTACAGACTGGGCAAATTCAATGTGTAATAGACTGCAATGATCATGGTCCTCCTACTCAAGGCAAGTGAATCCAGATGGGGCCAAGGTTCTTGTGGTATGTCTTGTCCCATTGGACATGCAGATTATTTAGGATAACAACTTTTAGTCATAATGTCCTCTTGCCTGGCAAGGCCCCATAATGGAATATGGGCTTTTATCCCCTGATAGCATCTCCGTCTACAGTTATTTATTAAACATTCAAAGATTCTCAGTTAAAGTGTCAGCCCTACAGCTAATGCAATGGTTCAGCAATTTAGATTGGGGTAAACTTTGTCCTGTACTGAAAAAATGGTATAACTGACAAGAGTTAAGAGCTATGCGCCAACCATAATCTGTACAATGTCCTCTATGTGGCATTAACATTCCAAAAAGTACTATGAATAGTGTAACGGACCGTTTCACTTACAAGAGGATAAAACCCAGTTTAGACGATAATCCCCTTTCCAGATGCACAGGCAGCTACTGCAAACACCATTCTCCCGACTGGAGACACACGAACACTGAATCCGAGGAACCTTTTAAATTCTCCCAAGCATATGAATGCTGTAGACCATTGAATAGGAACCATACGAATAGGCTTGTACTCCTAGCAGTCAACTGGAACAGCATGCAATAAATCCTTCCCCCCCCAATAATGAGACGACACATCACTTTGAGGGTAAAACAGGAACTCTGGACTGGGACACCCAGCCTGGCTTTTATTACAAACAGGTACATACAGGACACTCCCAGGGGGAGGATGAAATTAACTAATCACATGGATGTACCTCCCACACATTTCCTCCCCTTAGATTAGCACTTAACATAATTATACCGTACACCCTTTTCCCACATTCCTGGATGTACCCCAAATACATATGCTACACCTCTAAAACAGGTATCCCCTGATAGCCCTTATTCAGGGGGACAACATATTCAAAAATCAGGTCATTCGGATGAATGGTTCGGGAGATATGAGGTTCCAAAGATTTGACCGACCGCATGGGTAAAGTATCCGAAAACAGTTCCATGCATTTTGGCCCTGCGGTCGGTCACAAACAAGTGAATGAAACAGACTAATTACTGGTGTTATAGAGACTAAGGGTTTCATGAGTTTCTTTCTACCGAACGGCGGGCCGTTCGGTAGTTTCCCCACGAAATCCTGGAAGTCTGGAGGTCTCAGCGGTGTTTGCCTAGTCGAGTGTCCGATTTCAGTTCCAGACACTCGACGGCAAAACACCGCTGTTCGGTAGTTTAAGATGGCCGCCGCCACGTGTTTGTTTCCCGAATGGCGGCCACCCAGAGGACAAAGAATACATTACATGGATTGCCAATTACCTGTTTGCAACATTGTTGCAAACGGTAATTGGAGGCACACTTATTCCTGGGTGGTCTGGTTGTTCGGTAGTTTCACTCAATATACTGAATGGAGTGATTCTACCGAACAGTCAGATGAATACTGCATATCTTTATCCCAGGTTAGCTCAACACATAAATACATACAGGATATTAAGCAGGGTTAAAGTACCATGTTCTACAGTCTTAAAGGTACAGTATCACAAAAGTCCCAATAAGTTCACGGATGGCCCTTAAAGGCCCAGTAGCAGTGATATAAATCATTACATGCCCAAATATAGTGTTTATAGAGCAATATGTCCAGGGCCGTAGTCGCAGGGCAGGAGGCTAGCAGCCAGGCCTCTCCAGTTCACAGTGGCGAAGCTGGTTCCGCCACAAATAGTATAACTATGTCAGTGTTAAACAATTCTTACATTGTTCTTCACGCCTCACTAACGGGTATTCTTTACCTAAATACTTGATTAATCTTGTTTGAAACACATATTTTTCAAAGAAAAAGAATGTCAAAACCTTGTATGGTCCATCTTTAGTCACCAAATCTAACTGCATTTGCGATGTCTTAATTTCTCAATTGTTTTATGGAAAGAGACTGGAGTGGGGCTCTTTTATACTTCCCCCACTCTGACACACTAAGAGACATGCCTGAATGCTGTCCTACCTATTGCGCATATTATCAGCGCCAGTAGATGTATTATTGCAGTGTCCCACACCAAGCCAGGACACCCCTAGTGGTCTGGTATAGTGTAATAATTCTTCCTCACATAGGGATGTCAATATGGGCGCGTAATAAATTGCTGTATTCTGTGCAGTTAGTAGGTCTTAGATGAGGTATCTTGGGAAATGTTGCTTTGTAAAATCTGGGGCTCTCAGGTGAAAAATCACTATATATATTAGTGTATGTAAAAATGAATTATATACTAAATTCCAGCAAATATGAAGAATTTCCACATAAATAACTTAAGGGATAAGCCAAGTACCATAACCACTAAATCATTCATTTTATTTAATGGTCTATCGCCTTACACCCCAACACCACTACTTTTGATATAAAGCTGGAAACCACTGTACACATGTAGGTCTCCCGCTCCCCGTTCCCCCCTAGTGGAATTTTGCTGTATTACTAGCTCTTCCAGGCAACAAGGGCTCTGGTGTATTTAAATTTGTTAAGTTTTATATAAATGTGTGTCTGCTAGTTGTTGTTGTTTTTGTTAATGCCTTTTAAGATATTTTATTCTATTACATCAGACAACATTAGAAAGATTCTCAATGTTATCCATTATGCAGGTCAACAAAGGTCCCCTTTTGCTTTGATTGCCCTCGATGCCGAGAAGGCCTTTAACCCCTTAAGGACACATGACATGTGTGACATGTCATGATTCCCTTTTATTCCAGAAGTTTGGTCCTTAAGGGGTTAAACGGGTGGGGTGAGTATATTTGGAACAAGTTTTGGATTTCTTCGGCATCGGGGCCCCCTCAGATAGAACACTATGGCTTTATATAGGGACCCACAAGCTAGAGTTTCAGGTTTTCTGTTCCAGTCGGACTGGTTCCCAAACCAGAACGGGATCCAACAGGGCTGTCCATTAGCTCCACTTTTATATGTGCTTTCTATAGAACCTCTGACAACAGCTATTAGAATGAACACGGATATTAAAGGTTTAATGGTAAATAAATTAGAGATAAAAATCCCTCTCTACGCTGATGATTAGCTCCTGACTCTTACGGATCCTGAGGGCTCTTTGTTAAAAATGTTTTTACTAGTAGAAGAATTCAGCAAACTTTCTGGCTATAAAGTTAACTAAAAAAAAACCCCACAAATATTAACAATGGGGCTAAATGGACCCAGCTTGGATCTTTTTAAGCAGAAATTCAACCTAAATTGGGACGCAAAGTGTATAAATTATCTAGGTGTTAGGTTATCTTTAGATCTTACATTAATCAATAGACTCAATAATTCTGCATTGGCTACGTAATACAAGAGAAATTTCAAAATCTGGAAAGGCACTGATCTGTCATGGCTAGGTAGAATTGAGGTAACTCCTACACATTACCTAGACTTTTATATCTGTTCAGGAATATACCACTGATGGTGGACTCCCAGTCGATTTGAGGTTTCCAGAGACAATTTTCTGACTACATATGGCAGGGCAGACATCCTAGAATAGCCCTGGAAATACTACAGAGGCCAAAGAAGACGGGTGGGGTATACTTTCCGGATGTTCAAAGATTATATCGAATAAGTACAATGGTTCATTTTGCAGCTACTGATAATTTCTTCACTTTTAGACCAACTTGTCTAGACTTAGAGAGAGTGTGATTAAATAACATAGAACCATTAAAACTTATAAACGTTGATAGTCTGCTTATTAATAACTTAAACCCAAAATTAGATTTCTAAAGTCAAATATTTGAAGAAAGAATTTGGTACAGAAAAATTGTCCCTAGAAGCTCCTATACAATGTTTAAAATATTATCTGGAAAACTTAAATATCCAAGAATGGCATAAAAAAACGGTTTAACCCCTTAAGACCGCAGCCAAATGTACAAGTTGTGATCCAAAAAAAACGTAAACAAAACCTGTCATTTGCGCTACATGTCTGTCCAACCATAATTCACCTCTTTCATATTAAATGCACCCACACTTATTATATATCATTTTATTCAGGGGAAACAGGGCTTTCGTTTAACATCAAATATTTAGGTATTTAGGTATTTTTTTAGTTCTACGTGACATTCTAACTGTGAATGTCATAATACTGTTTGCTTTTACTGCAATACAATACACATATTTGTATTCAGCGATGTCTCACGTGTAAAACAGTACCCCCTATGTACAGGTTTTATGGTGTTTTGGGAAGTTACAGGGTCAAATATAGCGTGTTACATATTTCATTTTTTTTCACATTGAAATTCGCCAGATTGGTTACGTTGCCTTTGAGACCATATGGTAGCCCAGAAATAAGAATTACCCCCATGATGGCATACCATTTGCAAAAGTAGACAACCCAAGGTATTGCAAATGGAGTATGTCCAGTCTTTTTTAGTAGCCATTTGGTCACAAACACTGGCCAAAGTTAGTGTTAATATTTGAAAATGCAAAAAACTAATTTGAACGCAAATTTTGGCTTGTGTTTGTGACTAAGTGGCTACTAAAAAAAAAAAACATACCCTATTTGCAATACCCTGGGTTGTCTACTATTGCAAATGGTATGCCATCATGGGGATAATTTTCATTCCTGGGCTACCGTACGGTCTCAAAGGCAACCTGGCAAATTTTAATGTGAAAAAACTGAAACGCAAACCTTATATTTGACTCTGTAACTTTTGAAAACACCATAAAACCTGTACATGAGGGGTACTGTTATACTCAGGAGACTTCGCTGAACACAAATATTAGTGTTTCAAAACAGTAAAACGTATCACAACAATTATATCGTCAGTGTAAGTGCCATTTGTGTGTGAAAAATGCAAAAAATTTCACTGTCACTGACGATATCGTCGTTGTAATATATTTTACTGTTTTGAAACACTAATATTTGTGTTCAGCGAAGTCTTCCGAGTAAAACAGTACCCCCCATGTACAGGTTTTATGGTGTCTTGGAAAGTTACAGGGTTAAATATAGTGCTAGCAAATTAAATTCCCTATAGTTTCAGCATGGGTTGTCAGGCAGGTCCCGCTAATTGTAATTAACGGTAATAAAATGACCGAATTATGTAAAATTATTACATAAATATATGCGTAGAATTATTATATATATATAGGTGTGTATATATATATATATGTGTGCATATATATGTATATAATTTTTTTTATTATTTTTATTTATATATAGGTATATATTTAGTGATATATACGTATATACTTATGTATATAGATATATATATTATTTCGTTCTACATGTATTTTGATATCAATATATATATATTAATTTTAAAATACAGTTAGAACGAAATTACGCATGTTTATATATTTTTTATCTATTTATTTTGTATTATTTTTTTTATTTTATTTTTTTACGTATTTATATATTTATTTATTTTTTATTATATATAAATATATATATAATAAAAATTATATATATATTTAATCAATATCATTGTACGTGTATTTTGATATTAATATATATATATATAATTATGTATATATTAATATTAAAATACATGTAGACAGTGTATGTATATTTATGTGTATATGTGTATATGTGTATATATACTTAGATCATATATATAATAAATATATATATGATCTAAGTATATATAATCTTATTTTTACACTGTTTTATCTGATTTTATTTGAATTTCAGACAGCAGGGGGAGTACCTGTCATTACAGGCACTCCCCCTGCTGGCACTGCCTTGGACGGCTATGCCGTCCATGTGATCGCGGGGTCCTCGCAAGGACCTCGCAATCACATGGCCCTGGGGGGTCGAAGAGGACGGAGGGGGACTCCCTGGGCTCCCAGGTAAGTCCCCCATACCGCGATCGCCGGCGTGGGATTGCCGGCGACCGGGTAAGTACATAAGATCACAGGACGTTCTATGCCGCCCTGCGGATTTTAGAGCCATCTAAATAAGGACGGCATAGAACGTCCTGCGGTCTTAAGGGGTTAAAAGTCCTTCCAGAACTAACAGATGGAGAGACAATTTCCCTGTTCCCTCTATTACAGTCTAAATACAACCTCCCTCATAGGGAGATATTCAATTATTTGAGAATTAAATCCTTCTTAACTGGTAAAGTAAGTCTTGGCAAGACCAACTCCGATAGACCAGTTTCTGGCTCAGCAACAAAATGTTCTCTAGGTTCACTAGATTTATTAATAGTCAGCAACATAAAGATAAAGCCCCAGAAATAATTAATTGGGAACTAGAACTTAATTTTGTTTGTACTTGGAAAGATTGGTTACAGGGCTTTGATATCGTAAAAAGAATCATACACTGTGTAACCATATTAGAAGTATATTATAAGCTTATTTACTGTTGGTACTTGGCCCCATCTCGTCTTTCACGAATGGATCTCCATGTATCTCCTGATTGCTGGCGCTGCGGCAAAGCTTTGGGTATATTTGCTCATATTTGGTGGCAGTGCGTGGAGCTGTCCACAACAAAAGAGACTCTTTCTAGATTGTTAAATTATACTTTTAACAGGGAAGTCAGATTATCAGCACACATGTTTTTATTCCATATCGGCTTTCCTCCTGACAATAATAATGCAAAAACCCTTCTGAACCATGTTTTTATGGCTACGAAGTTAATAATTGCCAGAAACTGGAGGAAAATTGGCCCCCTGATTTGGTCTGAAATAAGTCTTAAGGTTAACTTCAACTATAGAATGGAAAAAGGGTTTCTACTGGTAGAATGTCTACTGACAAATTCGAAGAGGAGTGGTTACCCTGGAATAAATGTATTACAATTAATGGTCATTAGAGGCAGCCCTCTAATATGTTAGGTGCGATTGAAGTGTGTCTGTAGGTTACTAGTTGTACAACATAGGTGTGATGCTGTTTGATCAGGCTAGAGGATTATATTCATTCTTGCTATCAGAAAGATACATATTTTGCTTTGGTATCCAATTATTACCTATCCCAACTATGGACCTTGCTTGTTTGTAAATAATTTAATATTCATTGTTTCTAGTTTATTGACATTGATTATTGTATATACAACAGTATTATAACAGAGTGTAAAGATGCAATTTGTGGAAAAAAAAAGATATATTTAACACAAAATATATTTTATTCTCCTATATTCTATTTAAATGTTCACATTTAATTTGATGTGTGTATATTTATAATTCCGCATCCACTGCTATCTTAAATGAACTTTAACTTTAATGAATAAATAGTCAAGTAAACCATGTTTAATTACAAGGTGAGTCAAGTGAGTTTGCATGCAGAACAGGTCTTTATCCTTTCTACGGTGTTTGCTTTGTGTTGCTTCAACACTGGTAGTGTTCCAAGAAAATAATGTGTAACATTATATGACAGGGAATGATTACTCAGCAATTAAGAAGTGAATATTCCTCTTACATGCTAGGTGTAGGAAAGAGCTAGTAGCTGACATAATGTTCAAAGGAGGTGAACTGAATTTAATGATTAGATTATGTCTAGTAGTAATATTGATAATCTTATTATTTACAGAGTAGTAGAATAGACTTCCATGAAAGTATTAAAGAATTACACAATGAAAAATAAACAATATTGAAATAGGAAATAAATGAGTCTCCCCATGAGCAAAGTAGGTTGGTCTTACACTAAAGTCTTACTTTTTAAGAAATTTATTAGGTAGGTTTGACCAGAACAAAAAACATCTGTTTTGAGCAAGTTCTAGTTGACTGCTTCAATAATACACCACTGCACTATTTGCCAATAACTAGCCTTGGAGATTATTTTTATTTTGAACTGCAATTTATCCAAATTTGGGCAGATTGGATGATCGTTTGAATTCTCAAACTCTGAGGTGAAATATTGTTGAATCACAGACCAAACAAAATGTGCAGTGGACGAGCATCGTTGTTTTGATTTGTGACTAAGATTTTTTTTGTGGTTGTACTAAAAAACGATAGAAGTAGCAAAAAAAATAATATATATCTATTATGTATACATTTTACAGTACACTCATTGGCCCGTTTTTTTGGTCTTTTGGTTAATCTTTATTTGTTTTACTAAATATTGTTTTCTCAGTGAAATTCAGATGATCTGAACTGTTATGTAGCCTAACTTCTACTGCCCCAGTTTTGTTTTTTTGTTTTTTTATCAAGGTGGTTTGACAGAAATTATTTTTTTGCAGTGCACAAATCTACCAATAACATAGAAAGTAGGAAAATTAAAAATGTAAGACAACTTAAAAGGAAATACAATAACAATCTCTGAGTCAATACATATATAAATATCAGCATCACAAAATATGCATACAGGGATAATTGTTTTTATAAAATATGTCACATAACAGTACAGAGACTAATGTATAGACATACAGGATGAGACATGTCATAACTAGACAATATAAATCTATTGTAAATGATGTCATTAAGACAATCCGTTATATACACAAATACATTTAAAAAAAAACAGAACATAAAATAAAGATAACTATGAAATTAAAAATGGGGCCCCATATAAAAAGAATATAAATAAAAAGAGAGAACAAATGGAAAAAAACAAATAAAAATGAATGTAAATAGAAATAGAAAAAAAAATAGAATACTAAGTATATGAACATCGATGGCATGATACTGTGAGACCAGGGATAGATTACTGGTCGCCGAACACAGATAGAAGAGTTCTGTAGAGAAACCCATTGTCCCCACAGGATTCATCGATGTGTGAACTAGCACCATATAAATATAAATAAAATAAGTAATAAAAAAAATGTCACCCGGGAAGGTTCTAGACCAACTCAGGGTCCATGGATGAAGGGACAAGAAGTAAATGAATGAACATGAAAAATCTAGTTTAAAAAGCCGTGTGTCAAATTGGTGTCTCCATTCTAAACTCTCCTCTAGACTCTCCTCATATCATCGTAGTTCTTTTAAAATTACTCATACCCTCCACCTCCACAGTTAATTGAATATCTGAATGTCTTCTGACCTCTGATCAGGGCTCTGGACTCTATGAAATCGGTCCTTGCTTTTATGATAGATGTTTCCTAACAGTACTACCTGGATATTTTGTTGTGTTTTATTTATATGTGTTTTATAATTCACCCAAATTCTCCCATTTATGGTTGCTCTATAATGTCTTATTGCTTTATTTATTCTCCATTATTCATTGAGGAGTTTGTCTACTAATTGGTTACATATCTCTCTCAATGCTTACAATACTTTTTTCATTAAATTATTTTAGTGTGGTAATTTGCCATGTGCCCCTAATTTGTTGTTTCTGGCCACCCATTTTTATGTTAGATGTACGATCTTTAGGTCATATATTTATTTGAAGTTAATATGGGTTATATGTATATGTTTCAAAGGAGTTTATGCATAAGGCAATCCTGGGAAACAAATAGACAATGCTATCTAAAATTTTGAGAGGGTCAAACCAAACTTTTGAAAGACTTTCGCAAATATGATCAAACTGATGACAAAATGTAATCAAGACTTTTAGGAACACTCTCAGCAACTCAACATGAATTTCCAATTTAAGGCCAAAATAGGTGAATCGGTTATGCTTCTAGTTCTGCTACTTTGGCCTTAAATTTTAATATTTATTTTATTTTTTTTACTTATTATGAGATATTTGAGAAATATTTGAGACTGCTCATTCTGCCTCAGGCCTAATTTGAGGAAATTCAGAGCCAGTTTGGATCAATCCAAAGATGTTTCAAAACAGGGTTAATCTAAGACAAATTCCGAATGTATCTGTGGAGTCTTGTTTAATGAGTTTAAAGAACTTTCTTTCTACAAACAGTGAAAAATGCCACACTAAATCAGTGAATAATAGTTGGTGTAAGTGATACTGGCAGTAATAGATTTTTTTTGTTTTTAGAGATAAGCATTTTAGTGTGGTATAATAATATGGTCACAATGTTCTCCCCACACACCTCCTTAGTTACAAAAAGAACAACTTGCCAAAAAAAAATTCAGAATGGCACCTGCAGCACTCATCACAATAATGAGGGAAGATAGAGTAAGCTTAACTGTCATGGTATCCAACTCCATGATAGTCAGATAGTCAAGAATAAGAACATGTTACCGGCCCATAGAGGTAGCCAAGCTTCACGTATATAAGAGTGAAAGAATATCCATAAACACGCCAAAGTCAAAGAAAACAAGAGATCAAATAAACGAGAAAACAGAGCCAAGTCAACGGCACCAGAAATCAGAATAGTCAATGGAAAACAGTGTCAGGAAATCAAGAGATCAGAACACAGTATAAAATGCTATTGGGACAAAAAACAGATCCATAACAGGGCAAAGAGCATAAGACAGCATGGAGTATTTCAGCACGTCCAGTGGGTGATGTCCCTGAAATTACACAGAATGTTCAGCATCAGGGCTGATCCTGGGTGGGTGCATGGAGTGCACTGCGCTCAAGTGCCAGATGTGAGGGCTCCACGGGCGGCTGTGAGGGGAGGCTGCAATCCGCGGTCCCCTCTTCCCCTACCTGTCGGGGAGCGGCGTCCTCCCTGCTTGACGCGCCGCTCGTGTCCTCCTCCTCTCCTCCCAGCGGCAGCATGTATAACGCTGCATGCTGGGAGCCGGCACATTTATCTAAATGCCGGGGTCACTCACGTGACCCGGCGTTAAAGCAACAGCACAACAATCACAGTGGGAGGTATAGATATCCCCCACTTGTGATTGTTAATTCTGATTGGAAGTTATCCAATCAGAATTAAGCACAGGATTTAAATACGTACCTTTCCTGTCTCTCAGTGCCCTGTTGTGGTCTTATGATACCTGTATTGCAATTTGCCCGTGTTTCTCTCTGGTTACCGAATATTTGGCTTGTTATTCCGATCTCCTGATTTCTCCATTCCTTTGACCTAGGCTTGTTTCTCGTTCTCCTGTTTTCTGGCTCCCTTTACTTGGCTTGTCTCCTGACTATTCTTAGTGTGGTTAATCCGGCCATTCTAAGGACTGGTATTGCACCCTTTACTATCTGTGATCTGTTAGCGTGTTAGGTTCCCGAATCGTGTCACCAGAAGGAGGGGGGCACCGACAGGAGAAGGCCTATGACCAGTCATAGCAGGACCAGGAGGTGACTGACTCTTCACCTTACAGCAACCCCTGGAGCTTATTCAGTAAGGTAGAGTAGGCAGTAGGCACTCCAGATGTCAGGTGCCTACTCTGCTGAAGGAGAGGGGAGGCAGATGGTGGCAGCAACGAGGGAGCGCAGATTCTCTTCCGATTCCTCACTGCTCCCTCACATGCCCTCTTCTGTGATGCCAGGAGCCAGAATATAATATAATGACACTCCGTCCCTGGCATCACCAAACAGCGCTCAAGGGAGCAGTGAGGAACTGGAAGATTACAGCAGCCACACTGGACACCAGGGACAAGATCCCTACTGGACCCCAGGGAGAGGACCCACACCAGGTTTTCCAAATGTAGGAAGGCTGAATGGACTTAAAAAAATAAAACCAAAAGAAACAAAATGACTTTGTGTGTGTGCAAGAAAGTGTAAACACGAGGGCGGAGCTAGGCGGCCATGCCGAGAGGTCGCACTGGAGACGAGCTCCGTGTAACAACGCTCTCAAAAAGCCAAAACCAGGGCTAAAACTCACAAAATCGACGGTTAGGCGACCTGGAAAAGAGAGACTTAACACTGCAGAGCCGAGAACCAAGCATCCCGACCAAAGGCAGAGGCTTCTAGCCGGGGATAGACCTGAGGCCTACTAAAGGCCTACTCAGCCAAAGCGAGATACTGCTGCCACCCTCCTGGAGGTCTCCTCGGCATACCTCCCTCCCCCCCCCCTGCCGGAGAGGGATATCCCGGCAACAAAAGCCTGAGGCGCAACGACTGAAACACAGAGGTGACTGTCCTACACAGCGGGCACAGCACCAGCAACCATCGGGTTACTGAGAAGCAGCTAAGATGGCCGCCAAGCGAAGGCCCCAAAAACCAAGCACACGAGCCCAACCAACCACAAACCCCCTGGGGGACTTCGACCAACTCTGTGGGAGCTTCTGGTCTATGCTGAGCGAGCGCGGAATGGCTTACCACCTGGCAGTGAAACTGGTGGCCACATGGATCCGTCCATCAACCAGGCGGCGCCATTACAGGCACCCTATACAAGCACCCAGAAAGACAACCAGACCCCACAAACACCATAGAGCTCAAGGGCGGGAAACTGCGCCATATTGCATGGCCGAACATGATGGCCCCCACACTCAGGAGAACACGACTGCTAAGAGAACCTCCCACACAAGCTACTCACCAGCTCCGGGAGCCGACGCCCAGCGGAGCTCACCTCCGTCCCTCCAAGTCACAGCTGGAAACCGGAGAGCTGCACAGATGAACACTCTGCTACATACCGCAGGAGCAGAGCCCCAGTGCTGGGACACCTTCCGGGAGACCAACACTGAAGACAGGAGGCACATCCATGCGCAGGGCATTGGCTGAGGGACCTGCCTGAACATGCCACAAGCGCACCTGGAGGGCACATCACCACGTAACTATGACTGTCAATGCAGAGACTAAGTACATTAAGTGGACACTGCTGGCTGCCATTTAGCCTATATTTAACCTCTATGTTACCCCTCTATAACTGGTGCCACAATTAACAAAATGCGCCCAGGGGTTCTCACACCTTGTCCCCTACCGTTGTATGGCATCGTAAGCTACTGTGACAGTCACTCTCACTAATCTTCTGATCTTTAAAGCGATGTTACTTTATGTTAAATTAAGAAACAAGCACGCTTGCATTGTAGCCAGTCTGGCCAACTGATTAAACACTAGTAACCACAACTCTTGCTATTGCAACTAGCATGTAACTCTATCCCGACCTAATCAGCATGCATTTTTCTTGTTTTACTTAACTTTGACACTCCACCAGTTACTTAGCCTGACTAAATCTTAAGATTAATAATGCTGGTGGACACCATATATCATTACTCGTTATAATGCTGTCACTAGACTTAACTAAATTGAAACTAGCTCACTGTAAAATCGTTTGACACATGCTGACCCACCATGTCATGTATGAATATAAAAAAAAAAAAAAACAGTGCAATTTTTCCTGATATTGTATGTTACACCATTGCTTTATCTTGTTTTACCTTTTACAATGTTTACCTGAAATTTGATGCATAATTCTGCACTGCAAAAATAAAGAATTAAAAAAAAAAAAAGAAAGTGTAAACACGTGAGTGTGTCTTTCAGTTTGTGTGTCTGTCACTGAAAGTGTATCTGTCTGTGTCTGCCAGTGTGTGTGTGTGTGTGTGTGTCTTTAAGTATACATGTGTGTCTGTCAATGCGTTTGTCTGTCAGTGTCAGTGATTGTGTATGTCAGTGAGTGTGTGTCAAATCAGTGAGTATTTGTGTCTGATAACAAAAAGAGGTGGGGCTTATAGATGGAGAGGTGGAGTTGTTGCCATAGAAACATGCATGACTGGATATTTGCAAAGGGAAGGAATTCATAAAAATGACCACGCCCACCTGGGGTAGCCAAAAAAAAATGCTGCACCCAGGTGTCTGTGACCCTAGGATCAGACATGTGTGACTGGATAAAATGACGTGCATGCCGCGTTCAGTGTCGGTAACAACACGAGAGTCAGGTGCGAAGTAAGATTAGGCAGGTATTGATGTGTTAGGAGATTAGTTTTAGCTACAGACAGGCAACCTTTCAACCACCTGGTATCATTGGAGGATTGTTTCTGAAACAAGTGCTTGTTTTAAAGCATCACTGCCAAGAAATATGCCCATCTCTCACCACATCCTCTGGTGCAGAGTGGAGCTGAAGAAGGGTAGATATGGCTTAGCTTAACTTGGTCCAGGTAACATCTAGTCACTCAGTTAAACCCATTAACTTTAACTTTACTTCATTCATAAACTAACTGTTCCATTATTTCTACTAGATTAATAGAAGAGCACATCTTTCTATTATTAGTAGTAGTAGTATTTTTATAGAGTCAACATACAAGTAAAGGTTAAAGGATCTTAACATGTATAGCTTGGAGGAAAGACGAGACAGGGGGGATATGATAGAAACATTTAAATGCATAAAGGGAGTCAACACAGTAAAGGAGGAGACTATATTTCAAAGAAGACAAACTACCACAGCAAGAGGATATAGTCTTAAATTAGAGGGACAAAGGTTTAAAAATAATATCCAGAAGTATTGCTTTATTGAGAGGGTAGTGGATGCATGGAATAGGCTTCCAGATGAAGTAGTAGAGGTTAATACAGTAAAGTAGTGTAAGCATGCGTGGGATAGGCATAAGACTATCCTAACTATAAGATAAGGCCACAAACTAATGAAAGTATTTAGAAAAAATTGGGCAGACTAGATGGGCCGAATGGTTCTTATCTGCCGTCACATTCTATGTTTCTATGTAACATTTTCCATTATAGCCACTTCAGGCCACCCACCACGTATATTTGCATATAGTGGTTATGGCTAACCTGTAACATGAAGCTGCATTGGAAGGGTAGCCCATAACAGGTGCAAAGTCAAACTTTAGCCATCATTGTTTAACAGGATATAGACAGGAATACTTGAGCAATGTTTCAAGTTCGTTGCGATTCACAGGATGCTACCATCTTATCGGTCAGAAGCATCCAATGACTATTAAGTACTGTGATTGGATGGTAGGTGAAGCTGAATGAAGCCTTATGGCGTTTTTGTCAGTATTATTTCAGCCTATTTCATTGAAATGGTCTGAAGCCTTACCACCAACATATCTTGTGTTTATCTAAACCTGCTTAGTAATATGGTAATATGTTGTCATATATGGGCACATGTAAGTGTTAACCACTTCCGCTGAATGGCTAGGGCATGGATTTTTAATCCTTTGCATCACGTATTAAAGTATTATTATTTCAAGACATACTCTTTTTATCATTAAACTCAGTTCACATGCTTTGTGCAAATTTACAATGCCTTATCTTTTTACCTTAGTCCTGCTTGCTACATCATATTAATAATTAGCTGTTTGGTCTTTTCATTGACCAAAAAAACTCGATTGACTCGCAGTGGAGTTCCAGATTATTTTGGAACATGATAACAATAATTGTACATACAACACTAAAAATCAAAGGAAGAATTCAGTTGAGCACAGGGTTCAAGTCAGGATTAAGTTGTAGACATTTGTGAGATCTTAAGAATATGCAAATTACTCAAAAAAAAGAAAACCCTTAGAACAAATGATATTTTAATAGTTTGCCTTATAGTTATACAGTGCCACAAATGTAGCTTATTGGTTTAGAATGTTACATATGTGGCTCTTCTATGTACAGCGCAGATGCTACCATTCGACAGCATAGGTGGCTGCATTAGGGAGCACCAGCCTGGGGGACACAGGTGACCGACAGCAGGTCACCTAATGTAGTCAGTAGCATCGCTGGGGGGGCATCATGCTGTGCACACAAATGAAATGCCATCAAGGGTCACTCTTGTACTTGGCCATTGCTTCTATGCTGCGCTAGGTGAGTAGCTCTTCACGCTCTCCTTAGCAGAGCACTGTACACCCGGCCGGGCCCCCTGGAGTGACGGGCCCGGTCGCAGCTGCTACCCCTGCGACCACAGTAGGTACACCACTGTATACACACTCTGTGTGAGGCAATGCATTATAGGGCTAGCATAGCATACATTTTTCCCAGCGCTGCTTGGTATTTCTAGTTAAGACCTGATTACATCACACACAATTTATTTGAAATGGAGAAATACAGATGGGCGTGTCTCTGCATGTTTATTCAACCTGTCAAACATAAATAGAGTTAAAGGAATGCTCTGATAGTCAGTAGAAGGTAACACATGCTCCAGGTAAACACACTGGACTAAATATTAACAGAGTGAACTGAAAGCAAGAGGAGGATTAGGCTCCTGCAGACCTACTGAAAGACATAACTGGTTGGTAATTTGATTTGCTATAAAAATGATTACAAAGCAGTACTTAGAAATGAATCTTGGATCATAGACAATGGTAAATTCTTACTGTACAGAGAATGTAGCCTTATACTGCATTCTGCTTTAAATTGTTGGAAATTATGCTTCAGGTCTCATTTAGAATCCTTTCTTTCCTCCAGGTTGTATCTTTAAAGGACCACTCTAGGCACCCAGACCACTTCAGCTTAATGAAGTGGTCTGGGTGCCAGGTCCCTCTAGGATTAACCCCTTTTTTTATAAACTAATAGGGTTAATCCAGCCTCCAAATCCTCTAAGGGCTGTCTCACTGACAGCCGCTAGAGGCGCTTGCGTGATTCTCACTGTGAAAATCACAGTGAGAGCACGCAAGCGTCCATAGGAAAGCATTGTAAATGCTTTCCTATGCGACCGGCTGAATGCGCGCGCAGCTCTTGACGCGCATGCGCATTCAGCCGAAAGGGAGGATCGGAGGTGGAGAGGAGGAGGAGAGCTCCCCGCCCGGCGCTGGAATAAAGGTAAGTTTTAACCCCTTCCTCACCATCCAGCCCGGCGGAAGGGGGTCCCTGAGGGTGTGGGCACCCTCAGGGCACTATAGTGCCAGGAAAACGAGTATGTTTTCCGGGCACTATAGTGGTCCTTTAATGACAAAAATAGCCGAGATGCAACTACAGCTGACAGATTCAGAACACTTTGTGTCTAAATTTTTTTGTTCAGTTTTCGATTCACTATAATTTTGTGTTTATTAAATAAATCTTTTGGTGTATATCCCTATCCAAAGACAGCTTTTTCAACTATGTATAATTTCTCTCTGATGTACAAAGTGTCAAAAAACATACCAAATAATCGATTTTCCCTTTAAAGAGTTCCCTCTGAAGAGTCACATATCTGGTAAAACATGCCAGAGGGCAGGGGCGGACTGAGAACCCTCAGGGCCCCCGGGCAAAATAAATCAAGGGCCCCCTTACAGGCCCCACCCATGCTCCGCAGCAAGCCCTGCCCTTCTCCCGCCTCCAGCCACACCCTACACAATCTTTAGACACAAGGAACAAAAGTGCAATAAGTTCTAAACAAGTGCAATATAATTAACAAATGCAAAAAATAAACTGCAAAATAAATAACAATAATCCCCTCAAGACCCCAGTAGAGACTACAATTGAGGGCTAATCGGCCATGGAGGGGGGTCTTTCTAGCAGAGGCTATCTCAGTGTCCTTTAGAGAGTGTGTTAGAAAGAATCTCCTCCAGGCCCCATTAGAGACTACAATGGAGTCTAATGGGGCCTGGAGGGGGTCTCTCCAACACTCTGGTTCCTTTTTTACAATATAGCAACACAACATAGCTCGCTGATACCTAGGCCAAGTTGGCTCCTCTTACCTTAATTACTGTTGCTGGCTGGCATTCTGTGGGCTTTCTGGCTGGCTGTGGCTTGCTGGCTATGGCTGGCAGGCTGTGGGCTTGCTGTATGTAAGCCTGTGGCTTGCTGTAGGCCTGTGGACTGGCTATTAGCCTGTGGCTGGCTGCTGGCATGTGGCTGGCTGCTGGCCTGGCTGGCCTGTGGGCTGGCTGGCCTGTGGGTTGGCTGGCTGGCTGGCTACTGGCCTGGCTGGCCTGTGGGCTGGCTGGCTACTGGCCTGGCTGGCTGGTGGCCTGTGGGCTGGCTGGCCAGTGGGCTGGCTGACTGGCTTATTGGCTGGCCTGTGGGCTGGCCTCTAAAGATGGCCAACAAATGTGTGGCCGAGACCAGTTTTTAGGGCTTTGTAAGGCAGTGAGCGGAATCCTTGGCCTCCGGGGGCCTGCCCACATGGCCCACCCCCAAGTCAGCCCACATGACCCATCTTGAGTCCACCCACAAGGATGAAGTGTGTGTGTGTGTGTATGTACTGAATTTGATTGTGTGTGTATGGCTGTAGAATGTGTGTATTGGATGCAAAGTGCATGAGTAAAGTAGATACAGTGTTTATAGTGGACTCAGATTGAATGTTTGTGTAGCGGGTCGAGAGTGTGTGTAGAGTGGATGAATCGTGTATATAGTGAATAGTGTGTTTGTGTAATGGATGTAGTGTGTAGTGAATTATGTATATTTGTGTAGTGAGTACTGTGTGTGTGTTTGTGTAGTGGATGCTGTGTGTGTGTTTGTGTAGTGGATACTGTGTGTGTGTTTGTGTAGTGGATGGTGTGTGTGTGTGTGTGTGTTTGTGTAGTGAATGGTGTGTGTGTTGGTGTAGTGAATGGTGTGTGTGTTGGTGTAGTGAATGATGTGTGTGTTTGTGTAGTGGATGCAGTGTGTGTGTATTTTTTAGCTGTTGAAATTTTATAATTTGTTTTTAACAAAAATATTTCTCCCTCCCTGCCTCTTACTTGTAGCCAGGGAGGGGGGGCACTGAGTGTGTGGTTGTGTAGTGGATGCAGTTTGTGTGTTTATGTGGTGAATGATATATGTGGTTGTGTAGTGGATGATGTGTATTTGTGTAGTGGATGACGTGTGTGGTTGTTTATTTGTGTAGTGGATGATGTGTGTGGTTGTGTAGTGGATGCAGTTTGTGTGATGTATGTGGCTGTGTAGTGGATGATGTGTGTGGTTGTGTAGTGGATGATGTGTATATGTGTAGTGGATGATGTGTGTGGTTGTGTAGTGGATGCAGTTTGTGTGATATATGAGGCTGTGTAATGGATGATGTGTATTTGTGTAGTGGATGATGTATGTGGCTGTGTAGTGGATGATGTGTATATGTGTAGTGGATGATGTGTGTGGTTGTGTAGTGGATGATGTGTATTTGTTTAGTGGATGATGTGTGTGGTTGTGTAGTGGATGCATTTTGTCTGTTTGATGATGTATGTGTGTGGTGGATGTGTGACAGATGCTGCTGGGGGGTATTTTTTAGTGGTTGGATTTTTATAAAAAAATGTTTAAATGTACTTCCCCCTCCCTGCCTCTTACCTGTAGCCAGGGAGGGGGACAGTGGATTCCCTGGTGGTCCAGTGGCACAGCTTGTTGGGCCAGCATAGTGGGGCCCAGCAGACTCCATTTTCCCCCTCCTGCAGCCAGTGATCTATCTCAGTGATTCCCAACCTTTTTTCACTTGAGTACCCCATGGCAGTCAATTTCCATAAATTGTACCCCTTAGATTAGTGAAATGTTTGTAATTAATATAGTTGCTGTTATTTCAAATGTATACATTTTTCTCTGCCGTAGGCTCTCCTTCTCTGCCGCAGGCTCTCCCTGCTCCGTCTGTGCCGCAGGCTCTCCCTGCTCCTTCTCTGCCCCAGGCTCTCCCTGCTCCTTCTCTGTCCCAGGCTCTCCCTGCTCCTTCTCTGTCCCAGGCTCTCCCTGCTCCTTCTCTGTCCCAGGCTCTCCCTGCTCCTTCTCTGTCCCAGGCTCTCCCTGCTCCTTCTCTGCCCCAGGCTCTCCCTGCTCCTTCTCTGCCCCAGGCTCTCCCTGCTCCTTCTCTGTCACAGTCTTTCCCTGCTCCTTCTCTGTCCCAGGCTCTCCCTGCTCCTTCTCTGTCCCAGGCTCTCCCTGCTCCTTCTCTGCCCCAGGCTCTCCCTGCTCCTTCTCTGTCCCAGGCTCTCCCTGCTCCTTCTCTGTCCCAGGCACTCCCTGCTCCTTCTCTGTCCCAGGCTCTCCCTGCTCCTTCTCTGTCCCAGGCTCTCCCTGCTCCTTCTCTGTCCCAGGCTCTCCCTGCTCCTTCTCTATCCCAGGCGCTCCCTGCTCCTTCTCTGTCCCAGGCGCTCCCTGCTCCTTCTCTGTCCCAGGCGCTCCCTGCTCCTTCTCTGTCCCAGGCGCTCCCTGCTCCTTCTCTGTCCCAGGCTCTCCCTGCTCCTTCTCTGTCCCAGGCTCTCCCTGCTCCTTCTCTGTCCCAGGCTCTCCCTGCTCCTTCTCTGTCCCAGGCTCTCCCTGCTCCTTCTCTGTCCCAGGCTCTCCCTGCTCCTTCTCTGCCCCAGGCTCTCCCTGCTCCTTCTCTGCCCCAGGCTCTCCCTGCTCCTTCTCTGCCCCAGGCTCTTCCTTATACCCCAGGCTCTCCCTATTCTTTTTCTGACCCCAAAGGAAGGTGCCACTGTGTGTGTGGGGGAGTGACAATGTGGGGGAGGGGCAGTGTGACAGTGTAGGGGCAGTGACAGTGGGGGAGGGGGCAGTGTGACAGTGTAGGGGCAGTGACAGTGGGGGTAGGGGCAGTGTGACAATGTAGGGGCAGTGACAGTGGGGGAAGGGGCAGTGTGACAGTGTAGGGGCAGTGACAGTGGGGGAGGGGGCAGTGTGACAGTGTAGGGGCAGTGACAGTGGGGGAGGGGGCAGTGACAGTGGTGGAGGGGGCAGTGTGACAGTGTAGGGGCAGTGACAGTGGGGAAGGGGCAGTGTGACAATGTAGGGGCAGTGACAGTGGGGGAGTGGGCAGTGTGACAGTGTAGGGGCAGTGACAGTGGGGGAGGGGGCAGTGTGACAGTGTAGGGGCAGTGACAGTGGGGGAAGGGGCAGTGTGACAATGTAGGGGCAGTGACAGTGGGGGAGGGGGCAGTGTGACAGTGTAGGGGCAGTGACAGTGGGGGAGGGGGCAGTGTGACAGTGTAGGGGCAGTGACAGTGGGGGAGGGGGCAGTGTGACAGTGTATGGGCAGTGACAGTGGGGGGGCAGTGTGACAATGTAGGGGCAGTGACAGTGGGGGAGGGGGCAGTGTGACAGTGTAGGGGCAGTGACAGTGGTGGATGGGCAGTGTGACAATGGGGGAGGGGGCAGTGTGACAGTGTAGGGGCAGTGACAGATGTGGATGGGCAGTGTGACAGTGGGGGAGGGGGCAGTGTGACAGTGTAGGGGCAGTGACAGTGGTGGAGGTGGCAGTGTGACAGTGTAGGGGCAGTGACATTGGGGTAGGGGGCAGTGTGACAGTGTAGGGGCAGTGACAGTGGGGAGGGGGCAGTGTGACAGTGTAGGGGCAGTGACAGTGGGGGATGGGGCAGTGTGACAATGTAGGGGCAGTGACCGTGGGGGAGGGGGCAGTGTGACAGTGGTGGATGGGCTGTGTGACAGTGGGAGAGGGGCAGTGTAACAGTGTAGGGGCAGTGACAGATGTGGATGGGCAGTGTGACAGTGGGGGAGGGGGCAGTGTGACAGTGTAGGGGCAGTGACAGTGGGGGAGGGGCAGTGTGACAGTGTAGGGGCAGTGACAGTGGGGGAAGGGGCAGTGTGACAATGTAGGGGCAGTGACAGTGGGGGAGGGGGCAGTGTGACAGTGTAGGGGCAGTGACAGTGGGGGAGGGGGCAGTGTGACAGTGTAGGGGCAGTGACAGTGGGGGAGGGGGCAGTGTGACAGTGTATGGGCAGTGACAGTGGGGGGGCAGTGTGACAATGTAGGGGCAGTGACAGTGGGGGAGGGGGCAGTGTGACAGTGTAGGGGCAGTGACAGTGGTGGATGGGCAGTGTGACAATGGGGGAGGGGGCAGTGTGACAGTGTAGGGGCAGTGACAGATGTGGATGGGCAGTGTGACAGTGGGGGAGGGGGCAGTGTGACAGTGTAGGGGCAGTGACAGTGGTGGAGGTGGCAGTGTGACAGTGTAGGGGCAGTGACATTGGGGTAGGGGGCAGTGTGACAGTGTAGGGGCAGTGACAGTGGGGAGGGGGCAGTGTGACAGTGTAGGGGCAGTGACAGTGGGGGATGGGGCAGTGTGACAATGTAGGGGCAGTGACAGTGGGGGAGGGGGCAGTGTGACAGTGGTGGATGGGCTGTGTGACAGTGGGGGAGGGGCAGTGTAACAGTGTAGGGGCAGTGACAGATGTGGATGGGCAGTGTGACAGTGGGGGAGGGGGCATTATGACAGTGTAGGGGCAGTGACAGTGGGGGAGGGGCAGTGTGACAGTGTAGGGGCAGTGACAGTGGGGGAGGGGGCAGTGTGACAGTGTAGGGGCAGTGACAGTGGGGGAGGGGGCAGTGTGACAGTGTAGGGGCAGTGACAGTGGGGGAGGGGGCAGTGTGACAGTGTAGGGGCAGTGACAGTGGGGGAGGGGGCAGTGTGACAGTGTAGGGGCAGTGACATTGGGGTGGGGGCAGTGTGACAGTGTAGGGGCAATGACAGTGGGGGAGGGGGCAGTGTGACAGTGTAGGGGCAGTGACAGTGGGGGAGGGGGCAGTGTGACAATGTAGGGGCAATGACAGTGGGGGAGGGGGCAGTGTGACAATGTAGGGGCAATGACAGTGGGGGGAGGGGGCAGTGTGACAGTGTAGGGGCAGTGACAGTGGGGGAGGGGGCAGTGTGACAGTGTAGGGGCAGTGACAGTGGGGGAGGGGGCAGTGTGACAATGTAGGGGCAATGACAGTGGGGGAGGGGGCAGTGTGACAGTGTAGGGGCAATGACAGTGGGGGAGGGGGCAGTGTGACAGTGTAGGGGCAGTGACAGTGGGGGAGGGGGCAGTGTGACAATGTAGGGGCAATGACAGTGGGGGAGGGGGCAGTGTGACAGTGTAGGGGCAGTGACAGTGGGGGAGGGGGCAGTGTGACAGTGGGGGAGGGGGCAGTGTGAAAATGTAGGGGGCAGTGACCTATCTCTCCATGCACAATAAGGAGATCTCTTACCTTTCTGAGATCCCATGTGTAGCAGTGTGTGTAGGGTTGCATGGGGCCCGAGCTCCTCTGTCCCAGCTTGCCTGTCTGCCTGACTGCCTCCCATGCGGTCTGCTCTGCAATCACTCCGGGAAGGGGGCGGAGCCAAACCGGGAAGGGGCGGGGCAACATGCATGTAGCCGGAAAGCCACAAGTGCTTAATCAGACCGTCGGGCAAATGCTCTGGATAGGTCCTGCGGAAGGCAATTATATGCACTGCACTTTGAAGGACCGGGGGGCCCGGGCACGCATTGGATTACCTGTGCAGTCCGGGCCCCCTGGTGGCGGGCCCCCCTCCTGGCCGGGCCCTCGGACCATGTCCGAAGTGCCCGACCAGTCAGTCCCCCCCTGCCAGAGGGCTCTGTTCTTAGTGTGGATTCCATGCTGGAGTTAATAGACTGTGATAGACTACTTAGCACACACTGTTAGCTTCTCAGAATCTAGTTGCTAAACAATACAGGAGTAGACTGAATAGAGACAGTTAGCCTTTAGTATAAAAACATGCAGACCTTGGTCTGAAAAAAAAATCTTATCTTCGCATAATGTATGTAGTCACTTCTCTCATGGCTGGAGCATTTTCCTTAGATAGAACTATATTTATATATTTACGTATTTATATATTTGTTTTACATATTGTCATTTTTTTTTTTAGTTCAATGCCATAGACAGACTTTAAAAATATGTGATTACTCAGGTCAGTACATCATTATATCCTACCTGATGTTAACCATTTTATTTTTTATTATTTATCATTTTTATTAATTTTGTTCAGCATAACAAAGGTAGTTTACAAGTTTAAACATTAATGCGAAAATTGTATAAGTACAGACATCAATGCGAAAATTGTATAAGTACAGACACAAACATGTTATATATTTCCAAATCAGTATATATCTCTGAATAACAAGTCCAGATTCATAACAGAACTGTACATCCATTAAAATATATGATGCTTTGTCATAGTTCAATTGTGACTGTATAGGTAACATCAATAAACGTATTGGTTACATACGTTCTGTCAAAAACGGGAATCGTGTTTTTATCGTTTGGGTTAGGGTGTGGATATGTCTCCAAATGTTTTCTATCATCGGGCACTGCCACCATATATGTAATGTGCGAGCATTAGTTTTGTTACACCTCTAGCATTCATCGTGGGCAGAACTATGTATCTGTATTTGTGTATTTTAGCCAGCGTGTAATGCCATCGTGTTGGGCATTTATAATTACTTTCCTGTATCCTGTTGATGTGGACGCTTTGTGTGCATTCATGAATATTTTCTGCCACTGAACTGTAGATATATCTATACTTAGCTCCTCAGCCCATTTAAGTGCAAGTGGAGGGATGTCCTGTAATTGAGCCTTTTGTTTCTGGGTGTACATTGTGGAAAGTAGTCTAGTTTTCAGCTGATGGGAGAGGCATAATTGTTAAAATTCCATGGATTCCCTCCCCCCTTCTGGTAGTAGTTTCATGCGACGAATAAAGTGAGAGAGTTGTGTATACTGTAGTTGCTGTATTCCTGTGGGTGTGCTCTTGATATTATCCCTTGGTATCAGTTTATGGTCTCTAGTTATGTCCCGTAGCTTTAGATAAGTGTTGGTGTAGTTTTGTCTAAACAGGTTCCCTGAAATTCCCACTGGGAAAAGAGGGTTGTGTGTAAGAAGGTAAAGTGTGGATGGGCATGGAGATACGTCTGTGGACTGTATTAGCTGTGTCCAAACTCTGATAGTGGCTACAATAGTTGGGTGCTTTTTGTGTTCTAGAAACATTGAACCCGATTTTTGCCATGGGAGTGTCTGGATGTGAATTTTCAAAAATGAGTCCTCCGCGGTTACCCACTGTTGGGATGGGTGATCCCTGGTCCATTCGTAAATCCTGACTAGGTGAATTGCCTTGTGGTACTTTTCTATGTCCGGTAGGCCTGCTCCACCTATTTCTCTTTGTTTGGTGAGGATGGAATTCGCTAGATGAGGATGTGTGTTTCACCTGATGAAGGATGTTAAGAGAGTCCTGAGAGACGAAAAAAAATCTGGGAGCTCTATAGGGAAGGTTTGGAGTGGATAAAGTATGCGTGGAAATATATTTATTTTTATGATGGTGATTCTACAGAACCAGCCATAACATGGTTTGTGCCATTGTTTGATATATTTTGTAAGTGCTGCTAGTAGGGGGAGGAAGTTTAGTTCATACAGTTGATCTAACTTGTTTGGCAGGTGCGTTCCTAAGTATTTAATAGAGGTGGTAGCCCATGAGAAATGAAATTGTTGGTGCAAACATTTGTCTAAGTCCGGTAAACTGTATAGAGGAAGTAGTTCACATTTAGTCAAGTTTGCTTGAAAATTGGG